>NC_050198.1:26692401-27032131 GCF_004126475.2 Phyllostomus discolor | reverse complement strand
ATGGGTGCTGGATTTTATCAAATCTTTTTTCAGTATCTATTGGTATGATCATGGTGATTTTTGCCCCTCATTAGTTTATGTGGTTTATTATATTTATTGATTTATGAATATGTAACATCCTTACATGCTTGGGATGAATCCCACTTGATCATGGCATATGATCTTTTTAATGTATTTCTCAATCCAGATTGCCAATATTTTGTTAAGGATTTTAGCATCAATGTTCATCAGTGATATTGGCCTATAGTTTTTTTTTCTTTGTTGTATCTTTACCTGTTTTTTATTTATTTTATTTATTTTTTAAAAATTATTTTATTGTTGTTCAATTACAGTTGTCTTCATTTTTCTCCCACCACTCTCCCTACCCCAGACAAACCCACCTCCCTCCCTTGCTTCCATCCTCCCCCTTGATTTTGACCATGTGTCCTTTATAGTAGTTCCTGAAAACCCTTCCCCCATCCCCTCCCCTCTCTCCTCTGTCTATTCTTAGATTGTTCTTAATTTCAATGTCTCTGGTTATATTTTGTTTGCTTTTTTTTGTTGTTGATTATATTTCAGTTAAAGGTGAGATCATGATATGTGTCCCTTATTGCCTGATTTATATCACTTAGCATAATGCTCTCCAGTTCCATCATGCTGTCACAAAGGGTAGGAGCTCCTTCTTTCTTTCGGCTGTGTAGTATTCCATTGTGTAAATGTACCATAGTTTTTTGATCCATTCATTTACTGGTGGGTACTTAGGTTGCTTCCAGCACTTGGCTATTGTAAATTATGCTGCTCTGAACATTGGGGTGCATAGGTTCTTTGGGATTGGTGTTTCAGGGTTCTTAGGATATAATACCAGCAGTGGAATTGCCTGGCCAAACGTTAGTTCCATTTTTAGTTTTCTGAGAAAATTCCATACTGTTTTCCACAGTGGCTGCACCAGTCTGCATTCTCTCCACATCCTCTCCAGCACTTGTTTGTTGATTCGTTTATGATGGCCATTCTGACTGGTGTGAAGTGGTATCTCATTGTTCTTTACCTGGTTTTGAAATTAGGATGATACTGGCCTCATGAAAAGTGTTTGGGAGTCTTCCTTCTTCTTGAATTTTTTGGAGTAGTTTGAGAAAATAGGAATTAGTTTTTCCTTAAATGTTTGGTAAAATTCATCTCTGAAGCCATTCAGGACTTTTGTGTGCTGGGAGTTTTTTGATTACTGCTTCAATTTTACTAGTTGTTATTGGTTTATTCAGGCCTTCTGTTTCTTCTTGATTCAGTTTTGAAGATTTTATGTTTCTAGAAATTTGTCCTTTTGCTCTGGTTGTCCAATTTCTTGGCATATAGTTATTCATAGTTATCTCTTACAATCCTTTGTATTTCTGTGATATCAGTTGCAACTTCTCTTTCATTTCTGATTTTATTTATTTGGGTCCTGTCTCTCTCTCTTTTTTTAATGAATCTGGTTAAATTTTGTCAACTTTGTTCAGTTTCTCAAAGAATAAGCTCTTTTATTTATTGATCCTTTGGATTGTTCTTTTAGTCTCTATGTCATTTAAATCTGCCCTGATTTTGATTATTTCCTTCCTTCCACCCTCTGTGGGCTTTGGTTGTTTTTCCTCTGATCTTGTATATGTAGGGTTTAGTTGTTTGTTTCAGATTTTTCTGTCTTTTTTAGGTAGGTCTGTATCCCTAAAAACTTCCTTCTCAGGACTGCTTTTTTGTGTCCCATAGGTTATGGTTGTTGTGTGTTCATTTTTATTTGTTTCCCCATACTTTTTGATTTCTTCCTTGATATCATTGTTTACCCATTCATTATTTGGTGACATGTTATTTAGTCTTCTTGTTTTTGAATGTTTTTGAAGTTTTTTCCTTGAGGTTGGTTTCTAGTTTCAGGTCATTGTGATTTGATCACATGTTTGATATGATTTCAATTTTCTTGAATTTGTTAAGGATTTTTTCATGTACTAGCATGTGGTCTACCTTTGAAAATGTACCATGTGCATTTAAAAATAATGTATATTTTGCTCTTTGGTGTGAAACATTCTGTATATGTCAATTAAATCCATTCTATCTAAAGTGTCATTCAGTGCCACAACATCCTTGTTGATATTTTGTTTGGAAGATCTATGCATTGTTGATGTTGGGGTGTTAAAATCCCCTACAATGACTGTGTTGTTGTCAATATCCTTCTTGAGGTCTTTCTAGATTTTCCTTATATATTTAGGTGCTCCTATGTTGGGTGCATATATAACCCCAACATGGGTTATATATGGGTTATATCCTCCTGCTGGACTATTCCTTTAGGTATTTTGTAGTGACCTTTGTCCCTGCTCTGCACACCTCAGCTCCCCTTTTAAAAAGTCTCTCCAGCACTACCACTGTAGCACTAAGTCACTCTCCTGCTTTCTGTACATATCCCCTCTCCAAAAAGCCAAAAGCCTCCCTCAGTCATGGCTGGTCAGGGCCTGCCTTCTCCACCTGATCCAAGTGCTGATAGAATCCCTCTCTCTCTGGCACTCTCCTGCTGCAGCTATGGGTATGCTGCTTGCTGTGTGTATGTGTAGCCTGAATCTCCCTGACTTTGTGTATCCAAGTCACTCTTGGCTCAGATCTGGGGGTTCCCTGCCCTGGGAGGGGTGGAAGTCACAAAACTGTGACCTCCGATCAGGCTCTCCATGGCTGCAAGAACCATGCATGGGATATTTCCCCTTCAACCTATAAAATCTTACCATCCATTGTGAAGCATCTTTTGTACTTCTTGGCTTCCAGATGTCATATCAGCTAAGATTCTGTTGAATGTTCAGGGTTTTGTTTTGTTTTGTTTTGTTTTTTTGGAAGGTCATCCAAGTATCAGAGTTGGGGGCAAGAGCAAGTGGACTCAGCTTCCATCTACTTGGCCACCATCTTCTCTCCTCTTCATGATTTTTAAAAACTGAACTCCATGTTTTTCTCAGATTTCACCAGTTTTTCTATTAATGTCCTTCCTCTGTTATGAGAACCAATCTAGGATACCATGTTTTACTAAATTGTTGTATCTTATTAGTTTCTTGTGGCCTATGAAAGTTTCAAAGTATTTCCTTATTTTTTATGACCTTGAGAGTCTTAAGTAGTGATCAGCTATTTTTGTAGCCTATCTCTCACTTTGGGTTTTCCTCATGTTCTCTCCATAGTTAGATTGAGGTTATGGGTTTGGAGGAAAAATTTTCACAAATGTAAAGTTCTTTTCTCATCACATGTTATCAAGGAATACATGATACTATCAACATGACTAATAACTGATCATATTAACCTAGTTCACTTGTTTAAAGGACCATTGCTATACCCCGTTCTAGAATGTTTTTTGGAAGTGAATTAGTAAGACCAGGCCACACTCAGTGATGGAGGGAGAGTGAAGTAGAAGAATTATTAATCTCCATCTCCTAGAATGGAGAGCATCTACATAATAATATTTGGAATTCTTCTGTAAGAAAGATAGTCTCTTCTCCATAATTTATTTATTTACTCAATTACTTATTTATATCATTAAGGACTTTTATTTTTTATAGTTTGAGTTATGATCCAATACTAGATTATTTATATTGTTTGCCCAAATGTTCCAGCTCTAACCATTGAAAACTCCCTCAGGTTAACCCCTGTGTTTCTTTTGATGTGTCCTCATACTTTTGTTTTTTAATGCTACCCTACTTCCTTGTACCAAAAGGTATCCAGGTTCATTTTTTAAAGATTTTATTTATTCATTTTTAGAAAGAGGTGAAGGGAGGGAGAAAGAGAGGCAGAGAAACATTGATGTAAGAAACATCGATCAGTTGCCTTTCATACATGCCCCAATGATGACCTTTTGGTTTGCAGGAAGATGCCCAACCAACTGAGCTACTCCAGTTAGGGCTACTGGTTCATTTTGTATTTCCTTACCACAGCTCTAGATTCAGCTATTTCTAGTAGCTCTGGTTCTTTTTGGTTATTACTAACAAGGATAGATGCTTTGGATTTGCTTTTAGCTCTTGTGGTATCATGGTTCTAGGCCCTCTCAACAGACATAGGTAGAAAATATACTCATTCAAATATATATACACATTTAATATTGTTTCTCTCTCTACCCATCTATACTTATATTAAGCTAAACATGAGTTCATTCTGCTGTCTCCAACTGTAATCCATTTACTCCATGGATCATTCCAGCCCTCTGCTATTGCATATCGATTACTTCTCTCACCAAGATTGAGAAGCTTGCCTCCCACCATCAATTATCCATTCATTTATTTGTTCACTCCCAGTATACGTGTGAAGTGGTTTGAAAATTGTTAACCCACATTCTGTGAGAAACAAATTAACCAACTAGAGTACAGTGCTTGCATACAGTTCCTTTTGCCTTTAACCTTACAGTTCCCAGTCAAAATTGTTAGGTCAGAGTCGCTCAAGAAACCAGATGGACTCAGTGAGGCAAGGAGCAGGGTTTATTAGCAGGGAATAAGAGGGGAAAGTGGAGCCAACCAAGGGAGGCTGAGACTCATGGGGGAAAGTGGGGTCAACCTAAGGAGCTTGGGGAGCCAACCAAGGGAGATTAAGACCCACTTGATTGTTCTTAGGGCAGGATTTTTAAGCACAAAAACCCACAAAGGGTAACTGGTTGGGGTGTCAGAGTCTGGTTGGCTAGAGCTGGTTGCTGGGTGCCATTTCTGCTGACCATTGTTCTTGATATATCCCATCAACCTCGGGATAAAGCTGCATCTTGTTATGCTATATAGGCCGACCCCAGACCCCAATCTTAGCCGGGCATCTATTTGTCCTGGGTAGGGTCAGCAGGCAGTTTCCCAGGAAGGCATTTTCCCAGGCTACAGTTTTCCACCATGTAGTTTCCTGCCTGGTGATTTTCCATTCCTCCTAGTCCTGCCTTGATCTGTCAAAAATATTGTTTTCCAGTTATTTAGGTCAGTTTTTTTTTCCCTAATACCATCAGTGGTATATGTTTGTAGTCCTGTTATATTAATTTATCACAGCCTACATTCCAACATTGGAGTTCATTCTTTGTGTGGTACATTTCTGTAGGTTTTGAAGAATGCATAGAGACATATATCTACCATCTTAGTACCATACAGAACAAATTCATCACCCTAAAAATTCTATGTATCCACTCCCATTTCCCCAGCCCTTAGTGTATTAATTTCTTAGGGTTGTTGTAACAAATTACCACAAACTGGGTAGCTTAAAACAACAAAAATATATTTTCTCACAATTATGGGGTCCAAAATATGAAATAAAAGTGTTTGCATGGTCAATTCCTTTTGGAGGCTCTAAAGGAGAATTTATTCCATGCTACTCTCTTAGCTTCCCTGGTGGCCATCAACAACTTTTGGTATTCCTTGGTTAAAAGCTGCATAACTCCAATCTGTACCTATTACTTCATATGTCTTTCTTGTCTTTGTGTCTACACCTGTGTATCTCAAATCACCTTCTCCTTTCTCTTCTAAGGACACTAGTCATTGGATTGAAGCCTCACCCTAAAATCATCCAGGATGATTTTGTCTCCAGATCCTTAACTTAATCATATTTGCAAATATCTTATTTCCAAATAAGGTCACATTCACAGGCACTTGGGATTAAGACTTGAAAATATTGTCCGGGGGGGGGGGGGTCACCATGTGTGATGGTTAATGTGTGATTTATGTGTTAACTTTGCTGGACAGTGGGGTGTCCAGATATTTGATAAGACATTATTCTAGGTATGTCTATGAGGGTTTTCCTGGGTAAAATTAAAATTTGAATTGGTAGACTAAGTATAACAGATTGGTCATCTTAATAACAAAAAGCACGGATCCTCAAATAATAAAGTACCTCTAAATATTTTTGAGTAAAGCTAAATATACTTTGCTTTCCAACTTAATAATAAATTCTTTTGAAAGCAAAAGCTACAACTGTTGAAGTAACAGTGGATGGCTAGTGAATTAATTAAAGCCTGATGATAAAATGTTAAATATCAAATACAGAGATCACCACTGCTGTTGCCCTTTAAAACTTAGGATATTCATTATGACTAATTTCATTACCAGGACCTCTTGAAGAGAGAGAACACAGAATCTGGTAGGCTTGCCTTCTTTTTCTCCTTTAAACTCTTTATAGCTAATGCAACACATGGATCAAAGATATAAATATAAATACTGTTTATTTCAAGTGAATTGGAAACCTTTAATCCTGATCTTCAGTATAACTTTTGTAAAATTAAGATAACAAACTTGCCATTTCATTTTTACTCTATTTTCTCAGTCTACCTCTTTACCTTCTTTATAGTCATCCATTCCAATAAAGCCAGTACTTATAGATGATACATTAATATATGTACCTATATGGAGATAAGGTAACTCAGGAAGGGTGCAAATTTTAAACTTAAACTAAATTTCAACTGGTGGAGTTTACCACTGGTATTGAAATTTAGGATAATATGGTAAACAAAAATTTGCTTAAATCAATTGCTGCTTTGAAAAATTACTTTTGGAATTCAGCAGGTGATGCAAAAATCATAGAAAGTAATGGGAATTGAACTATAAAATAAAGCAACCAACTTTTGTATAAGTTCCTTTATTTTTATTTCTAGAGCAATTGTGGAATTTGCTTTAAGGATCCTGTCAAAGTTAAGAATGTGTACTTGCCTAGTGCTGGGATGTTAAAAAATGGTCCTGGGTAACATCTAGGAAGATGGAGGATTGTCGATAAAAATGGAGGAGAAAAACATCCACATACTAGTTCCCAAAGAGTGACCCCAATATTTATGTGAGGCAAAAATAATAAATTACAAAAGACCATTCAAAAATTGTTAGTTATGGAGCAAAGAGGTTTTTTAAGGAAAATAGACAAGTATATGTGTTTAGAATATTGTACAAATATGCTTCATAAGAATAATGCCTTTATCTAACATAGAGAAGAGGAGCTAGAAATGATTCTTAAAAACCTGCTTCTTTGAGAAGAGAAAAGCAAGGAAATTTCTAGAAGGGTTTCATCTAAATCAGGTTGTTTTATTAATGGAATAAATTTCAATTATCTAGAAAATATATTCTTTTGAACCTCAATCAATATTTCTCTCTAAATAATATGAAATGGCTTTAAAGCATCAAGGACGGCCATTTAGGTCACTGTAGCCCAAGAATATCAGGACAGGACATGACCAGAAAATAATTCAGATAGCTCAAACTAAGAGGGTCATTGTATGCCTCCAACCCCCCACTCTTCAAAGTAATTTTCTAAGTTATTTCTGTGATATCTCATTGTTTTTTCTAATTTTTAAATTTATTGGGGTAACATTGGTTAATAAAATTATATAGATTTCAGATATATAATTCTATAATACAGCACCTGTATATTGTATTGTGTGTTCACTACCCTAAGGCAAGTTTCCTTACATCACCATTTATCCCCTCTTCACCTTTTCCACCACCCCACAACCCCCTTTCTCTCTGGTAATCGCCATACCATTGTCTGTGTCTATGAGTTATTTTTATTTGCTTAATCCCTTCATCTTATTCACCAAGGCCACCAATCTCTCTCCCCTCTGACAGCTGTTAGTCTGTTCCATGCATCCATGCCTCTGTTTAAATTTTGTTCACCAGTTTATTTTGTTCATTAGATTCCACATATAAGTTAAATCATATTGTTCTTGTCTTTCTCTGACTGACTTATTTTACTTAGCATAATACTCCCCAGCTTCGTTCATGCTGTTGCAAAAAGTGAGATTTCCTTCTTTATTTTGTCTGAATAGTATTCCATTGTATAAATGTACCACAGCTTTTGGATCCACTCATGTACTGATGGGCACTTGGCTGTTTTGAATTAGTGATTTTAGATCTACATCATTGCTGGTCATAGTCAAATTTAGCTATATTATATATTTTTAAAAATATCAACATTTATGTACATGTCTTTCATTCTTCAGTTAACAAACTAGACCTTTTTCCTTGTTAAAATTTTGAACATAAGCGAAATAACTACCACATGGCTTTTGAATTCAATTCTAGAAGCTAAAGGAGACCATTAAAATCTACTTCCATAACCTAGCATTTTTGCAGTATGGTTCTTAATCTTATTACAAGGATATTTTTTTTGTTGTTTAAAGATCAATAGTATTCCACTTCTTAATCATTTTGAGATCAATATTAAATAACTAAAGCAGCTCTTAAAAACACAATTTGGCAATAAATTTTCACCTAAACTAGAATTGGAGTAAACTGATTGTATTCAAGCCTCAGCAGTCTTCCTCACTATGTTTTATGATATTAAGCCATTACTATTATATTTAACACTACATAAAGTGAAAGGACAAGGTAATAAATGTCTGCTATAGTGTTTTTGAAAGCTAAAAGAGTATGTTTTGCAGTAAATACACACTTGGGAAACTTATTGCTATAAACTGCAGAAGGGTGAAATTATTTGGGAGAAGATTTAATCCTGTCAATAATTCACTCTGCCCCTATAGGCATTGGTAAAAGCTTCTGTGAAACCAGTTAATAGTATTGGAAGTCATTGTGCTACTGAGAGTAACAAAACAAAAACATGCAGTGCTATATTCTTCCACTGTTAGATAATATGGAAAATAAAACTATATAGGTAGAAGGTATGGTAGCCACTCCAAGAAGCCTAAGAATATATGAATAATATTTTGTTGGTTTGCATAGTGTTTGGTTCCCAGAAGTTCAGAAGCTCAATCAAATTTATGTATTCTCTTTTCATGCACTTCATTATAATTAAAATATATATTATCTAATTTGTAGCTTATTACCTGTCTTTTCTAATAGAATATAAGTTCCATGAGAACACAAGACATGGTCCATATATTCCATCTTTATCAATATATTGTTGGTGTTTATCACTGTGTCTGACATATGGGAAACAGTCTATAATAGTCATTGAATAAACACAAAAATTAAATACATGAGTCATTAATTAGTACAAATATAAAACAGAAAATTTATAAATAATCTATAAAATAGTACATTTAAAACATACAGCATAATAATAAAGAGTCATAGTAAGTCTCATTCCTTAGTTGTGAATTTTTGCACCTGGTCTCTTTAGGCCTGTTACAATTAAAAGATAGGCTCTATAATCACCTCAAGGTACTTAAACAGAGCTGTGAGCCTTCAGACTATACAGAGCAGCAGCATATCCTTCACTCAGAAGCAGGAGCTGGAAAAGATTTTGCCTTTGGTTTGGAGAGGTTCTGAATGGGAGATATGAAGGAGTTAATTTACCCAGGCACACTCAGGAACCACTACCACGCATAATCTGACCCAGTCCCCAACCCAAGGCAGATCTTGAGAGAAGAACCTGGTGCATTTATTTTATTTGGGATGTTATCCATAGCTATATGTAAGGGGAAGTGGAAAAAGTGGGATGGGGGTGGAGAAATGCCAATAGACGGTGCAATAATAAGAGGTAGCTGAAGTGGGCAACTGGGGCTCAATCCTGCTAGGAAACCTCTGGGAAATATGACTGTCCCTGATTTGCAATGGATTGGCATGATATTTTAACTTTACAATGGTGTGAAAGCCATACACATTTAGTAGAAATTGTACTTTGAATTTTGATCATTTCCCTGGGCTAGTAATGTGCGGTAAGATACTCTCTCATGGTGCTGGATAGTGAGCTACAGTTCCCTGTCAGGCAACCAATCCTGAGGATTAGCAACCAATTTCTGCAGTTTACTGTGTTGCCAGCAATTTTTGGATATTGTGTTTTGTGTTGTCACATTTTGTCATATCTGCAAAATACCCATCTGTGTCTTGTGCTTCTGGTGAGAAGAAGAGGAAGGTAATTAGTCTAGAGATGAAACTCAAGATAATTGCCCAACTGTAGGCTAATTTAAGTGTGCTGAGCATGTATAAGGTAGGCAAGGCTAAGCTATAATGTTTGGTAGATTAGCATATTAAATGCATTTTTGGCCTAAGATATTTTCAACTTTTGTTGTGTTTATTGTGATACAAACCCATCATAAGTCAAGGAGCATCTGTATGTGCAATACACTCCAGAATCTTCCCACAGAGGGAGGGAGACGCTGGGACATTTCCCTACCAACTCTGGTCCCCCACTGGTTGAGGGTTGCCCTGAGTGGCACTAACTATTCACAACTTAGAGATGCATCAGTATATACCTAAGCAAGCTACCATGGTGCCAGAGAAAACTCTCAGGCAGAGCAGCAGGAAGTCTCAGGCCCTTGAGGTGGGAACCATGCTTAGAAACTGCTGTAGGTAGACTGAGAGGTGGCCGAAGGGATATGGAGCAGGGCAAAAACAGTGTCTGCTCAACCACCTTACCTGTTTCTTATGCTTTCATATTTACAAAGTTATTTTTCATATAGTTATAACTGAGTCCTTACAAATATTCTGTCCTATTGGAATTATCTCTAACATTCCTCTTGGAAGGATGAAGTTGCGTTTTGAGGAGGTGAAGTCTCCTTCTCCAGGCAGTAAACATCTGAGACAAGTCTCAATAACAATCCTCTGACTTCAAATCCCACATTCTTTGCCCGATATTACACCACCTTAGGAAAGAAAAATTGGTTGATTTATATATAAACAATGATACTAATCAGTACATGATGTGCCAACTCCATAATTTACATAGGTAGTTTATGCCTGTTGCAGCAAAGGTAGAGAACAGTGGCCCACACTTGAAGTTGAGACTAAAAGTAGGGCTCATCAGAAGAGTCAACTACAAAAGGCACTGCTCCAGCTAAAAAGAATTATGTGAGATCCACCAGAATGGTTTGTCCAATGAAGCATGTTGAAATCACTCAATTTTCCTAAAAGAAAATAAATGACTTTTTGGGGCATAATCTTTTGAGGAGAAATACAACGTCATTAGACAACCTGTTCAATAAGATCAAAGAAATATTAGCATATAACAATTTTCCCTGGAAACAAATGTGCATTAACAGTTTATCTTCAATCAGCTAGAAACTCCCACAACCTGTGGTAGGGCCTGCACTGTGTTTAGTTATATCTACCTTTTATCTTTAGGAGGATGAATTTATTTAAAAAAAGATTTTATTTATTTACCTTTAGAGAGAGTGAAAGGTAAGGGAAAGAGAAGGAGAGAAACATCAATGTGTGGTTGCTTCTCGCACAACCCCTACTGCAGACCTGGGCTACAACCCAGGCTTGTGCCCTGACTGAGGTTTGAACCAGTGGCCCTTTGGTTCGCAGCCCACACTCAATCCACTGAGCTACACCAGCCAGGGTGAAGAATCAATTTATTTTTGACTTGGGCCAGGAATTAGTCTATATTGATCTGTAGACTATAACTTGTGATATTTACCTAAGATACACACAGTAATTCATTTTGGCAAATTTGGAAGAATCTAAATGTCACATAGGTAAGATTCATACAAGGTTTTGACACTATTTTTCATAGGTGACACATTATCTAAAAGGAAGATTTCAGCATTGAAAAAAATATTTTGTTTCTTCACAGTATAAAGTAGCGATTAGTAGCGATTATACAGTTTTCTCTAAGGTCCTTTCAAGATTAAGAATTTACACTCTTGGTATTAAATAAAAAGCATGTCAACACTAGGAAACTCCAAGAAAATCCTATCATTTGCATCAGCCCCATCTTTGACTTTTTTTGTTGTTGTTGTTACACTTGGATATTCTAATCTTCCATGCAGAATTCTTCACAAAATTGTGTTTTTCTTCATAAGGTGGTGCAGTAAGCTGGAATACACTGGAATCCTGAGTATTCTGGGACTGATTAATACTTTTTATATCAGCTCCCTCCTTTGCTTCTTCCTCCTCTTATTAGCGCATTTATCAGGTAAAACAATGAAGTAAGCATAAAGAAAGAAAATGTCATTTCACTCCACATTAGAGTTCTTTCCCTTTATGAGAAGACTGACGTCTTATACATAGAGTGATTTAGAATTTTGATCTTGCTCTTCCAGAAAGAGGACAAATAAATGCTCAGGGAGACTTGAGAATCACTATTTTTCCTTCTGCCAGAAAAAGTTAGTAATTTAAAAATGGGCAATCTCAGTAGAACCTTGATTTTGTTAATCATTTTTTGGTTTATGCTCACATGTGTATATGTGTTTATCTGAAAACCAACTAATGGAATCCTATGTTTAGAGAAATGTTGATAAAAATACATTAAGATTTTCATATCATTGATAGGAAATTCACATCTTGTATACATAGAGAAGAGGGAAGGAGGTACCAGGTAAAGAGGGTAGACAAAGCATTTTATCATTTATCAAAGTAGAAGATATTACACCTATATTTAAATATAAAAAGTTATGCTTTTCACTTTTTCATTTCTATCCACTTCAGTGTTATTTATTTGCTTACCCATGGTATATCTGCTATGATATTTTCAGAAAAATTTATATTTCATTGTGGTATAAATCATAGTGTATATCTCAATAATTTTCGCAAACTGAACACATCTATATAACCAACACCTAGATAAAGAAATAGGATATTACCAGAACTCCAGAAGTCTGTGGGGCACGTCTAGTCACTCCCCTCCCACAAGGGTACACACTGTTCTAATATCTAGCCACATACTTAGTTTCATCTGTTTTTGAGCTTCATATAAATTAAATAATACAGTATATACCATATTTTTGGACTATAAGATGTATCCCCCCCAAATTTTGGAGGAATAATGGTCGTTAATGCTCTGGTTGAGTTCTGTTTACATTTACCTTGGTGAAATATTATGTTATTTATGTTATTAAATATTTTATCACTTTTTTTGCTTCACATTTTTTTCCTATTTTCCTCTTCTAAAACCTAGGTGTGTCTTATGGTCTGAAAAATATGGTACTCTTTTTATGTCTTGCTTCTTTCACTCAATAATTTGTGAGAGTCATTCATATTTTTGCATGTAGTTGTAAATTATTCATTCTCATTGCTGCACAATGTTCTATTCTTGGAACATACCATAGTTTATTTTTTTTTCCATTTTACTGTTCAAGGACATTTGGGTAGTTTATTGTTTTGGGATATTACAAATAGCACTATAATATCTTCCCATTTGTCTTTTAGTAACTATATGTATGCATTTCTTTTCTTTGTATATCCATGAGTGGAATTGTTCCATCATAGAGTATGGAAATATTGCTCTTTAGTAGATATTGCCAGTTTTCCAAAGCAATTATATTAATTTACACTAATGCCAGCATTTTTTGCTTTCTTTTGTTATTTACCAGTAATCAAAAGCATAAACAAATTTCCCAAACTATTGTTTTGAGTGAGATGTTGGGGGATGGGAGAGAACAAAGGAAAAATAGAGAGAGTAGGACTTTGTTGTTTTCATTACAAAGATTTAGGCTTAAGAACTGGAAGAATGAGGTGTCTGAAATCCATTTACATGAGAGAATTTGAAACCTCATGGGAGAGAATTTTGGCCAAAAAGAAAAGTCAGAGCTCTTAAAAACTTTGTCAATAGATGGCCTTGATAGTTATGCAGAAAGTTTAAGATTCTAAAAAGAGGCTAAAGTAATCTCTTCCCCCTTGCATGGAGCATCTTTGGTCTTCAGAACACTTCAGAGTCTCAGGAACTTCTTTGCATTCATGATACCAGGTGTCACTGACCCATCAGGTTATGGCAAGACATGTCAGGCCTGGTCAGAAATAGATATCTCTGGGTAGCAAAACAACTACAAAGTATCCTCCTAAATCCAGCATAAAAAGAGTCAGAGCCCAGGGGGAAGAAAACATCACACATCCTACTATAGGAGAAATTACTTTCTAAATTAGTTTCTATGTTGACTTGCTAGGTACATTTAAAAGGGGGAAATTCAGTCTCCCACATCAGATTTTGTCTTTTTTCCTCATTAGTTCATTCATTCATTTATTCATTCAGCATAGTGGCCTTTTAATGACACTTTGACTATCAATGCATCAAGCAGGATGCAACTCACTGAAGATAAAATAGTAATCTAAAAGACTTGATCCCTGTATCCACTGAGTTTATTGCTTCTCAAGAGTCTGCATAGTAATATTGACTAAAAACTATATTTGGCTAGATAATATCCTGGTATTCAGAATGATCTGATTACACTGAACACTCAAACTAAAAATAAAGTTTTAGATTGGATGTTTGACTTGTAAATATGAAATTAGACCCACAAAATGAATGGGCAAAAGAAAAACAGAAATGGCTATGTTAGCTCTCTTTGTAATAAAGATATTTATTTGTAAAGAGCATGATCCATTCAGTAACCTGAGATTAGCACATCATTTAATTTATCCTGATTATGTCCTTGTCTGTAAAGTGGCACCATTACCTTCTATAATTTACTTTATATGGTTACTTTGGGCATCAGCAGAAGTAATTTAACTTAAAGTACTTAAATAACAGTATAGTCTGATAAAATGTAAGATACCATTGCCATCATTGTCATCGTTGTAAAACGACCAATATTTCTTGATGTAAAATGATAAATGTAACACCCGTTACATTCACAACCTCTTCCCCAATGTGAAAAACAGAGGCCTATTTTTTCAGTTGTTTTGTTTTTATGCATTTTATACTATTAAACCTCATAAGAATAGCACAAGGTGAATAGACATCAGAAGGGTTAAACCTTCAGGATTTCCTGCCTCCATTTCATCTTACACATGTGCAAATTTGAGTTATGATAGGTTTAGTCATCCAGTAAGGGTCACACAGCAAAAGAAAGGGGTTGGCTGGTACTCATTAGATATGTCAAACATACATTGTAATAAAGCTAGTAGCTTAAATATAGTAGCAAAACTATGTTAAGCACAGATAACAAGCAAGCAAATAGCTTGGGAGACAGACAAAATTCTGAAGATATGTTAAATTTAGTACTCTGTAACACATGTTAAAGATAAAATAAATGTAATATATGATGAAAAATTAAAAGTCTACTCACAGATAGAAATGGATGGAAAGGCCAAGTCATAATTATTTGAAATAGCTGACAGCTATGTCATTTCCTTTAATCAACCATCCATAAGTGAGTATAGTTCAATTTTGGCCCTGCCAGAAAATACATATAATCCAGAAAATGCACATAAAACTCATGACTATTCAGTACACTTACTTGTGAACTACATATGTGGCCTGGCACAATTTACCCTGTGTTTCTCTGATAAAATAAGTGTGGTATGGGGACCCTTCTCTCTGTGGTCCTCCTTGGTTGAACTTCATATCTGGTATCATAACTACATTATCAGCAAGGAAGACAGTTTCAGGGGCGAGGAGGGAAAAATAACGGAGGGGAGGGGAGGAAAAAGATTCAAGTTCTGTGGTCTAAACTGTGTGATTTGCACAACTATTTTTTACTTTCTTTTAAACTTGTAATATTTGTCTTTATTTTATTTTTTATATTTTGAAAGTGAAAAGAAATAGTATTAAACCAATTTCTTCATTTTGTTTTTCTAAAAATTTGTTCTATGTATTCACAAGCCTTAAAGTTGCTACAAATAGTTTTTTTTTTTAATTTTAATCATTGTTCAAGTACAGTTTTCTCCCTTTTATTCCCACTCCATCCCACCTACCCATCCCCGCCACTTCCCTCCCATTACCACACTCCCCCTAGTTTTTGTCCATGTGTCCTTTAAATTTCTTCCTGTAAACCCTTCCCATTCCCCCTGAAATTCCTTCTTCTCTTCCCTCTGGTCACTGTCATCCTCTCCTCTCTTTCACTGTCTTTGGTTATATTTTGCTTGTTTCTTTGTTTTGTTGATTAGGTTCCTATTAAAGGTGAGATCATATGGTATTTGTCTTTCACTGCCTGGCTTATTTCGCTTAGCATAATGCTTTCCAGCTCCATCCAAGCTGTTGCAAAGGGTAGGAGCTCCTTCTTTCTTTCTGCTGCATAGAATTCTATTGTGTAAATGTACCATAGTTTTTTGATCCATTCATTTACTGATGGGCATCTAGGTTGCTGCCAGCACTTAGCTATTGTAAATTGTGCTGCTATGAACATTGGGGTGCAAAGGTTCTTTTGTATTGGTGTTTTAGTGTTCTTAGGATATAGTCCCAGCAGTGGAATTGCTGGGTCAAAAGGCAGATCCATTCTTAGTTTTCTGAGGAAGTTCCATACTGCTTTCCATAGTGGTTATACCATTCTGCAGTCCCACCAACAGTGCACTAGGGTCCCCATTTCTCCACAACCTCTCCAACACTTGTTGTTTGTTGCTTTGTTTATGATGGCCATTCTGTCTGGTGTGAAGTGATATCTCATTGTGGTTTTAATTTCCATCTCTGATAACTAGCGATATTGAATATTGTTTCATGTGTCTTTGGATTCTCTGTATGTTCTCCTTGGAGAAGTGTCAGTTAAAGTCCTTTGCCCATTTTTTAATTGGGTTGCTTGTTTTCTTAGAGTGGAGTTGTGTAAGTTCTTTATATATTCTGGAGATTAAACCTTTGTCTGAGGTATCATTGGCAAATATGTTTTCCCACACAGTTGGTTCTCTTTTAATTTTGATACTGTTTTCTTTAACTGTGCAGAAGTTTTTGTTTTTTTTTTTTTAGATGAAGTCCATTTGTTTATTCTTTCCTTTATATCCCTTGCTCTAGGGGAAATGTCAGTAAAAAAGTTTCTGCATGACATATCTGAGATTTTCCTACCTATGTTCTCCTCTAGGACTTTAATGGTATCACAGTTTATATTTAAGTCTTTCATTCACTTGAATTTATTTTTGTGTAAGGTGTAAGTTGGTTCTCAAGTTTCATTTTTTTGCATGTGGCTGTCCAGTTCTCCCAACACCATTTCTTGAGGAGGCTATTTTAGCCCCATTTTATGTTGCTGCCTCCTTTATCAAATATTAATTGACCATAGAGACTTGAGTTTATTTCTGGGCTCTCTGTTCTGTTCCATTGGTCCATGTGCCTGTTTTTATGCCACTACCAGGCTATTTTTATTACAGTGGCTTTGTAGTATAGTTTTGTGTTAAGTATTGTGATCCCTCCCACTTTGCTCTTCTTTCTCAAAATTGCAGCAGCTATCCGGGGTCATTTATGGTTCCATATAAATTGTTGAAGTGTTTATTCTATGTCTGTGAAGTAAGCCATTGGTACTTTAATAGGTATTGCACTGAATGTGTAAATCGCTTTGGGAAGTATGGACATTTTGATGATATTAATTCTTCCAATCCATAAACACAGTATATGTTTCCATTTGTTTGTGTCCTCCTTGATTTCTTTCTTCAGTGTTATATAGTTTTCTGAATGCAGGTCTTTTACCTCTTTGGTTAGGTTTATTCCAAAGTATTTTATTTTTCTTTTTGCTATTGCAAGTGGGATTTTTTTCTTGATTTCTGCTTCTGCGGTTTCATTGTTGGTATACATAAATGCCTTTGATTTCTGGATATTGACTTTGAATCCTGCTGTTTTGCCAAATTCATTTATTAGGTCAATTAGCTTTTTGTCCGAGTCTATAGGATTTTCTATGTACACTATCATGTCATCTTCAAACAGTGACAGTTTTTTTTTTCTCCTTTGGATGGCTTTTATTTCTTTTTCTTGCCTGATCACTGTGGCTAACACTTCCAGTACTACATTGAATGGAAGTGGTGAAAGTGGACAGCCTTGTCTTGTTCCTGATCTTAGTAGAAAAGATTTTAATTTTTGCCCAATGAGTATGATGTTGGCTGTAGGTCTCTCATATATGGCCTTTATTATGTTGAGGAATGTTCCCTCTATTCCCACTTTGCCGAGTGTTTTTATCATAAATGGGTGCTGTACCTTATCAAATGCTTTTCCTGCATCTATTGATATGATCATGTGGTTTTTGTTTTTGCTTTTGTATATATGATATATTACATTTACTGATTTGAGAATATTGAATTATCCTTGCATCCCTGGAATGAATCCCATTGGTCATGGTGTATGATCTTTTTCATGTATTGTTAGATTCAGTTTGCCAGTATTTTGTCGAGGATTTTAGCGTCAATATTCATCAGTGATATTGTCCTGAAGTTTTTTTCCTTTGTTGTGTCTTTATCTGGTTTTGGAATTAGGATGATGTTGGCCACATAAAAAGAGTTTGGGAGTCTTCTATCTTTTTGGATTTTTTGGAATATTCTGTGGAGTATAGAGGTGAGCTCTTCCTTAAGTGCTTTATAGAATTCGCCTGTGAAACCATCTGCTCCAGGGCTTTTGTGTGTTAGGAGTTTTTTGATTACTGCTTCAATTTCTTTTGCTGTTATTGGACTGTTCAGTCTTTCTGCTTCTTTTTCATTGAGTTTTGGAAGATTATGTTTTTCTAGAAATTTGTCCATTTCACCTAGATTTTCAAATTTCCTGGCAAACATTTCTTTGTAGTAATTTCTTACAATCCTTTGTATTTCTGTGGTATCTGTTGTAATCTCTCCTCTTTCATTTCTGATTGTGTTTATTTGGGTCTTCTCTTTTTTTCTTGATGAGTCTGCTTAAAGGCTTGTCCATTTTGTTTATCTTTTCAAAGAACCAGCTCCTGGATTCATGGATCCTTAGAATTGTGCTTTTAGTCTCTATGTCATTTAATTCTGCTCTGATCTTGATTATTCCCTTCCTTCTACTTGCTCTGAGCTTTCTTTGTTGCTGTTTCTCAAGTTTTTGTAGACATAGGGTTAGGTTGTTTGTTTGAAAAATTTCTATCTTTTTTAGGTATGCCTATATCGCTATGAACTTCCCTCTCAGGACTGCTTTGGATATGTCCCATACGTTTTGGATTGGTGTGAGTTCATTTTCATTTGTTTCCAGAAATCTTTTGCTTTCTTCCCTAATTTCATTCTTGACCCATTTCATTGTTTAATAGCATGCTATTCAATATCCATGATTTTGAGTGTTTTGGGTTTTTTTCTTTGGGGTTGGTTTCTAGTCTCAGTCCTTTGTGATCCAAGAAAGTGCTTGGTATGATATCAATTTTCTTGAAATTGTTGAGGCTCATTTTGCATCCTATCATGTGGCCTATCTTTGGAAATATTCCGTGTACATTGGAAAAGAATGTGTATTTAGCTTTTTTGGGATGGAGGCCTCTATATATTTCAGATCAGTCCACTTCATCTAGGGTATTGTTCAATGCCACAATATCTTTGTTGATATTTTGTTCAGAAGATCTGTCCATTTTTGACAGTGGGGTGTTAAAATCCCCCACTATAATTGTGTTGTTGTCAATATCTTTCTTGAAGTCCTCTAACATTTTCTTTTTATGTATTTAGGTGCTCCTATGTTGGGTGCATATATATTTACAATATTTATGTCTTCTTGGTGGATTCTTCCCTTGAGTATTATGAAGTGACCTTCTGGGTCTCTCTTTATGGCCCTTTTTTGGAAGTCTATTTTTTTTTTTATATGAGTATTGCTACCCCAGCTTTTTTTTTCCTGTCCAATTGCTTGGAAAATTTGTTTCCACCCTTTCACTTTCAGCCTGTGGAGGTCTTTTATACTGAGTTGGGTCTCTTGTAGCCAGCATATGTGTGGTTCATGCTTTCTTATCCATTCAGGTATTCTATGCCTTTTGATTGGAGCATTTAATCCATTTAGGTTTAAGGTTATTATTGATAAGTACTTATTCATTGCTATTTATGTACGTGTGCTCCTCTTTCTTTCTCTCTCTCTTTTCCTTCCTTTCCTTAAAGCAGTCCCTCTAGCATCTCTTGCAGAGTTGGTTTGGTGGAGCTGTATTCCTGTAGACTTCTTTTGTCTGGGAAGCTTCTTATTTGGCCTTCTATGTTGATTGAGAGCCTTGGTAGGTAAAGTAGCCTTGGTTGCAGACCTCTGATACTCATTACTTGGAATAATTCTTACCATTCTCTTCTGGCTTGGAGTGTTTCCATTGAGAAGTCAGCTGTTAGCCTTATTGCGGCTCCCTTGTATGCTACTTCCTTTTTCCCCCTTGCTGCCTTTAATATTCTCTCTTTGTCTTGAAATTTTGCCATTTTAATGATGATGTGTCTTGAGGTGGGCCTCTTTGGGTTCTTGTTGATTGGGACT
The DNA here is from genome assembly GCF_004126475.2 of Phyllostomus discolor. Classification (NCBI taxonomy): domain Eukaryota; kingdom Metazoa; phylum Chordata; class Mammalia; order Chiroptera; family Phyllostomidae; genus Phyllostomus; species Phyllostomus discolor. The sequence continues at coordinate 27,012,208 of NC_050198.1, read as the reverse complement.
CTCTGTGTTTCCTGGATTTGTGTGACTTTTTCTCTCATCAAATTAGGGAAGTTTTCCATCATTACTTTTTCAAATAGTTTTTTGATCCCTTGCTCTTCTTCTTCTCCTTCTGGTATCTCTATTATACCGATATTACTATGTTTCATATTGTCTTGCATTTCTCTTAATCCCTTTTCATTGTTTCTGAGCCTCTTTTCCTTTTCTTGGTCATTCTGGGTGTTTTTTTCTACTTTGGCCTCCAATTAGCTAATCCAGTCTTCTGGTTCATCAGCCCTGCTTTTCATTCCTTCTATTGTGTTCTTCAGTTCAGAAATTGTATTCTTTATTTCCTTTTTGCCCTTGTTGATAGTTTTATTTACTGTTTCATGTTGATATATAGTTTGCAGTGAGATGGTTGTAGCTTCCCTGTAGTTTCTGATAGCTCATTGTGAGTTCATTGAACTTCCTGATAATCATTATTTTGAACTCAAAATCTGATAGTTGAGTTGCCCGCATTTCATTTAGCATTTTTCTGAGGCTTCCTTCTTTCCCTTCATTTGGGTATTGTTTCTTTGTCTTCTCATTGTTCATGAGACTCTTCTTGTTAACCTCTGTTTCTTAAATTGATCTCTTCTGGTTACTTGTGATTATGGTATGAACTTCTGTGGTAGAATACCTGTGAGATTCAGTGGTGCAGTCTTCTTCATGTATCCTGGTGTTCATAGCTGCCCCCTACTCTTTTTGTGATCAGTTGGAGGAGTAAGGCAAAATGGTTTAAGACAGCAAGAAAGTATTTTATGATATTTACAGTCACAGCCAGTAGAGAAGAGATGGGAGATTCTTTGGCTACGTATAGTGTTAACAGTGATCTTCCACCACACTAGCCCTGTTTTAGAAAGGATGGAAAGAAGAGAAGACTCTTATTGGGGAGGATAGGATTGTGAGTTGGATCTAGAAAGCTGTGAGGCTGTGGGAGGTCAGATTCTGAGGTAGGGTGGGAATAAAGGTTAGTAAATAAGAGTAGTGTGTAAAAGAATAGAGACAGCCCCCACAATAGGAAATTGTTAAGTGGGCTGAGATCTGGGAGCTGTTTGTGTAGTATTTACAATTATATGAACTAGGTCTTATTTACACTAATATTAAAGCAACAATCATGTGGCAGAGTCTATAAATCTAGATAACAAGAATAAGGTGTATAGAACCTTGAGACAGGTATAATGGAACAGAAATGAAGGACAGTAAATTATCAACATACTGTGAATGAGATAACAGGGGGAACCTATCAAACGACAATATAACCACCCAGGCAAAGAAGATTATACAGAAAGAAAAAGAATACCAAAATACTATTAAAATAAAAAATGTCAGAAAAGTGAGAAAAAGATAACACAGATTTGTAGTAACTTGCAGGCTCAAAAAAAAAAAGGGGGAAAAAAGCAGAAGATGGAATTCAGGAGAGATAAATTTGGAGTGGAAGGAATAATACTAGGATGAAAGGAAGAGAAACATAAGGAATTTAGAGATATAAAAATAATAAGAATGAGCCCTAGCTGGTGTAGCTCAGTGGATTGAGCGCGGGCTGTTAACCAAAGTGTCCCAGGTTCGATTCCCAGTCAGGGTACATGCCTGGGTTGCAGGCCATGACCCCCAGCAACCGCACATTGATGTTTCTCCCTCTCTCTCTCTCTCTCCCCCCTTCCCTCTCTAAAAATAAATACATAAAATCTTTAAAAAAGAGAAGTGTTTCCTTTTTTTTTTAATTTTTTTTTAAAGATTTTATTTATTTATTTTTTTTTAGGGAGGGAAGGGAGGGAGATAGAGAGAGAGAGAGAGAGAGAGAGAGAGAGAGAGAGAGAGAGAGAGAGAAACATCAATGTGCGGTTGCTGGGGGTTATGGCCTGCAACCCAGGAATGTACCCTTGCTGGGAATCGAACCTGGGACACTTTGGTTCCCAGCCCGCGCTCAATCCACTGAGCTACGCCAGCCAGGGCTGAAGTGTTTCCTTTTAAAATAAATAAATAAATAAATAAATAAATAAATAAATAAAATAAGCAGAATGAAAAAATAAAAAGTCACTTAAGAAACAAGACAAAATCTAACAATCAAACAACAAAAGCAGCAAAAACAAACAAACAAACAAACAAACAAACAAAAAAACCCAAAACCTCTTGTTGGTTTCTAACTGGCCAGACCAGTTTTTCTGGTCTTGCTGGCTTCAGCAGGCTGAGGGGCATTTGGAATGCTTTTCACTCTTCCCAGTCAGAATTCAGTCAGTCTCTTGTGTCCAGGGCTAGCAGCGTGCTCTCCCCAGAGCAGATCAGAAGACCCCTGCAGGACCTTGTGTGTGGGTTTGGGTGCTCCCAATCATGCTCTCCAGAGCACACTGCCATGGTCTCCTGGGCTCCAGGGTCCCACAGAGCTCCTGTATCTTTTCCGGGTTCAACAGTGCAAGCTCCCAGGACAGCAAGGGGACACACCCTTCCCCCAAATTTCACCACAGTGGGCTCTATGTTCTCGGAAGCACCCACATCTTTTCTGGATTCATGGTGCAAGCTCCGGGGATCTCGAAGGGGTGCGCACTTCCACCAATTTCCCCACTGCGGGCTCTAGGAATCCTGGAAATGCTGCATCTCTTCGTGAGAGTCAGGAATCTTGAAGAGGCTTGTGCTCCCCCCAGTTCACCACTGCAGGCTCCAGAAACCCACGAACACCTGCGCCCTTTCCTTGTTCAGGGCTGTGGGGTCTGGGTCTTCCACAGAACCATACTCCCACGGGGCTGGGGGTGTGGGTGCACAGCCAGGCTGTCCCTGGTCTCTCAAGCTGGGGGCACTCACCCCTCCCAGGGCTATGCGTGGGTGCCTGCAACCCCTGTGTGACTGTCTCCCAGTCCAACTCTCCTCTCTGTGCCTTCAAACAACAAGGCCTCCCCTGATGTTGCTCAACCCCTGTTTTCTGGGGAGGGAGCAGTGACTCTGCACTCCGGGGTGCCCTGAGGCAGACCTGGGAGCACCGGGCCTGGGGATTGCCATCCCCCTGGTCCCCATGCTGATCCCTGGGTCCCTATTATCCTGAAGCAGACTCCTTACCATCTGGTTTTTCAATGTCCACTATAATTTGTGATGTCCTGTTTTCATAAATGTTGTAATAACCTAGGCCCCTTGCTCTGTTCCCCCGAAGATCTGAGAGTTTCTCTCCCCTGCATAGAGGAAAGGGATTACGCTGCCTCCAACAAAGCCGCCATCTTCCTCCTCCAAATATTTCAATAGTATTAAGAATAATTTAAGCCCTGGCTGGCATAGCTCAGTGGATTGAGGGTGGGCTCTGAACCAAAGTGTCACAGGTTCAATTCCCAGTCAAGGTACATGCCTGGGTTGCAGGCCATGACCCCCAGCAACCACACATTGATGTTTCTCTCTCTCTATCTCCCTCCCTTCCCTCTCTGAAAATAAATAAATAAATAAATAATCTAAAAAAAAGAAAAAGAATAATCTTACTGTCAGTTTTTTCTTAACTAGAACAAAATAAGATTTCCTTGGAATCAACCAGGTTTTCTCTCAAAAATGCTCATTTATTTTTAGAATATAAAACCACCAATGACATGCTCAAATATTTCAGTGAACAGAAAAATAACATTTATGTTACAGCACATTAACTTTTGCAAAGGATCTTAGGAAATGTGCCATATTTTACCTTCCATCTTGATAATGGAAATGTAAACCAACATAATGTGTTCCCTCCTAGTTAGAACAAACTGACAGTAACCAGAGGGGAGGTAGGAGGGGATAATGGGGGGGAAAGGGGGAATAGTTTTCAGAAACACGTATAAAACACACATGGACAAAACCAAAGGGGGCAGGTTCAAGTGTGGGAAGTGGGGATGGCTGGGGAGGGGGGAATGGTGCAGGGGGGAATGGAGACAACTGTACTTGAACAATAAAAAATATGAAAAAAAATACTCTTGGTTTGCACATCATAATTTGGTCCACAAACCTTTCTGTTTAGTAGCTTCTGGGAAAGTTTACATGGAGTCTACTGTTGCATGAGGTTAATAGCCCACATAACAATAGTTGAATGATCTTCTTTCTACCTCACATGGACCAAATGATACCAATAATGCAATGTGACCAACTGAGTCAAACTGCCATCAGGAAAACAAGACCTCTAACCTGAAAGCTATGGCAATAACCAGATATTAAAGTCTTGAACTGAAAATCTTAAGAGGGCTTCTTGCAGAGAACTAAATAAGATTTCCTTGAATTCAACCAGGTTTTCTCTCAAAAATGTTAATTTATTTTTAGAAAAAAAACCACTAATGACATGCTCAAATATTTCAGTGAACAGAAAAATAACATTTATGTTTACAGCACATTAACTTTTGCAAAGGATCTTAGGATATGTGCCATATTTTACCTTCCATCTTGATAATGGAAATGTAAACCAACATAATGTGTTCCCTTCTGAATAAGAACATAATATAAGTTGAGGAAGAAAGGAAAGAACACAATCTCAGAGCTATTTCTAACATTCTTTTGAGCTTTTTCAACAATGTGGAATTCACGATGTTCATTGTTAGGGAAAATGAAAATGAAACTAACAGTTTCTGGGTTTATCTGATCCATATTTTTTTTTATCTGATCTTGACTTTCTCATTAATATTTAATGGCTTGTAAAAATTTGGATACTTTAAAAAATTATTTATTATGACAACTTTAAAACTTAGAAAAAATACTATAATGAACCCATACATCCAAAATTTTGAGTTAAAATTTCTAGTATCTTACCATATTTCTTTATCTGTTTTTGACCAAAGCATTTGAAAATAAATTACAGACTTCACGATAGTTCATTTCAAATGCTTCACTTCATATTTCTAAAGATGGCATGCTCCTATACAACCACAATATCATCACAAATAACAAAATTAATTATTATTTTCTAATATCATCTAATGCCCAGTCTATGGTCACATTTTTTCCAGTTGTCCCCAAAACGTCTTCTATAGCTGGTTTGTTTAAACAAGTATTATACATTCTATTTATATGTGAGATCCCTGAAGTCTTTTAATCTACAACAGCTGCCACACTATTTTTTTCCATAACACTGACTTGTTAAAAAGTAGCAGGCCAGTTATTTCACCTTCTGGAAGTATTTGTTTTTTCATGGTGAGTTGATTAATTTGTTCTCTTATTTTCTATACTTCATGAAAACTATAAATGAGATCTATAGGTCTGATTATTTTCAAGTTAAATATTTTGTTGTAAGAATTCACCATACGCCCTGGCTGGTATGGCTCAGTGGATTGAGTGCTGGCTTGCAAAGCAAAAGGTAATCAGTTCAATTCTCAGTCAGAGTACATGCCTGGGGCATATGAGAGGCAACTGATTGATGTATCCCTCTGTTTCTCCTATATTGATATTTTTCTCCCTCTCTTTCTTCCTACCTCCCCTTCCCTCTAAAAATAAATAAATGAAATCTTTTTTAAGAAGAAGAATTCACCATATGTGTGCTATGGACATTTTATTGTATCATATCAGGAGGCACATAGGTCTGGTCCTAACTTTCATGTTTCCTGTTTCTCAAAGTTAATTGTTGATTGTTGAAATATGTATAAGTTTTTTACTCATTCACATAAGGTGGCTATGTTGTCACTTTTTTATTTGACAATCTAAGGGAAAAGAGATCAGTGCCCCCGACTAAATAGTCATGTATTGAATGTTTTAAAAATTCCTGTGGCACACCAGTTGAAAATTGCTGGGTTAGGAGTTTGTAATATGTGACTTTTCATTAAGCTCATTCATGGATTTATTTAACAAAATTATCTTTGTTCTTTCTTATTTTCTTCTCCTTTCACTCATGTCTATCTTATATAATCTTTTATTTTATAAACCTTTAAAATAAATATATATTAATAAATTAATATCATACATAATGAGCTTAGCACATAACTGTATGCATCAAAGGTGTTCCATAAATACCTGTTGAGTCTGCCTTCAAAGTCACAAACATTCTTCTGAATGCAGTAAGCAGTGATTACCTAATAGAAGACTCTTTGAGGCTTTGAAGCCTTAACTAAAAGGTTCTGCCCAAGATTTTGTGGTCATTATCTAAATCTCTATCTACTCACATCTACCATCTATCAATCGTGTAGATGAAACTTTCAAAATTCTATATTCTATGTATTTACTTTGATACATGTATACTTTTAAATATCATATACAAATATGATACTTTATATTTTTTCCTGTCTCATTTTATGAAACACTTATTCAAATCCTTTACATGCATCTTCAACATCACTTGTTAGGATTATTATTTCAATCGCTACTATTTTCTTTAAAATGTTACATTATGAAAATTTTCAAACCTACTCAAAGTGAAATTTATAATCATTTATGGACTCAGAATGGAGGATGTTTATTTAGGTGAATGTTGGTATCACCCTCTGTGGAAGGGATGAAACAGAAGCAGGAGTGGGCAAAAGAAGAAGTCTAGTTGTGACACAAACCCAACTACATCTTTCACCAATCCCTTGAGGGCCTCTGGTGCTAGAATGCTCCTACAGACTTGAATTAAGTAGATCAAAATGATAAGCCTTTATGTTTCCTCATAGTCATTGGAATTGAGTCAATATTTAACAACAAATGACTTATGTGTAGTGTTTTCTGATTTCTATAATGTAAATACCCCAATCCATGCTTATGTCAGGCTATAACCTGATGTCATTGTTCATTGTATTAGGAGGAGATGTATACAATGAGCTCTAGCAGTTTATGCAGACTCCGTCACACATTGAAAGGACATGAACTTGGTTAAGGGATTTATTCATGAAGTACAGAAAATATAGGTGAGGGGACACTCCATTTTCTGTCTGAACTTTAGACTCTGTATATCCCCTCCCCTATATGGAAGCTCAAGTTTAATTCCTACATGGGCCTAATATTCCTTACAATGGCACGGAAAAGCATTTTTTTCAAGGCCACCTAAATCAGAGACAAGCAGTTTTCCACTCCATAGATGGGACTTAAAATATCCTAGGTCTTAAGATAGTTTTGAATGTTCATCCTGTAGGGAGACATAGAACTAAAAACATACTTCACTATTTTTTTCTGTGTCCTAGTGCAGCAAGAATAAGGCAGACATTGAAATCTCCGTAGACACCAAAACTGAATGAAGAAGAAGCAGAAAGTCTGAACAGATCAGTAACAGCTAATGAAATTGAAGCAGTAATTTAAAAAAAAATGACACACAAAATCCCTGGACTAGACGGTTTCACAGGAGAACGCTACAAAACATTTAAGAATGAGCTAACCCCTATCCTTCACAGACTATACAAAAAATCCAAGAAGATGGAAGTCTCCCAAACTTTCTATGAAGGCACCATCACCCTAACCCCAAAATAAGATAGACAGATGACAAAGAAAGAAAACTTCAGGCCAATATCGTTGATGAATATAGATGCTAACCTCCTCAACAAAATATTGCCAAACCGCATTGAGCAATATGTTAAAAACATCATACACCATGACCAAGTGAGATTCATCCCAGGGATGCAAGGATGGTATAATATTTGCAAATCAATAAATGTAATACATCACATAAACAAAGTGAAAGACAAAAATCACATGATCATATCAACTGATGTGGAAAAAGAATTTGACAAAGTACAGCACCCATTTATGATAAAAACACTCAGCAAAGTGGGAATAGAGGGAGCATTCCTCAACATAATAAAGGCTATATATGAGAGAACTACAGTCAATACCATATTCAATGGGTGAAAACTTAAAATTTTCCCACTAAGATCAGGAACAAAACAAGGATGTCTGTTTTCACCACTCATATTCAACATAGTACTGAAAGTCCTAGCCAGAGCAACCAGACTACAAAAGGAAATAAAAGCCATCCAAATTGGAAAGGAGGAAGCAAAACTGTCATTGTTTGCAGATGACATGATAGTGTACATAGAAAATCCAATAGACTCCACCAAAAACCTACTCGACCAAATAAGTAAATTTGGCAAAACAGCAGGATACAAAGTCAATATTCAGAAATCAAAGGCATTTTTGTACACCAACAATGAATATCAGAAACAGAAATTGGGGGGGATCCCATTTGATATAGCAACAAGAAAAACAAAATACCTAGGAATGAACCTAACCAAAGAGGTAAAAAACCTGTACTCAGAAAACTACACAACACTGAAGAAAGAAATTAAGAGAGACACAAATGAATGAGAGCATATACTGTGTTCATGGATTAGAAGAATTAACATCATCAAAATGTCCATACTACTCACAATGATACAGATTCAACGCAATACCTATTAAAGTACCAATGGCATATTTCACAGATATAGAACAAACACTTCAAAATTTATATGGAACCTTAAATGACTCTGAATAGCTGCAGCAATTTTGAGAAAGAAAAGCAAAGTAGGAGGGATCACAATACCCAATATCAAACTGTATTACAAAGCCACTGTAATCAAAACAGCCTGGTATTGGCATAAGAACAGACACATAGACCAATGGAAGAGAACAGAGAGACCAGAAATAAATCCAAGTCTCTATGGTCAATTAATATTTAACAATGAGGGCAGAAGCATAAAATGGAGCAAAAATAAGCTCTTCAACAAATGGTGTAGGGAGAGTTGGACAGCTACATGCAAAAAAAAAAAAATGAAACTTGAATGCTAACTTACACCATACATAAAAAGAAATTCATGGTGGTTAAAAGGCTTAAAAATAAGTCGTAACATCATAGAAGTCCTTCAGGAGAACATAGGCAGGAAAATCTCAGATATTCCAAGTAGCAATATTTTCACTGATATTTCCCCTAGAGCAAGGGACATAAAGGAAAGAAGAAACAAATGGGATGCCATCAAAATAAAATACATCTGCATGACTAAAGAAACCAGCCTTAAAATGAAAAGCAAACCAACCGTATGGGAAAACATATTTGCCCATGGTACCTCAGACGAGGATTTGATCTTCAAAATATATAAAGAACTCACACGACTCTACTCTAAGAAGACATTGCAACCCAATTAAAAAATGGGCAAAGGACTTTAACAGACATTTCTCCAAGGAGGGCATACAGAGGGTCAAGAGACATACGAAAAGATGGTCAGTATTGCTAGCCATCAAAGAGATAAAAATTAAAACTACAACAAGATAACACTTCACAATGGTGAGAATGGCCATCATAAACAAAGCTACAAATAACCAGTGTTGGAGAGGTTGTGGAGAAAAGGGAACCCTAGTGTACTGTTGGCAGGAATGCAGACTGGTACAACCACTATGGAAAACAGTATGGAACTTCCTCAGAAAACTAAATATGGATCTGCCTTTTGACCCAGCAATTCCACTGCTGGGATTATACCCTAAGAATCCTGAAACACCAATCCAAAAGGACCTATGCACCCCAATCTTCATAGCAGCACAATTTACAATAGCCAAATGCTGGAAGCAACCTAAGTGCCCATCAGTAAATGAATAGATCAAAAAACTATGCTACATTTACACAATGGAATTCTATGCAGCAGAAGGAAAGAAGGAGCTCCTACGTTTTTGCGACAGCATGGATGGAACTGGAGAGCATTATGCTAAGTGAAATAAGCCAGGAGGTGAAAGACCAATGCCATATGATCTCATCTTTAAAATGAAACTTAAGAAAACAAATAAGCAAGCAAAATATAACCAAAGACATTGAAGTTAAGAACAAAGTTACAGTAAACAGAGGGGAGGGGATAATAGAGGGAGGAAGGGTTAGGGTTTACAGGAACAACTATAAAGGACACATGGATAAAAACAAGGGTGGTGGAAAGAGGAGAAAGAGGTGGGGATTGCTGGGGTGATGGGGAGGGGTGGGCAGAAAAGGCAGAAAAGTATACTTGAACAGCAATAAAATTCAAAAGTATTTAATAAAAAATATTTGACAATGGTTAGGATCGACAGTTTCTAGAATTCCTTTAACAGAGTATTCCGTGTGGAGTTGTTTAGGAAAGTAAAATTTTATAAAGAATCCTCATCTTGAATGCTTAAAGCCAAAATAAAAGTAAATGTTATTGGTGAATAAGTTGAATGTTGGGAACCACCCTGCCTGGTATCAGAAGCTGTAACCCCTGCCTAGGCTAAGGCTAAGGGAACGCCCTTGGAACAGTAAGCCAGCAAGGAGACAAAAGCTTACCTCCCGGGTAGGAGCCCTGCTTTTGTTGCTTCATTCATAACTGAACCCCAAAGCTTGGTCGGTTAGGCAAAGATGGGTAAGATTCCCCAAGGGGGGAACTACCTAAGACAGGCACGATCACATGGGAGGCCCCCAAAAGAAGGACTTTGGGGGCTACAGCAAAAGGGGGGAATGGACCCTTGCTCCTCGGCTTTGATATAGCCTGAGTCCTCATCATCTAGGAGAAAGTCTCCTTATCTCTTGGTTGCCTTAGTTCCCATGCTCCACCTAAGCCTGAAACAATGACAGGGTGGTGCAGCTCAGTGCTGAAAAGGGCGGATTCCCCTGGTGATCAGGCCTAAGAAAGAATATGTAAAATCCTGTGAAACCTCCTTTGTTTAGAATGCTCTCAGTAATGAGAAGGGTCCAAGGAGGAAGTTAGTTTGTCCCTTAAAAGTCTTACAGCTGTTTGACCCTGACTCAAAATAGGCCCTCAGACTTCCTTGTTATCTATTGTTTGATCCTTACTTCCTAGCAATGAGTAATGAGCTTTTACCTAAATTCATATTCAAAAGAAACCAATAAAAAGCCTCTCTGGAGAGGGAATGGCGGGCTCTCCCTACCAGGGAGGGTGGCCATGGCGCCCTCCAGGAGAGAGGGTGGCCAAGGCACTCCCCACGTGAGGAGCGGCCCTGCTGTTCCTATTCCCCCACAGGACCTGGTTGTCTCTGTGCATGTTTTTTCTCGCGTTTTTCGATGAACCATCCACAGTGTTCCGTGATCACTGCTGGCCGGTGACCCATTCATCAGTTGAATGGCAAATTCATACCTACATTGGTCTATGACATCCAAAGCCAAGACCAATATAATGATTCCTTAACAAAGCATATCTCTGTTATTTTTTGAAATGAAAATAATGGAATAGAATGTCAAAAGTCAAAAGGACCTTAAAGATATTTTCAGATGAGAAACTGAGGTTTTAGGGAAGTTAAATTATTTTTGTAAATATATTTCACTTCCAGAAACTCATGGCAATCCTTGTGTATCTAGGAACTAATCATCAATCATCATTACCTACTTCAAAAGTAACTTTTTTTCCTGGAAAATTTAGAAATAATAGAAAACATTTTAATTTATTGTTGCCCTTATCTGTTTAAAAAACAAAATGTACATTTTTCCCAGTTCTCAAAATTTAGGCTTCACGCCACTGGCTGAGAAACAAATATTGTTAGGAGCCAGCAATGGAAAAAACCCCAAATATCCATCAACAGAAGAATGGATAAACACATTGTGGTATACTCATATGTGGAATATTACTCAGCAATAAATATAAATAAACGGATAAACAAAACAACACAATGGATCTTACATGCATGTTGAGCTAAAGAATCCAGACCCCAAAGATTATATATTATATTATTCAATTAGCATAGATTTCTAGCTCAGTTAAAACTATGGTGATAGAAATCAGAGAAATGATTGTCTACTGTGAGAGCTTTCTCAGGTAATAGAAATATTATATATTTAGTTTGGGGTCTTAAATATATATATTTAATAAATAGTAAAATATTTATTTATTTTATATTTATAAAATATAATATTGTGTTTTAATATGTTAATATTGGTGTGTTAATATTAGTTAATAATATTAACAAAACATTACTATTTAGTAATAGGTTTATATGTCATTATTACAATATATAATATTTACATTAATGTTAATTAATGCATATTTATATATGAATATATAACATATATAGAAATTGGGAGTTCAAGCCAAGATGGAGGCATAGGTAGAAACCCTTTGCTTCATTGCACAACCAAAAGGAGACTAACAACCAATCCAAAATCGGTAAACAACCAGAAGTGCCAGAAAATCAAACTGCATGGAACTCCAACAACCACGGAGTTAAAAAAACAGTCAAACAGAACAACCAGACTGGAAAAGGGGAGAGAAACAATGGCAAGGCAGCAGACTGAGTGGGTGGGGCTGACTTAAGCAGGAACTGAGACTCAGAGTGGGCTGTGGACTACGGTGGTTGCCATGGTGGGAGAAACTCCCAGTCTCACATGACAGTTCATTGAAAAGTGGGCTAGAGACTTGCAGGTGAGCTGCATTGTTCCCTCTCTGGCCTCTCCCCGGCAAGCAGCACCACAGCACAGCAAGGAGGGCTGCCCTGCCCAGGTCCTAAGGTCCGACCACTTACAACTTAACTGGGGCCCTGAACAAAGAAATAGGGCCAAAATTAAAGAACAGAGCAAAACTTCAGAAGGAGAGCTAAAAATGAGGAGATAGGCAACCTATCTGATGGAGAATTTAAATCCCTGGTAATCAAAATGCTCACAGAACAGATTGAGCTTGGTCAAAAAATGAAAGAACAAATGAAAGATACCCAAAATGGAATAAAACAAAATATTTAGGGAACCAACAATGACAGGAAAGAAACCAGGACTCAAATAAATGATTTGGAACAAAAGGAAGAAATAAATATCCAACCAGAATAGAATGAAAAACAAGAATTCAAAAAATGAAGAGACTTTTGAACCTCTTTGACAACTTGAAACATTCCAATATCTGAATTATAGGGGTGCCAGAAGGCGAAGAACAAGAGCAAGAAATAGAAAACTTATTTGAACAAATAATGAAGGGAAACTTCCCCAATCTGGCAAAGGAAATAGACTTCCAGGAAGTCCAAGAAGCCCAGAGAGTCCCAAAGAAGCTGGACCCAAAGAGATACACACCAAGGCACATCATCATTAAGTTACCCAAGATTAAAGGTAAGGAGAGAGTCTTAAAAGCAGCTAGAGGAATGGAAAGAGTTACCTACAAAGGATTGCCCATAAGGCTATTGGCTGATTTTTCAAAACAAACCTCGCAGGCAAGAAGGGGCTGGAAAGAAGTATCTGAAGTCATGAAAGGCAAGGACCTACATCCAAGATTACTCTATGCAGCAAAGCTATCATTTAGAATGGAAGGGCCAATAAAGTGCTTCCCAGATAAGGTCAAGTTAAAGGAGTTCATCATCACCAAGCCCTTATTATATGAAATACTAAAAGGACTTATCTGAAAAAAGGAAGATCAAAAATATGAACAGTAAAATGAGAAACTCACAACTATCAACAAATGAACCTAAAAAATAACAGAAAGAAAAACAATGAAAACAAAAACTAAGCAAACAACTAGAACAGGAACAGAATCAGAGAAATGGACATCATATGGAGGGTTTTCAGTGGGGAGGGTGAAGGTAGGAATAGGGAGGGAAAGGTACAGGGAAGAAGCATAATTGATAGGAATTAAATGGGATGGGAGTAAAAGACAGAAAACTGTACTTGAGCAACAATTAAAATAATAAATAAATAAATAAATAAATAAATAAATAAATTGGGAGAGGTAAAAAATGGTGTAGGAAACAGAACTCAGAGAACTTGTATGTACAACCCATGGCCATGAACTAAGGAGGGGAAGCTGAAGTTCTGGGGCGTGCAAGGTGGAGCGGGGATAAAGGGGGAAAATTGGGAAAACTGTAATAGCATATACAATAAAATATATTCAAATATGAATATATATAAAATATATACTTATATAAACATACATTTAAATATAAATATATATTAATATATATTAGTCATAACTCAGTGTCATAACTCATAATTTTAAGACCACAAACTAAATATATTAATATTTTATATATTATATTATAAATATATAATATTTAATGATCCATATTGTGTATAAATATATGAATATATTAAATATATTATATATTAGTCATTACTCATTGAGCACCAGAGATGTGTGTTGTGTCTGTGTATTTAAATATATATATATGATAAGTCATGTAAATATGCAGAAGAAGCATTTAGTCATTTTGCAACAGTAAATTCATTTTTATGAAAAACAAAACAGAAAAATAACTCTATTGTTGAGTAATTTTCTGCTTCCAATCCTTGTGATCAACTTCTTGGCTCTCTCCATTTTATTTCCATATGTGCTTTTGGAATTTCAGTGGTTTTTCAATAAAGACATTGTTTATATCATGTGAATCAACAGATTTTTGTGTACTTATTCTGTGAATAAGTAAAGATTACTTACCTACATAATCTTATCAACCCATGTCACCTCAATAAATTTAATAAAAAGAGTATTTTAGAATGGTTATATTAATCACATATTAATCAGAAATTATTTTAGCTACAGGTAATAGATAACTTGACTAAAATGGCTTAAAGCATACATACATTTGTTTATTTAGTAAACAAATCCTGAAGTAGGTGTCATTTTACTTATGTACTAAGGACCCAAGTTTTCTCTACACTTCTATTCTTGTTAATGGGATGATGACTTTTATCCTCAAGCTTGTTGCTTCTCCTGCACTGAGTCACATGACCACCACAATAGAGTTTCCTTAGCAAGGAAAAAAAAGGCTTTTGAGTGAGCAGCCAATAACATATGCCTCACTTCTAATACCATATTTTAAGAAAATATAAGCCATTCCCATTTACTATATGCAAAGGAAAATGTTGTAAACAATGACCTAGTTATACTCATTCCTGTGAACTGTGCTATAATTAGAATTAGAGTGAACATGATTGCTGACATGTGTACTTATTCTAACCCATGAAGACTCTGTTATAAAATTTCAGCCTAAATCACAACTCACATGCTATTTCCTGTTTTTTTTCCTCCTATCATTGTTTTCCAAAAATTTCTTGGCTGAATTTATGCATTTGTTCTAGATAACTTGAGAATTAGCTTTCCCTCATTCTATTTTTTAAATTCCTATAGGCATTTTCATTGGAATGGAATTGCATTTACAAATTAATTTTGGTAGAATTAAAAAATTGCACATAGTTTTGGAAGTATTATTTAAAAGCATGTCCTCTGTACATTGATGACTTTCTTTAAGCAAGATTCCTGAAGGCACTGGCATAGAATGAGGGGGATGACAAGGATCAAGCTGTTGTAGCATTTAGCAAGAGCAGAAATACAAAGAAAATAAAATTATAATACATCTTCATCAACAAAAGTGTAAAAAAAATCAGGAGATAACTTGGCATTACATTTCCCATTATTTATAGTGACTTCCAAATTGGAAGTTTCCAAAATAAAATAAGAAAAGTGAGATTTATCTCTCAAAGAACATTATTTGGCACTAAAGGAACATTATTATGCACCCAAGCACTGATATGCTGCAATAATCTCTGTATTCAGTTATCAGAGAGACTCTCATGTTAAAAAAAGAGAGGTCTTGCATCATCCATAAGAGACGTGTTCTCCTTTGCACATAAATCACCCTTCTTCTAAAGTGAGTCATAGAGTAACTAGGTTTTTTTTGCAGCTAAAATTTATTGTGAGAATTCAACTAGATATTTTGTGAAGTGCTTGCTTAATACATTGCCAGGCATATATTGTGGACTTAGTAAATGGTGGCCATCACTATGAATAGAGAAATATAATGGTAGATAATATTAGCTCCACTTTGCAGATAATGAGAGTCAGACCTCTTAAATAGCTTTTTCAAGGTGGTCTAGATAATATACAACTTCTTGACTCCTAAATTATACTATTCACACTATACTTTGCTGCGTGTATCATCTACCAATATATTACCATGGGGAAGCCATTACTCAAGCTTTTTTTGTTAAAGACAATTATAGCAAGGTGACAAATTTTCCCCAAATACAGATATATAGCATGACCAGTATGCTCTGAGAAAAAGAAGCAAATTACTTGAATTTGAAAAGTTCCAAAAATGTGGAATCTATGGACATGAAAATTATACTAAATATCTTGAACTACATTTATATGATTTTGAGATTGTCATAGAATAACAGTTTGTTAGATCTTAAAAATCACCTAGTCCCTCCCCTTTAAATGATAAAATGATGATGTCTGAACAAGTGATGAACTTGCTAGAGTTAGCACATTGGTAGATGTGTGAAGGGGAACCAAAAAAAAAAGAAAGGAATAATCTTCTGGAGGGTGGGCCCCTTGCAGTACAGGCTTCTCTCACTAAGTGAGTGTTCTAGGAACCCATCTGTATCAGTGGACCAACTGATTGTGAGAGGCTGAGTTCGGCTTCAGTGAATTTTTGTTAAAACTCTTTGGACACATTTGCTCATTTTATGATGGGTGATTTATAAGCACACCTGCCCATACCTCATTGAGTGTTCAGCAGTTTTTGACCCAAACTGGCATGACTTCTGTGCCCCACCCTGCCTATTCACCTGATCTCACTCTGAGTGACTTTTTTTTTTGTTTCCCCAGATAAAAAAAAAAGCCCTGAAAGTGAAGCATTTTGATGATGTGGAAGAGGTGAAACAAAACACAGCAGGAGCACTAAAAGTCATCCAAGTAGATGAGTTCAAAAATTGTTTTGAGCAGTGGAAAGAAACATCTTAGTAGGTGTATTGTATCAAATGAAGACTCATTTGAAGGTGACTGAAGTTTCAACATGTGAGAATAAGTTCACAATTTTTTATTAATAAATCCTGGTTTATTTTGTCCCCCCTTGTATGTATACACAACTGTGTATATGCATGGATACACACATGTGTACACGTGTACAAGAATGTTCATAACAGCATTATGCATTAAAAACACAGAGAAGAAACACTCCAAATGTTCATCAACTGATGAATGTATAAACAAAATTTGGTATATCCATACAATGAAATACAATTTGACCATAAGAAAAAATGAAGTACTTATACATGCTACAACATGGATGGACCTTGAAAACAAATGTTACATGAAAGAAGCCAGATGCAAAAGGCCATATACTATACTTCACTAATATTAAATATCTGGATTAGGCATTGAGAAAGTAAATCAGTGGTTTCCAGGGGATGGGAGCAATGTGGAATTGGAAGGTATAGGGTTTTATTTTGTGATGATGTAAATATTTTGGAATTAGATATTAGTGATAGCTGTACATTACAAATATACTAAAAATCACCGAATTGTGAATTTAAAAATGGTTAAAATTGGAAATTTCACATGACTTGAATTTTATCTCAAAAATTTTTCAAAACTTATAAAATTAGTATAGCATACAATTATCAGCGAGATACTATAATATTCAAGTAAAATTTTAATAATCTCTCCATACAATGGAGAGATTATTCTATTCTCCTGATCCTCTAACCCGAAAACCAATGTACATAGCCTGGTTTCAGTCCATTTGTACTTTTTTTACCCTGCCTACTCAAATATTGACATGTGCACATGCACGCATATGTGCATACACATATTTTTATCATTTTATTTATTTTAATGCTGATAGAATCATACCATATGCATAATATTATAGCTTATGGACATCTTTAAAGTCAATAAATATTGCTCCATCTGATTCTTTTTGAAAGCTGCATAATATTTCATGGTGTGTGATAAAATTTGTCAGAGTTCTCCAGAAAAACAGAGGCAATAGGGTGTGTGTGTGTTTGAAAGGTTTTTTAAAAGATTTTTATTTATTTTTAGACAGAAGGGAAGGGAGGGGGGAAAAGGGAGAGAAGCATCCATGTGTGGTTGCCTCTCATGTGCCCCCTACTGGGGACCTGGCCTGAAATCCAGGGATGTGCCCTGACTGGGAATCAAACCAGTGACCCTTTGGTCCACAGGCCGGTGCTCAATCCACTGAACCACACCAGCCAGGGCTAAAGAGATTTTTATTATAAGAAATTGGCTCACATAATTATGAAGGTTGACAAGTCCCCAGATCTGCATTCAGCAAGCTGAAGGTCTAAGATTATCAATAGTGTAGTTCCAGTCTGCATCCTAAGTACTGAGATTCAAGAGAGCCAATGGTGTAAGCTCCATCTGAATGGTGGCAGGTTTGAGACAGAGTAAGAATTGCTTTTTCTGTATGGATCAAGGCAGGAAAGGCTCAATATCTTGGCCCAAAGGCAATAAGGCAAGAAGAGTTCCCCTTTACTCCCAGAGGGGTCAGCTTTCTTGTTCTACTCAGGCCTTCAAATGATTGGATGAGGCCCACCCACATTAGGAAGGACAATCTGCTTTACTTAGTCTATCAATCCAAATGTTAGTTTCATCTAGAAACATCCTCACAGATACACACAGATTATTTGACCAAATGTTTGGATACACTGCGTCATCGTCAAGTTGACACGTAAAATTAACCATCATGGTACGAGTATACTACTACAGTTCATTTGACTGTTTACATATTGTGAACATTCTGATTCTTGCTAAGTTTTCATTACCATGAGTTTACTGCAAAAAACCATACAAATACATGCACATGTGTGTGTATGTTTATATACAGGGTCTGGCAGAAGTAATGCCTGCTTGAGTGTGGTCAGTAGGGTAAAAATATGGGTATAATAATTTATAGTTTTAGTTTGAACATTTCACGTAAAATATCATATGGTGTGATTGAGTGTGATATTGTTTTGTTACAGAATTATATGCTTATGATTTTGTAATATTTTTTGTAATAAAAGGGGACATTGTCCTGGCTGGTGCAGCTCAGTGGATTGAGCATGGGCTGCAAACCAGAAGATCACCAGTTTGATTCCTTGTCAGGGTAGATGCCTGGGTTGAGGGCCAGGTCACCAGTAGGGGGCATGCAAGAGGCAACCACAGATTGATGTTTTTCTCCCTCTCTTTCTCTCTCCTTTACCCTCTCTAAAAAATAAAATAAATAAAATATTTAAAAAGGGGCGTTATTTGTGTTGGAATATATATTTAAATTAAATTAAAACAACAAAAACAGAACTATCTGAGATCATTTCTAATACATAAAATGACATCTGCTTCACATGTTTCCTAAAGTATCTACTAAGAATAGACCATCACAAACAAAACTTTAAAAATGTGTTCACAACAACTAGTTTGTAGCTTAAATATTACATAACTCAAGTAGTAGGTCTATAGCAGTTTTATTTTGTTTTGCTATCACTAATTGTGAGAAGTCCCTCAAGAAAACATCTACACACTAATAACCAAAATATTAATTTGCCATTCACATCTATACACAAGGCAAAGAATATCATAACCATTGACAGCAATGGATAATAGATATACCAGAGACTGGTCAGGGTACAGCTCCTGCTTGGGTCTTGGTCCTGCTTACACTTGAGAATTACTGGATACCTGAGTCCTTATAAATAATACCAGTATGGTTTCCAATCATCAGGAAAATAGTCTATACCTTAGGCAACCAAAATGTTCAGTGATAGGATGAACTATTTTTAGGTTATCAACTTCTTTCTCAGTTGTACATAGTTTTTGCCAACATCACATCCTATTCTCACTACTGCCATCAACCATATGACAGGTCTGTAAGTTTAAATTCTAATAATTTTTATTCCCCAAGTGTCCTACACTTTGTATCCTGTTGCTAGTGATTCCAATCATTCTTGAAGCCATTCACAGGAGCTACAATTAATTTTAATAATTTCTTCATATCTTAAAAATCTCTCCTAACAATTTAAAAGCTGGTAATTTCCTAGAAAGTTAAGTGTAACCAAGCAGAAAAACCTGTAAGTAAGCCCACCATAATTTTATGTACAGGAAACTGAGGAATGGATTTCAGATGTCCAAGAAGAGATCATTCAGGATTCCACAGGGTACCACCATCTTTGTGGAATTCCAAAGATTGTAGTCTATTTCTCATATTTGAAAATCTAGCAAATTAATTTGTCAGTATACTCAGTGTTGAGCAGTATCTCAGGGACAGACTACATCTAACCAAACATATGAGGCTGGTGTGTAAATTGTTTTTAAATAAATTCATTGCTCAAGAATTACCCATAAGCTAGAGTGATCATATAATTTATTGTCCAAATTTTGACACTTGTAAGATTGAAAAGGGGAACTATAAACAGTTAAGCTGGGACAAGAGGTACAAACTGTGGCTATCTAGGACAAAACAACACATATTGTCACTTTATCCATAATTCAAACACTGATGTCCACAGTCCACTGCATAGCCTACCTTATATCAAGGTTTCAAGGAAGTCAAAATAGTAATCAAAAAGTTGTGTGGTCAGCACACATTTAGAACCAAAGAAGATGGATAGTTCTGACCATGGATAAATCTATTGTTAGTGGGGCAGGCAAACATAGTACACCAGAATGTATTTGTTAATTGTAATATAAGAAGGATGTCCCTCAGACCTGGTGTGTCTCCCTATATGGACATTTTTTTTTATGTGAAAGCCTCATATTGATTTAGTAGGTTTCTTCTATATTTTAAATTTAACCTTTATTGTATTTTTTCTATCACCATTTAGTCCCCCTTTACTCCCCCCACCAGCAGTCACCACACTGTTGTCTATGAGTACTTTTTCGTTTTTGCTCAGTCCCTCTACTCCCTAACCTCCCCAACCTTGCAAGCTGTCATTCTGCACTTCATCTATGAATCTGTCTCCATTTTCCATGTTAGTTCTGTTTGTTCATTAGAGTCCACATATGAATGAAATCATATGGTATTTGTCTGTATCTGACTGGCTTATTTCATTTAGCATAATGTTTTCCAGGCCCATCCATACTGTGGCAAAGGGTAAAATGTTCTTCTCTTTTATGGCTGAGTAGTACTCTATTGTGTAAATTTCCCATAGTTGTTTTGTCCACTCACCTACTGATGGACACTTGGGCTGCTTCCATATCTTGGCAATTGTAAATAACACTGCAATGAACATAGAGTGCTTGTGGTCTTTCAAATTAGTGTTTTGGGTTCCTTTGGATATATTTCCAGAAGTGGGATCGCTGCATCAAAAGGCAGATCCATTTTTAATTTTTTAAGGTATCTCCATACTGCTTTCCACAGTAGCTGCACCAGTCTGCATTCTCACCAACAGTGAAGAAGTGTTCCTCTTTCTCCACATCCTCACCAGCACTTAATTGTTGATTTATTGATGATAGCCATTCTGACAGGTGTGAGATATCTCATTGTGGTTTTAATTTGTGTTTCTGTGATGAATAGTGACATTGAGTATCTTTTCATATGCCTATTGGACATCTGTATGTCCTCTTTGGAGAAGTATCTATTCGGATCCTGTGTCCATTTTCTAATTGGGCTGTTTTGGGTTGTTGTTGCTGTTGTTGTTGAGTTTTCCAATCTTTTTATAAATTTAGGATTTATAAAAAATCCTAAAAAAACTCTTATCAGATGCATATACAAATATATTTTTCAAGTCTGTGGTTGTCTTTTTATTGTGTTGATGATTTTCTTTGCTGTGCAAAAACTTTTTAGTTAGAGTTAGTCCCATTTTTTTCTTTTGTTTCCCTTGCCTAGGGAGATATGTCTGATAAAATATTGCTGTGATCAGATTTTGCTGCCTATGTGTTCTTGTATGATTTTTGTGGTTTTAGTTCTAATATTTAAGTCTTTGATCCATTTTGAATTTATTCATATGCATGGTGTAAGGAGGTGGTCTAGTTTCATTTTTCTGCATGTATCTGTCCAATTTTCCCAACACCATTTACTGAATAAACTACCTTTAGCCCATTGTATGTGCTTGCTTCCACTGTTGAATATTAATTGACTATAATGGTGTGGGTTTATTTTTGGTCTCTCTATTCTGTTCAACTACTCTATGTGTCTGTTTTTATGCCAGTACCATGATGTTTTTATTACTATGGCTTTGTGGTATAGTTTGATATTAGGTAGTTTGATTCCTCCAACTTTGTTCTTCCTCCTCAGGATTACTATTGCTACTTGAGGTCTTTTGTGGTTCCATAAAAAAATTTTAAATATTTGTTCCAGTTCTGTGAAATATCTCACTGGAATCTTGATAGGACTTACATTGAATCTATAGATTGCTTTTGGTAGTGTGGACACTTTAATGATGTTAATTCTTCCTATCCATGAACACAGTATGTGCTTCCACTTATTGGTGTTTTCTTCAATTTCTTTCTTCAGTGTCATAATTTTCTGAGTACAGGTCTTTTACATCTTTGCTTAGGTTTATCTGTAGGTATTTTAATTCTTTTTTTTAAGGTTTTTTTTATTTATTCATTTTAGAGAGGGATGGGAGGGAGGGAGATAGAGATAGATAGATAGAGAGAGAGAGAGAGAGAGAGAGAGAGAGAGAGAGAGAGAGAAACATCAATGTGCGGTTGCTGGGGGTTATGGCCTGCAACCCAGGAATGTACCCTGGCTGGGAATCGAACCTGGGACACTTTGGTTCCCAGCCCATGCTCAATCCACTGAGCTACGCCAGCCAGGGCTATTTTAATTCTTTTTGTAGCAATTGTTAATGGAATCATTTTATTCATTTCTCTTTCTGTTAGTTCATTATTGGCATAGAAATATCTAACTGATTTCTGGATATTAATTTGGGAAATTCATTTATCAGTTCTTGTAGTTTCTTTTTTTATTTAAATTATTTTATTGCTGTTCAATTACAGTTGTCCATATTTTCTCCCCAGCCCCCACCCCCTCCAAACCCACCTCCTTCCCTTGCTTCCACCCTCCCCCTTGGTTTTGTCCATGTATCCTTTATAGTAGTTCCTGAAAAACCTCACCTTTAACTGTAACATAATCAACAAAAGAAAAAAGCAAAAAAAATATATAACCAGTGTCACTGAAGTTAAGAACAATCTAACAATAGCCAGAGGGGAGGGGGGAGGGAAGAGGCAGTAGGAAGAAGGGTTTCCAGTTCTTGTAGTTTCTTGATGCCGTCTTTGGGGTTCTTTATGTACAGTATCAGGTCATTTGCAAATAACAACAGTTTTACTTCTTCCTTTCCAATTTGTGTGCTTTTTATTTCTTCTTGTCTGATTGATGTGGTTAGGACTTGCAGTACTATGCTGAATAAGAGAGGTGATAGTGGACATCCTTGTCTTGTTCCCAATCTTAATGAGAAGTTTGTAGTTTTTGCCCATTGAATGCCATGCTGGCAGTGGATTTGTCATATATGGGCTTTATTATGTTTATGTATGCTCCCCTTAATTCCAGTTTGCTGAGGCTTTTATCATAAATGAGTGCTGGATTTTATAAAATGCTTTTTCTGCATCTATTGATATGATCATGTGGTTTTTATTTTTCATTTTGTTTCTGTTGTGAATCACATTAATTGATTTGTGGATGTTGTACCAACCTTTCATTCTTGGAATAAATCCCACTTGATCATGGTATATGATCTTTTTGATGCACTGCTGTATTCAGTTTCCTAATATTTTGTTGAAAATTTTAGCATCAACTTTCTTCAGTGGTATTGGCCTATAATATTCTATCTTTGTCATGTCTTTATTTGGTTTTGGAATTAGGATAATGCTGGCCTCATAAAATGAGTGTGGTCGCCTTCCCTTCTATTCAATTTTTTGAAATAGTTTGAGAAGGAGAGGTATTATTTCCTCTCAGAATGTTTGTGAAAATTCACCTGTGAAGCCATCAGGTCCAGGGATTTTTTTTGTTGAGAGATTTTTTGATTACTGCTTCAATTTCACTAGGTGTAATCTGTTTATTCAGATTATCTACTCTTCCTGATTTAATTTGGGATGATTGTATGTTTCTAGGAATTTATCCACTTCATCCATGTTGTCTATGTATCTGCATGTATCTGTCCAATTTTCCCAACACCATTTATGAATAAACTACCTTGTCCAGATCGTTGGCATATAGTTTTTCATAACATTCTCTTACAACTCTTTGTATTTCTTTGCTGTCAGCTGTTTTTCCTCTTTCATTTCTGATTTTATTTATTTGGATCCTCTCTTTTCTTGAAAAATCTGGGTAAAACTTAATCTTGTTTATCTTTTCAAAGAACCAGCTCTTGGATTCATTGATCTTTTGTATAATTTTTTTTAGACTCTATTTCATTTTTTCTTCTCTGATCTTTATTATTTCCTTCCTTCTACCCACTTTGGTCCTTGTTTTGTGTTCTTTTTCAAGTTCCTTTAAGTGTGAAGTTTGTTTATTTAAGCATTTTCTTCTATTTTTGTATAGGTCTGTAATGTTATGAATTTCCTTTTTAGGATTGCTTCCTCAGTGTCCCACAGATTTTGTACTATGGTGCCTCATTTTCATTTGTTTAAAGGTATCTTCAGCTTGTACCTTGATCTTGCGGACACACTCGCTGTTTAATAATATGCTATTCAGCTTCCATGTCTTTGTATGTTTTTCAATGTTCTTGTGATTGATTTCCAGTTTCATAGCATGTAGTCAGAGAAGACACTTGATATAATTTCAATCTCTTAAATTTGTTGAGATTGTTTTGTGTCCTAGCATGTGGTCTATCCTAGAAAATGTTCCGTGTGCACTTGAAAATTATGTACATTCTGTTGCTTTGGGATGAAATGCTCTGAAGATATCAATTAAATCCATTTGAGCTAGTGTGTGGTTTAAGGCCACTGTCTCATTGATTTTCTGCCCAGAAGATCTGTCCATTGAAGTCAATGGGGTGTTGAAATCCCCAACTCTGACTGTATTTCTGTTGATGTCTCCCTTTTTGTTCATCAGGGTTTGCTTCACATATTTAAGTGCTCCTATGTTGAATATATAAAGGTTTACTACAGTTATATCTTCTTATTGTATTGTTTTTTTTATCATTATCATTACCATTCTTCTTTGTCTCTTACTATAGCCTTGGTTTTAAAGTCTGTTTTGTTGGATATAAACACTGTTACCTTGTTTTTTTTCTCTTTCAATTTGCATGAAATATCTTTTTCCAACCCTTTACTTTTAGTCTGTGTGAAACTTTCGATCTGAGATGTGTCTCTTAAAGGCAACATATATATGGGTTATTTTCTTATCCATTTAGCTACCCTCTGCCATTTGGTTGGAGTGTTTAAGCCATTTACACTTAAGGTGATTATTGATAGATACATATGTAGTGCCATTTATTATTAGACTGTTTTTCTCTGTTTCTTTTTCCTTTTTATTTTTCTTCTTGTTCTTAAAGCAAGCCCATAAACACTTATCATAGTACTTGTTTGATGTTAACAAACTCCTTTAAGTTTTTATTGTCTTGGAAGCTCTTTATTTCTATTTTGATTTTAAATGATAGCCTTTCTGGGTAAAGTAGCCTTGGTTGTAGGTTGTTGCTTTTCATCACCTTGAATATTTCATGCCACTCTTCTGTCCTGAAATGTTTCTATTGAGAAATCAAATGACAGTCAAATTGATGCTCCCTTGTATGTAACTACCTGCTTTTCTCTTGCTTATGTGAGGATTCTCTCTTTGTCTTTAAAACTTGTCATTTTGCCCTGGCTGACATAGCTCAGTGGATTGAGCGCAGGCTGCGAACCAAAGTGTCGCAGGTTTGATTTCCAGTCAGGGTACATGCCTGGGTTGCAGGCTATAAACCCCAGCAACCACACATTGATGTTTCTCTCTCTCTCTCTCCCCCCCTTCCCTCTCTAAAAATAAATAAATAAAATCTTTAAAAAATTGTCATTTTAATTTATGATGTGTCTCCTTGTAGGCCTCATTGTGTCCAACTTGTTTGGGACTCTCTGAACTTCCTGGAATTATGTGTCTCTCTCTTTCACCAGATTAGGGAAGTTTTTGGTCATTATTTCTTCAAACAATTTCTCCTTCCCTTGCTTGCTCTTTTCTCCTTCTGTTATTCCCATGATGCAGATGTTTTATGCTTCATGTTGTCCAAAATGTTATTTAAGCTCCCCTTATTTTTTAAGATTCTTTTTTCCTTTTAGTTCTCTCCTTGGGTGTTTTTTTTCCTAGCTTGTCTTCCAAATCACTGATTCCATCCTCTGCTTCACCTAACCTAATGTGTGGTCCTTCCAGTGTATTAATTATTTCAGATACTGCATTCTTTATTCCTGACTGGTCTTTTTTGTAGTTTCTATGTCCTTTTTTTTCATGTTGTTGAGTATCCTTAGTGTCATTACAATCATTACTCTTAACTCTCTATCTGATAAATTACTTGCCTCCATTTCATCTAGCTCTTCTGGAAAATTCTCTCATTCTTTAATTTTGGATCTGTTCTTTGTCTTCCCATTTTTGCTGCTTTTTGCATTTGTTTCCATGTATTAGTTATATCTGTGAAGACTGTGGTGTAGGCCTTTGGCAGACACTGCTTGTGGCTGGCCCTGATATACCTGTTTGAAGCTATCAGTGATCCATAATGTTGACTCCTTCTTCTGGCCCTGTTTGTGCACAGGAAGCTGGCCATTTTTTTTACTGCTTTTTTCTAGGTTAACTTTCCCCTATTTATTCAGATTGGTTACAATTTATAATGTAATTGGTTACAATTTAACTTTCTATATTTAGAAAAATTTCATTCTCACCTCCCAAAAGAGTACCCTAGTCACTTAGACTTGAGTATATTTCAAGTCTTCTCAGTTGCATCCATATCAACCATATCTTAGTTTACAACTACAGGTGTTTAATCTCATTTTTTAAGTATTAGACATAAAACTATCTACTGAGAGTAAAACCAGGGAGAAGGAAATCCTTAATCCTCCTGACTCCATCTTTATGTACTGATTGCAATGTTTCTTATATTGTTATATAAGATTATATTAAGGTAATATGTAATTTATAGCTAAAATGAAACATATTATTAAATGAGATCAAAATGTTTGTTGTGGTAATTCAGAATAATTACCACAATTTACTGCAAACTTTGTCAGTGATAAGTAAGGCAAGCATATAATGACTACTTAAATAAATGAATCTATAATTTGAAGAAGCAAAGTGTTAGCTTCTGTAAGATATAGATGAGAATAACAGTCTTTATCAGAACTTAGTTTAGATACCAGCAGTGAGCAACCTGCAAGCATGTGGTTATAAGTCCATTGACAAAGTAGTAAAGGCCAAATCAAATGCTATTTAGAAAATAGGACTTGTAAGACATTCTGGGAAAACATTATAATAATAGAGGAGCATATCTTGCCCAAGAAACATTGACAAGAATATTAATTAAGAATGCAGTGGACCACTTACTGGTGTAGCTCAGTGGATTGAGCTTGGGCTGAGAACCAAAGGGTTGCCAGTTTGATTTCCAGTCAAGACACATACCTGGGTTGTGGGCCAGGTCTTCAGTGGGGGCCACATGAGAAGCAACCATACATTGATACTTCTCTCCCTCTCTTTCTCCTTCCCTTCTCTCTAAAACTAAATAAATAAAAAGTTTTCAAAAACTACAAAACTTTAAAAAAGAACGCAATAGAAAGTGCTGGTTAGTAGAAAAATTTGCAAATGCATTCAGAGGGGTAAAAAGGAAATTGTTATCTCAGTCAGAGACATTAATGGTTGCAGAGAACATAGAATGACTGACTTCAATAATCAAGGAGTTTAGATATACACTGACTGCTTTGTCCAAGTAAATCATCTTTTTAAGCCACTTTTGGAGGCAGTGCTTCTATTCTATTGCATCTTCAGTCTAAAATGAATACCGATGAATGTTTGTAACCTTAAAGACCTAAAGGGGGATTAAATAGTATTGTGTAAAGACAACAATAAAAACTTCCCAGGAGGAGAAAAGGTAAATTATTGAAAGATAAAATTAAACACATGTGATGGGAAATGGGGAATGAAATTGACAAAGAAGAAAGCTTGGAAGAATATGAATACCCATAATCTTATTCCACTACTACCAACACTGAGAGATGGTAAAACAAAAAACCTCATCATGCCTGCCTTTCTTGATCTCCCTTTGTCCCCTTTCTTTGTTCTATAATACCTCTATTTAGAAGAAAATGACTCAGTGTCTTTCCTTACTCCTACTTTGGAGCAGTAAAACACATTCTGTCCTTCATACAGCAGAATAACTATTTTCTCAATATCATGGAAGAAGATACAATGATTCTAGCCTGTTCTAATCAAAATAAAACTGAGTTATGATGTAATAGCAAGCAAACTCTGAGTTTCAGTGGATTAATGCATGAAGTATATTTTTAAACACATAACATCTTTTGTAGGTCAGGTGACTCTACAATGTAACTGTCTTCCATGAGGAAACTCACAAATGCAAATTGCTTCAATGTTGCAGCTCTGCCATTTTAATGTACCACTTCAGGTTCACCATTGAAAGGAAAGGTTAAAGAGAGGTATTTCACTGTCAATCTGGAAGAGACATCCATTACCTTTGTTCATGGTCTATTAGCAAGTAATAGAGGCATGACCTCACTAACTTCAAGGAGCTCAGGAAGGTACTGGTGAACAATTAAACACATTTGTCAAGAACTTTCTATACTTTATGTTTGATATGCTAAACAAATTTATGAAAATTTCTTTCTCTCACAAAGCCTGATTTTCAAGCTTATTGTTTTCCTAGGAATGGAAATAAAAATTTAATTTGACCCATTTTCTATATTTTTGCAATTACAGTTTACATCCAGTGTTGTTTAAAAATGTAAAAAAAATTAATTTGACCCTTGATTCTGAGAAATTACAGGGTTCTCTTGGTGAGTTTATCTACTCTTCTCTAGAAACACTGAAACTCAGTGCTCCAATAGTCAGGAAATTCCTAGAGTCTAGATGTGGAATGTACAAATACATGGAAATGGTAAAAAACAAATATGAGATTGTTTTATGATATTAAAATATAATATTAGGCTTTTGTAATACCTGGGAAATAATGTTCATTCTACAAGTAGAAAAATGTGCAAAATTGGCTAAGTTCAGCAAAAAAAAATCTCATTATTAAAATGTGTTAATTTAACTTCCTCTTGCAAAGTAAGTGAAACCTTATATAAAATAAAAGTAAACAAAATCCTCTTCCATTTCCTATTGAAAAAACTCATTCAGTGAGTAACTATGAAATAGGAATCAAAACAAACAACTGGTATCTAAATATAGGCTTCTGAGTAGAGGGCTTTTTGGTTGAATGTATCCAAATATGTGATACTCTTTGAAGAGGTCAACACGGTTATCTCCTTCTGTTAAGTGCATTATTTAGAAACTCTCGGGCAGTAAACTTCTAGAGAATATGCTGGAAGACTTAAATACAAAGAATGGCATTTAATCCATTTAATGAAGGTTCAGGGATACACTTTGAATGCTGTTAACAGGAAAAGCAGTTTTTATACGATGAACTTCAGTAAGAAGCAATGTTCACAGATTTACTTATAAAAGCATACAACTTTTCCTCTCAAATGTTTATCCTGACAAATTTAATTGGGCCAAAGGAGATAAAACTGTTCAAGCATGGAAAACAGTAATTGTGCGTAATTCGGAAAAAGGATTATGCAAATGCAACACTTCTGGAGAAACTACCTGTCTATAAAAGAGAACAGTTGGAACAAAGTGTCCTACAAGTAAACACTTTTTTATTGTTGTTCAATTACAGTTGTCCCCATTTCCCCCCATTACTCTCCCCTGCCCTACTCATCCCCACCTTCCTCATTCACTGCACTTTTAATAGTCTACTTACTTACAAGAATAATGCATACATCAGTCCCTGGGGGAACTGGTGATGGCAATTCTTGCCCATGCCCATCTGTACACAATTTCAGGGGTCAAATATCAGCTCTAAGCTTATACAGCAAGTGTCCAATTTAGTTTCTAAAAGCTTCATCTACATGCCAGGCAACTAAATCAGCAAGGGCCATGTATGCCCTGGTGAAATTGGAACAAGTCTTATTTCTAAATCTTCCATGTTGACAAGTTTCCCAAAGGTATTCATTGAAATAATTGTTGAAATTGTCCTTCCACTGTTTGTAATCAACATAAGCCTAAGATCCAAACAATAAAATAAGCTATGTGTGTATAAGATAAATCTATTTATGAATTCCATCTACCAAATTTAATTTGTTATTATAGGCACTGTTAATAAACACATGATGGAGTCAAGACTAAAGGCCAGGTCATTGTGGGCCAGAAATCAATAATGTTTGTTTAGAGTAAGTGAAGAATAAATAAGTCATTGTCCAATACCAGTTAATGGTTTAGCTGAAAAAAAAAAAAAACCTTCTGTGAAATGGTAAGAATAGAAATGTTATAAAAATTAAACAAAATCAGTTTGTCATTTAGATAAATGGACAGTGAAGATATTTATGTGTGACTCCCATGAAGCCATCTTGGGAACACCTATTCATACAGAGAGACTAATGATACCACTGAAAATTCATGTCAAGAAATTCTTTCACAAATTTACAATGAGACTTAAAGTAAATAACCCATAAAAACACTGTATTTAAGATAAGATAATGTGACAAACTTTAAATGCTTTGGGAGATTTTGTGGATTTAGAAGGAAGCTTTAGAGGAATTTACAAGAACAGTGAACACTGAGGCATTCACTAACATCTGCAGAGGCTTTATTCTTCAGCACAGAAAAATATGGTTCCTGTAAATTGTGACTCTATTATCTCACCATTCATGACAGATCTTACAAGTGCCCATATCCAAAACACGGACGACACATTCCAATCCTACAAGTAATTCTCAGACCACTGTGGGTACCTTAACTCTGAAAGCCTGGAAGTCATGCTTAATTAGTTTCCTTTTGTCATCACTGGACAATGCATGATAAAAGGTAATATTTACACCTGTCAAGGGACTACTGACTTAGGAACAAGCTTCCCTGGAGTCAGCACTCAAAGAGATAATCCTTCCTAGAGGAGTGATTAAATATAATTTGGTAAGAAGAAGGATATGTATTCATCTCATGCTCATCCTGCAATGCTTTACAGATGTGTGTATTAATTTGGTTCACAAATACACAGCTTATTTTCCTCCCTATCATCATCTTTAAGTGTCCTTCACTGAACTCTGAGTGTGGATTAAGATTCCCATCGCTTCTTTTTTTATACCTATCCCTCATTGAATGTTTGTTTTCCAACAGGGGAATTTAAGTTTTCTATTCAGAGATATTACACAGAAATGGGTCTTGTGTCTGTACTACAGTCTGCTCTTTTGAGTTTGACTATAAACAAATATTCCCTAACACTCAAGGCAAAAAGACGGAAGTATTAAATCAGATATACAGCTGTCTCAGGATTCCAGAAAAAGAATCATTCAAGACATTACCACCATATGTAATTTGGGAAATGACCGCTGTTTTCCAACCTCATTCTTGTTCACTTTCTGGGTGTTTTAACCCCCCAAATATAATTAATCTTGTTCACTAGATTAAGGATTTATTTTATAAGCTATTCAAACATTTCCTCCCTTGTTCTCCAAATTCAGGGTACCTGGAGGACAAGCTGGGCTAGCAAGACCTTCATAAATCTGATGACCACTGGACCTTTAACAAATTATCATGCCTTGATGATAAAGTAGAAGAAAAGGGACTTTAAGTGGCTTACAGTTGTCATTATAAAAATCTATTATTTACAAGCAGTGCTAAGTGTGCATGTCAAGTGAGAATATGTGACAGATCTGTAGTGTAGCTAATGAAAAGTTTGGTCCCTAATCACAGAATTCAATTAATAATTTGGTGTGGAGATGAGAAAAGGACAAAAATACAACCATCTCCCCTTTCACCACTTTGACATACCAAAATATGGGCATGTCTGCCTCTCTGTTTATCTCATCTGGAATAATTTTGGCAAACCCTTTCCTTCCCTGTTCTCTCTAACTACTTCTGAAATGTGTTTGGTATACCTTAAAATCACATCTTTTTCTCAAGTTCTTATTCCAATGCATCAACATGTCTATATGATATTTTGTTCATTTTCATAAGATTTTGATTATATTCATATGTATATTCCTAACATGTCTTTATAATTTTTTAATGGCTGAGATGATTCTAGTACAGCCAATACCTTTCACAGTAAGAATAGTGATCTTAGCTGACAAAGGCAGTGTAGATCCCACTCTTTCCAAGGAGTACAAGATTTCAAGTCTCTTGTGTGTATTTTTAAGTAATCTAATCTGCTTGAGGTTTATTTTTCCTTAGCAACCATGTTCTCATCTCAGTGTTGGATTTTGGACTTAAATAATGATATTTCAGAAAATCGCAAGGTGAACTTCTTAGGTAAAAACAAAAGAAAGCAAAGGATGTAATTGCTAATTGTACCCAAGAACACAAAAGTCAGATATGCTTGGGTTTCTAATGGATGTCCATAACCACATGTGTGTGTGTCTTTTATTTACTTTTTTAACAAATCTAATAATAAAGATGGAGCACTTATTTTCTAATGTGAGTGTTGCAGTTACTGCTATGCATGCTTTGATTATATCTGGTCTTTAGGAGAGAAGTGGGGGATGGAGGTTGAATTTAAATGATTACATCTCCTTTCAATGTCAATCCCTTCATTTTTTGTAGCTGAAGCCAACAACTTTGTGCCATTTTTAAGGTCCACTAAAGCTGAGCATCTCCTTCTTTCTTTATTCCTCCACTGCTGTGTCCTAAAGCAACTGATTTTCTTACTGGAGCATTTTTCACTGATACAATGGATATAATTTGGGAGCCTTTGACAGAAGGACTTGAAAGAGTTATTAATTTCATTTTGCTTCTTTTATTTTTCAAGTCAAAGAACCTCAAATATAACTGCTGTGACAAATAAAAACTACTAATTGATCACCTTGAATCTTTGTCTTTCAGATGTCACAGATTAAGGATGAGCTCTCCCTTGGGAATGGACAGATATAAAAACTTAACTATTATCTAAGGTTAGAGTTCTCCCAGCCTGTTCCCAGGTCTATCCTTCTTTTCTCCTCTAGTGTTCTGCCTTTGAGCATTGAGTTTCCCTTTGCAGTTTGTGACTCTACTTTTTTCCTGGTAATTGAAGATTTTAAACTTCTTTTGCATTTTTCTTAATTTAAAAAAAATGTTTTTCAATTAGTTACATTCAGTATTACTTTGCATTGTGAGTATTTTAAAATAATCTTATTTGCTTAAGATTTACTTTTTCATATAAAATTTTAGCTTGAAGAGGAGTCCATCTGAATA
Organism: Phyllostomus discolor; assembly: GCF_004126475.2. Taxonomy (NCBI): domain Eukaryota; kingdom Metazoa; phylum Chordata; class Mammalia; order Chiroptera; family Phyllostomidae; genus Phyllostomus; species Phyllostomus discolor. The sequence continues at coordinate 26,979,286 of NC_050198.1, read as the reverse complement.
AGTAGTATTTTACCATTTGTCTAACAAAATCATGAAATCTTTTTCATTTGGTTCAAACACTGTTTACACCATTTACTAGCTGTGTAACCTCCAGAAAGGTACTTAATTTACTTTGCTTATTTGTATAATGAGATTAATAATAATACCTACCTCATAGTGTCTTTAAAGTATTTTATTCATTTACTTTTAGAGAGGGGAAGGGATGGAGAAAGAAAAGGAGAGAAATATCAATGTGTGGTTACCTCTAGCACACACCCTACTGAGGACCTGGCCCACAACCCAGTCATGTTCCCTAGACTGGGAATTGAACCAGTGACCTTTTGCTTCGCAGGCCAGCACTCAATCTACTGAGTCACATTAGCCAGGGCCCTACCTCATAGTATTGTTGTGATGATTAACTAAATGACAATAAATTTAAAGTACTTAAGATGGTAAGGGACATTTAGTAATCTCTCATTATGTGTTAGTGATTGTTATTATTACTGTTACTAAAAGGAATATGTATGTATATATGTATATATATATGTATGTATTTATTGTTGTTCAAGTACAGTTGTCTCCATTTGTCCCCCACAACAGCTCCCCACCCCACCCATCCCCACCTTCTACCCTCGAACCTATGCCTTTTAGCTTTGTCCATGTGTCCTTTATACATGTTCCTTGATGACTCTGTATTTCCCTCATTATCTCTCTCCTCCCTCCCCTGTGGTTACTGTCAATTTTCCCTTTTTAAAAAATTGTTGTTAAAGTACAATTGTCTCCATTCACCCCATCACACATCCCTCCCCACCCATCCCCACCTCCCACCCTAGAACCCACCTCCTTTGGCTTTGTCCATGTGTCCCTCATACATGTTCTTTGATACCTCCCCATTATCCTCTATTATCCCTCTTTCTCCTCCCCTCTGATTACTGTCAGATTAATCTTTATTTCAATGTCTCTGATTGTATTTTCCTTGCTTGTTTGTTTTTGTTAATTAGGTTCTACTTATAGATGAGATCACATGGTATTTGTTTTTTGCTGTCTGGTTTATTTTGGGAATATTTTTTGTAAATTTCAAGGAAAAAGTAGGCTTTCAGTGTACTGGCATTTTGAATGTTAACATAAACTAAGAACACAAGCTGCCTACCTATATGAAAAATAAAATATTCACTAACATTATAGGTTCTACATTTTTTTATAAAAGAAGATGCTAAAAGAATTTTTCTAAAGCTAGATCTTAAAGAAATGGGATGTCAGACACTTCTATTTATAAGAAAAAGAGATGATAGTAGACTTGTTAGAAAATTTTACACATAAATAAATTTATTGCGATTACCAAATGCTTAGGATTGCATGATATAAGAAAGAAAGCTAAACCTACACTGTTTCCTGTGAACTGACCACCTTTTAAATGGCAGTGAGGTAGGTGGGAGCACAGCCCAGTTCTCCCTGTGCCCAGATAGAACACCTAGCTGATCTTCTGAGGAACGGAGTAAAGAGCCAATGGAATCCCATCTTATATAAAGTTTAGAGGCAAAAAAATTGCAGGACATTGGAAAAAAACAATGATGAAGAGATTGTGCTGGGGTGGTAAGGTCCCTGGGACCTATGCAAGGCCCTAGGCCACTATGGCTCCCAGCCTAGTGTGTTCCACTGGATACAGGGAGGAGAGTTAGATGACAAGCTTCCTCTCCTACCAGAGCAGGGAGGGCAGCTTGACATCAGAAGGGACCTGGATGCTGGAAGTCACTGGGGGAATAGAGATGAAGTGGGAGACACACAGAGGTGGTACAAATCCCCTGGGACTGTGGTACACGGGCACCGGAGAAATTGAGGAGCCAAGCAACAACTGGAGAAGTGAGGAGTTGGGCTATATCAGACCCTGACTTGAATAGTCTCTGGACTGGTTAGAAAGTTGGGCTGTATGAAAAGCCAGGCGTTTGTTAAGAACAGTGGGCATCTGTTTTGAAAGGAACTCTCCAGCAGCTGGTGGCCCCAGGGGAGATTTCAGCTGTGTGCATCCAGAGACTGACAGTGTAGCTAGGCAGAAGTGCAAGCGCACCCAGCCTCTCTCAGGCTTCATGCCTGAGATTGACTCATGCTGGGCACCTGGAGACTAAGTGGCTAAATTGAGCCTGGCAGCTCATGGAGGACCTGGGCTGGCAGAGGCCAGGAAATTGTGATCCAGACTTGGTCCCCATCCTCTCAAAACCATAGGAAGGGAGAAAAGTGAAGCCCAGTCCCCTTTTTCCTGTGGCATCTAGGAAGACCAGCAGAACTCCCTGAACAAGTTTAAAGTCAGCAGGAGGCTTATTTTTTTTTTCCTTTTGGATCTTCTCTTTCTTTTTTTTTTCCTTTTTTCCCCTTCCCTCAAATGAGACAATAAGATGTGGAGTTACAAAGGGTCCAGAAATAAATCAAAAGGGACAGCACAAGGCTAACCCCTCAAACATTGAAAAACTGAGACAAATGTCACTTTGCTATCCCATAGAGCTGGCATTTTATTGTTTATGTGCATTATTATTATCTTTTCGTTATTTCTACCACTTTTATTTTATTAGTATTCTTTTATTTCTCTTCCTTAGGTTTAGTTTTCTTCATTTTATTTCTCTCTTCAATCACATTGTCTGGTTTTCCTTATTCTCTCTTTATTATATTTCAATTTTCCTTCTTTAACTTCACCCATGTTCCAATAACACACTCTTGATCAGGTACTTCTATTTTGATTATCCAAATCATATATATTTCTTGTCATATTATTGTTGTTCCAGTACTATTATAAAAATTGTAGTTCCATACAATTGTACATACTGCACAGAAACCCCCACTGATCTTAGCCCAATTCATTTCAATCCTGAACATGATTATTATTGTGGTTAACTCTATTCTTTCTCACATTACACCTACTTTCTATCCTTTAGTCTCACTGTATCTCATCTAACCTTGCACAGGCTCTCTGTTTTCTAGATTCAGCTCACAGTCATCCTCTCCTCTAATAAGAGTCTTATCTCTTTTTCATCTTTTATAAAAAGTGGCTAGCTGGGTGAGGAATCCAAAGATTCTATCTCTTCTCTACTTGTTAGTACTTTAAATCCCATAAAACACTCTCCCGCTGTCTTAATCCATTTTGCCTACCCCCTTCCATTGATAACATATAAGAATAGGTGGGAGCTGCAAACATTGGTATACCTACTGGAGGAGAAAAACCACAAACAAAGGAACCACCCGAAGGTAAAAATCCAAGTACAACAAGAGAGCCCACACAAACAGAAGAAAGGGCAAACCTACAGTGTCCAAACAAGGAGATCAAAGAGACTGCACCACTGTACCTCATAGAATTCCCACTATAGAAGTTCACTCTACAAAGACAGCTTGCAAAGCAAAACATTAGGAGGTATAGAAACGAACAAAAAAAGTAAAATAAAATGGGGAGACAAAAAAAGACCATGCACTCAAAAGGGAATGGAAAACTCCCCACTAAAAGAGCTCAATGAAAAGGAGGTAACCAAACTATCAGATACAAAATTCAGATTAATGGTTATAAATATGCTCAGGAAACTCACAGACAACTACAAGGAACTACTGAGTGAGAACTACAACAGTATGAAAAAGGAAATAGAAGGTATAAACAAAAACCAAGAAGAAATGAACAATAAAATGTCAGAAATAAAAAATACATTGGAAGAAATTATAAGCAGGCTGGATGAAGCAGAGGATCAAATCAGCTAGTTGTAGGACAAGGTAGAAAAAAACACCCAGAAGGACCTAGAAAAGGAAAACAGACTCAGAAAGAATGAAGAGGTGGTAAGGGAAATGCAAAACAGCATGAAACATAATAATATTTGTAAAATAGGGATACCAGAAGGAGAAGAAGAGCAAGGGATAGAAAACCCATTGGAAAAAGTAATGGTGGAAAACTTCCATAATTTGATGAGAGAAAAAGTCACACAAATCCAGGAAACACAGAGAGTTCCAATCAAGAGGAACTCAAAGAGGCCCACCTCAAGATACATCATCATTAAAATGGCAAAATTTCAAGACAAAGAGAGAATCTTAAAGGCAGCAAGGGAGACACAGGAAGTAACATACAAGTGAGTCCCAATAAGGTTAGCAGCTGACCCATTGGAAACGCTTCAAGCCAGGAGAGAGTGCCAAGAAATATTCCAAATGAGAACCAGAGGCCTGCAACCAAGGCTACTTTACCCAGTAAGGCTCTCAATCAAGATAGAAGGCCAAATAAGGAGCTTCCCAGACAAAAGAAGTCTAAAGAAATACACCTACACCAAACCAGCTCTGCAAGAGATGCTAAAGGGACTGCTTTAAGAAAAGGAAAGAAGAGTGAGAGAGAGAGACAGAGAGAGAGAGAGAGAGAGAGACAGAAGAACACAAGTACAAAAAATGACAATGAATAAGTACCTATTAATAATAACCTTCAACCTAAATGGATTAAATGCTTGAGTCAAAGGGCATAGAATAGCTGAATGGATAAGAAAGCATGACCCACACATATGCTGAATACAAGAGGCCCCCCTCAGGACAAAAGACCTACACAGACTGAAAGTGAAAAGTTGAAAACAAATTGTCCAAGCAAATAGAAAAAAAAAGCCTAGCAATACTCATATCAGACAAAATAGACTTCAAAAAAGGGACCATAAAGAGAGGCCCAGAAGCTTACTCCATAACACTCAAAGGAAGAATCCATCAAGAAAACATAAACATTGTAAACATATGTGCACCCAACATAGGAGCACCCAAATGCATAAGGAAAATCTTGGGGGACTTAAAGACAGATGTTGACAGCAACACAATTATAATAGGGGATTTTAACACCCCACTGTCAAAAATGGACAGATCTTCCAAACAAAATATCAACAAAGATATTGTGGCATTGAACAATGTCCTAAATCAAGTGTATTTAACTGATATATATATAGAGAGAGCCTTTCACCCAAAGAAGCAAAATACATATTATTTTCACATGCACATAGAATATTTTCAAAGATAGACCACACGGTAGGACACAAAACAAGCCTCAACAAGTTCAAGATAATTGAAATCATATCAAACATTTTCTCTGACCCCAATGGACTGAAACTAGAAACCAGCCTCAAGGAAAAAAACTCACAAACACTCAAACTCATGGAGATTGAATAGCATGCTATTAAGCAATGAGTGGGTAAAGAATGAATCAAGGATGAAATCAAAAAGTTTCTGGAAACAAATGCAAATAAATTCACAAAAACCCAAAATGTATGAGAAAGAGCAAAGGCAGTCCTGAGAGAGAAGTTCACAGTGATACAGACCTACCTACAAAAAATAGAAACATTTCAAATAAACAACCTAACCCTACACTTACAAGAACTCGAAGAACAATGACAAAAACATCCCAGAGCAAGTAGAAGGAAGGAAATAACCAAGATCGGAGCAGAACTAAAAGACAGAGAATAAAAGCACAATTCTAAGGATCAATGAATGCAGGATCTGGTTCTTTGAAAAGATAAAAAAAATCAATAACCCTTTAAGCACATTCATCAAGAAAAAAAAAAAAAAAAAAGAGGACTTCCGGCCAAGATGGAGGCATAGGTGGATGCAGCATACCTCCACGCACAACCAAGATTGGAACAACAACAATTTAGAGGTAGAATAAAACCCAGAACTGACAGAGAATTTATTTGAATGGAAGTCAGACAGCCAAGAAGTGGAAGCAGAACCATTCATCCAGACCAGTAGGAGGGGCGGAGAGAAGCAGCCAGGCACGGGTTGCAGCACGGGTCACAGCAAGGAGAACAGACAGAGTTGGGCGCATAAGGCAACTAGGGGTGCGTAAGGCACCTGGGGCACGCAATATCGCAGCGGGTGGACCCTGAGTACGCAAGCGGCACCCGGTAGACCCAGTGAGGTTGCAATTGTGGAGCAGGGCAGAGCGTGCAACCCAGGATCTCAGAAAAGGGACTGAGGTCCCACAGAGAATGGAGCTACCATCATTGTTCCCTCCTGCCCCCACCCCCCCATACAACATCACAATCTAGCGATGGGGGTGGCCAGCCCTGGTGAACACCTAAGGCTCCGCCCCTCATGGTAACAGGAGTGACCAGACCCCCCACTCCCCTCTAAAAAAAAAAGAGAGACATGTCTCAAACAGAAGAACAGATCAATGCCCCAGGACTCATCATTTTAAGCTACCGAGAGATAGCCAATCTATCAGATGCACAGTTCAAAACACTGGTGATCAGTAAGCTCACAGAACTGGCTGATTTTGGGAGCAAATAAGATGAACAAATGCAGGTTACCATAAAAGAAATGAAGGAAAACGCACAGAGAACCAATAGTGATGGGAAGGAAACTGGGACTCAAAACAATAGAGTGGACCAGAAGGAAGAAAGAAACAACCAAACAGGAAAGAACGGAGAAATAAGAATTTTAAAAAAAATGAGGAGAAGCTTAGGAACCTCCAGGACATCTTTAAACGTTCCAACATCCAAATTATAGGGGTACCAGAAGGGGAGAGGAAAAGCAACAGATTGAACACATATTTGAACAAATAATAAAGGAGAACTTCCCCATTCTGGCAAAGGAAATGGACTTCCAGGAAATCCAGAAAGCTCAGAAAGCCCCAAAGAAGTTGAACCCAAGAAGAAACACACCAAGGCACATCATAATTACATTAGCCAAGGTAAAAACAAAGGAGAGAATCCTAGAAGCAGCAAGAGATAAGGGGACAGTCACCTACAAAGGAGTTGCCATCAGGCTGTCAGCTGATTTCTCAAAAGAGACCTTACAGTCAAGAAAGGGCTGGAAAGAAGGATTCCAAGTCATGAAAGACAAGGACCTATATCCCAGATTACTCTATCCAGCAAAGCTTTCATTTAGAATGGAAGAGCAGATAAAGTGCTTCTCAGATAGGGTCAAGTTAAAGGAGTTCATCATCACCAAGCCCTTATTTTATGAAATGTTAAAGGGACTTATCTAAGAAAATAAGATAAAGAAAAAACATGTATAGTAGAAGGACAGCAAACTCACAATTAGTAACAACCACACCTAAAGCAAAACCAAAAGAAAGTAAGCAAACAGCTAGAACAGGAACAGAACCACAGAAATGAAGACCACATGGTGGGTTAGCAACAGGGGAGTGGGAGGTGGAGAGAGGGGGAAAAGGTACAGAGAATAAGTAGCATAGATTGTAGGTTGAAAACAGATAGGGGGAGGGTAAGAATAGTATGGGAAATGTAGAAGCTAAAGAATTTGTAAGTATGACACATGGATATGACTAAAAGGGGGGATGTGGGTGGGAGAGGGTATACAGGATTACAGGGAGTGAAGGGGGAAACGAGACAACTGTAGTAGCATAATCAATAAAATATATTAAAAAAAGAGAGAGAGAGAAAGGACTCAAATAAAGTCAGAAATGAAAGAGGAGAGATTACAACTGATAACACAGAAATACAAATGAATGTACAAAATTACTACGAGGAACTATATGCCAAGAAATTTGAAAACCTAGGTGAAATGGGCAAATTTCTAGAAAAATATAATATCCCAAAACTCAATGAAGAAGAAAAAGAAAGCCCAAACAGACCAATAGCAGCTGACAAAATTGAAGCAATAATCAAAAAACTCCTGGCACACAAAAGCCCTGGACCTGATGGTTTCACAGGAGAATTCTACAAAGCATTTAAGGAAGAGCAAACCCCTATCTTTCACAGACTATTCTAAAAAATCCAAGAAGACGAAAGACTCCCAAACTTTTTACAAAATCAGCATCACCCTAATCCCAAAACCAGATAAAGACACAACAAAGACAGAAAAGTTCAAGCCAATATAGCTGATGAATATAGACGCTAAAATGCTCAACAAAATATTGGGAAACCACATCCAGGAATACATTAAAAAGATCATACCTCATGATCAAGTGAGATTTATCCCAGGGATGCAAGAATGGAACAATTTTCACAAATCAATAAATGTATTACACCACATAAACAAAAGAAAAGACAAAAATCACATGATCATATCAACAGATGTGGGAAAATCATTTGATAAGGTACAGCACCCATTTATGATGCAAACAGTCAGCAAAGTGGGAATACAGGGAACATTCCTCAAATAATAAAAGCCATATATGAGAGGCCTACAGCTAACATAATGATCTACAGCTAATGTAATACTCAATGGGCAAAAACTAAAATCTTTCCCACTAAGATCAAGAAAAAAACAAGGTTGTCCACTTTCAGCATTTCTATTCAACATAATATAGGAAGTCCTAGCCACAGTAATGAGACAAGAAAAGGAAATAAAAGGCAACCAAATTGGAAAAGTGAAAACAAAACTGTCATTGTTTGCAGATGACATGATAGTATACATAAAAAAATCCTAGAGACTCCACCAAAAAACTGCTTAACCTAATAAATGATTTTGGCAAAATAGCAGGGTAAAAAGTCAATATTAAAAACTCAAAGGCAGCAACCGCACATTGATGTTTCTCTCTCTCTCTCTTCCTCTCCCTCCCTCCCTCTCTCTCTCTCTCTCTCTCTCTCTCTCTCTCTCTCTCTCTCTCCCTCCCTTCCCTCTCTAAAAAATAAATAAATAAAATATTTTAAAAAAATAGTTTCTTAAAAAAAAACAAACTCAAAGGCATTTTTGTATGCCAACAATGAATCATCAGAAACAGAAATTGAGCAGGGGGGAATCCCATTTGATAAAACAAGAAAAAAAATATCTAGGAATAAACCTAACCAAAGATGTGAAAGACCTGTATGCAGAAAACTACACAACACTGAAGAAAGAAATTAAGGAAGACACAAACAAATGGAAACATATACCATGTTCATGGATCAGAAGAATTAACATCATCAAAATGTCCATACTTCCCAAAGCAATTTATAGATTCCATGCAGTACTTATTAAAGTACCAATGGCATATTTCACAGACATAGAACAAACATTTCAAAAATTTATATGGAACCATAAATGACCCTGAATAGCTGCTGCAATTTTGAGAAAGAAAAGCAAAGTAGGAAGGATAACAATACCTGATACCAAACTGTAGTGCAAGGCCACTGTATTCAAAACAGCCTCGTAGTGGCATAAGAATAGACAAATAGACCAATGGAACAGAATAGAGATCCCAGAAATCAGCCCAATCCCTACGGCCAATTAATATTTGACAAAGGGGGCAGAAGCATAAAATGGAGTAAAAAAAGCCTCTTTAACAAATGTTTTTGGGAGAGCTGGACAGCTACCTGCAAAAAATTAAACTTGAGCACCAATTTACATCATACACAAAAATAAATTCAAGGTGGATAAAAGATTTAAATATAAGTCATGACACCATTAAAGTCCTAGAGGAGAACATACGCAGGAAAATCTCAGATATTCCAAGCAGCAATATTTTCACTAATATGTCCCCTAGAGCAAGGGATATAAAGGAAAGAATAAACAAATGGGATCTCATCGAAATAAAAAGCTTCTGCATGGCTAAAGAAAATAACATTAAAATGAAAAGGGAACCAACCGTATGTAAAAACTCATTTGCCAATGATACCTCAGACAAGGGTTTGATCTCCAAAATATATAAAGAACTCACACAAATCCACTTTAAGAAAACAAGCAACCCAATTAAAGAATGGGCCTAAGACTTGAACAGACACTTCTCTAAGCAGGACATACAGAAGGTCCAGGGTCATATGAAAAGATGCTAAGTATCACTAGCCATCAGAGAGATGCAAATTAAAACCACTGTGAGGTACAAATTAAAACCACATTGTGATACTACCCCACATTGTTGAGAATGGCCATCATAAACAAAGCAACAAAGAACAAGTGTTGGAGAGGTTGTGGAGTAAAGGGAACCCTAGTGCACTGTTGGTGGGATTGCAGAGTGGTGCAACCACTATGGCAAACAGTGTGGAATTTTCTCAGACAACTAAAAATAGAACTGTCATTTGATCCTGCAATCCACTGCTAGGATTATACTCTAAGAATCCTGAAACACCGATCCAAAAGAACCTATGTACCTCAATGTTCATAACAGTACAATTTAAAATAGCCAAATGCTGGAAGCATCCTAAGTGCCCATCAATAAACAAATAGATTAAAAAAAAAAAAAAAACTATGGTACATTTACACAATGGAATTCAATGAAGCGGAAAGAAAAAAGGAGCTCCTTCCCTTTGTGACAGCATGATGAAACTGGAGGGCATTATGCTAAGTGATATAAGCCAGGCAGTGAAAGACAAATACCATAGGATCTCACCTTTAACAGGAACCTAATCAACAAAACAAACAAACAAGCAAAACATAACCAAGAACACTGAAATAGAGAACAGGCTTACACTGACCAGAGGGAAGAAGGGAGGGAATTTCAGAGGAAAAGGGGAAGGGTTTGCAGGAACAAGTATAAAGGACACATGGACAATAACAAGGCGAGGTCAGGTCGAAACAAGAGAGGGGTGGGGAGGATGGGGGCTGGGCTGGGCTGGGGGTAAAAGGCAGAAAACTATCCTTGAACAACAACTATAATAAAAAAGTTTAAAAAAGGTAAAAGCAGAGGTTGAGACAGAAAACAATAGACTTCATTAATAAATCAAAATCACATTTTTTAAAGAAATATAACAGACACATCACTAGCTAACTTTTTCATAAACAGAGATAAGGCACAATTATATAAAATAAGAAGTGACATGAAGAAAACAATCATTGACACAGAAGAGTATTTTTAAATCATTAGACTACTGTGGAGACAACTACAGAGAAGAAATAGAAAATCTAGATCAAATGGATAATTTCCTAGGAAAATCCATTATTATCACAATTTACTCCACTTGAGTTAGAAATACCAATTTCCATGAAAGAAATAAAGAAAGTTATTGAGGAACTACCTCACCAAAAAGATCAAAGTCTAGATATATTTCCCAGGGAGATTCCATCAACCCCCTAGAGATTATCTCAATGCTCTGTATACCATTCCAGAACTTCAAGAATAAAGGAAATTTTTCTAATTCCATTTATGATGCAAAACCTGATAACCATGTTATGAGAATGAAATTTACATGCAAAATATCACACAACAATGCAAATTTTAAAAAGATAAAAATACTAGCAAACAAAATCCAACATTTCAGAGAGAAAATAATATACCATGACCAAGTGAGATGTATTCCAGGTGTATGGGTCAATATTTTAAAATGTATTCATACTATATACCAGATTACCATACTGAGAAAGAACAAACACACATGATTATCTACATAGATGCTGAAAATGCCATTGATAAAATTTAACAGCCATTCATAATAAAACTTGTCAATAAAATAAGAATAGAAAGATATTCTCTGAATGAAGGTATACGTTACTTCTAAAACCAGTATCTTATTTAATGGGAAAACACTAGAGGCATTTCTACTCATATCAAAGCAAGGCAAACAGAGAAAAAAAGAAATCCTGAGAGAGAGAACAATTTCCTACTGTCTTTTGAACACTTCTGTAATTCAAAATTGCAAACTGGGGTAAAAGTTCTTTCATCAGTGCCTGTTACAGAACAAACAAGGGGGGCCTGGGATGATATACTATTACTGAAAGAAGCCCCCAGGTTCATTATGTCTGCCGCCAGAGGAAAGATGTCTCTCAATGCCAGAGATTTGTGAAAAGGAAAGGAAATGTTTATTTAATGCTATACAGACTTAAAGTAGTGACCTAACGTCTTCACCAAAATCCCAAAGTCCCTTAAAACACCCACAAACAGACACAGTCCTTCCTCCCTTCCCTCTTTGCCCAGTCCAGAGTACCATATCTCCTAAAGCTGCAGGGGTCCCCACTTTGGCAAAGGCACGTGGTCCTCTCTCCCCGGGCCACGGGAGTCCCCTCTCTGCCAGAGCCACGTGGTTCTCCCTCTCAGGGCTGTGGGGGTCTCCACTCTGTCAAGGCCACGTGGTTCTCTCTCCAATGGCTGCCGCCTCTAGGTTTAAATCCCCACGCCAATCTTCCTCTGCAGCCCCATTTCCAACTCCTCCTATACTCGGCTTCACATGCCAGAGCTTATATCCTTCCAGCTTTACTGGACTGCCATCATGAGTCTGGGCAGTTGTGGCCCCAAGTCCTGGAGCCAATCATCTCCAAGCTCGCACACAGCCGTTGTAACTTGGGGGACCTGCCCCCCCAGTTACATCTTGGTGGGGAAGTTACTTCCATTCCCTTGGCTCTGAGCATGGCCACAGCTATTTAACATATCTAAGCGACCAGCCAAAGGCTATAGATATGTTAAATGACCACGCCAGAGGTTAGCTGCAAGGCTGTTGCTATGAGAAACAGCTTTCAAAGGCCCTGCTCCACGTGTCCCTTCCCCCAGCCCACACCTGGGGAATGGGAGTGAAGACATCTTAGAATCTCCTAGACACCTTGATTTCTGGACCCCATTCTAAATGCCTATTTGGGGCCCCCCCCCTCTTGGCTGCACCCTGTAATACCTCTCCTGCTTGGAGCTCAGGTAAATCACAGTTAAGAGAAAAAATCCACAGGTTCTGTAGTGGTAGCAATAACAGAGTAGCTCTTATTGTCTTTGTTGAAGTGCTGAGAGAAGCCACTTTTAACAGTCATTGTCAAATGAAGGGAAAAGGAAAAGAAAGAAGGAAGGGAGGGGTGGTGGGAAGGAGAGGGAATGAGGGTGAAAGAGAGCTGGCAGTGAGAACATCTGCTTTCAGGGACAGAACAATCTGACCAGGACATGGAAAAGTGATAAACAGTAATGTCAGGTCACTTTACTCCAGTAAAGGAATTCACTGTTGGCTTGGCTAACTGGATTTTCACACAGTCTATCAAGGTACACTTTTATTTTGAAAACCTCACAGAAATAAACAAGTTGTCTTCAAAAATTTTCTCTTCTGATCCCTCTGCCAGGAAATGTTGCCTAAAACAAATCCCTGTAATTTGGAAGAGTTTGTGAGCTTGATATTTCCCCTCCTTGTTTCCTTTTTCCTAACCCTAAAGGTAGAATTGTAGCATTTGAAATAGGAGGACAATTAAATTATGTGTTCCAATATTGTATAACGGAAGAGGAAATTGCACTGTTTTATAAACCCAGACTAGGCTATGGAGGGGGGGAAGAGAGAATGGTGCTGAGCAAGTTACTGAAGCAGGACAAGTCCTGAGCATTTCCTTTTCAGCAAGAGGTTAAGTGGGTTGCATAAAGTCACCCAGCTACCTGAAGATGCAACTCCTAGTGTTGGGAACTGCCCTGCCTGGTGTCAGAAGCTGTAACCCCCGCCAAGGCTAAGGCTGAGGGAACGACCTCGGATCGTAAGCTAGCAAGGAGACAAAAGCTTATCTCCCTGGCAGGAGCACCACTTCTGCTCCTTTTACTTTGCCCTGCCTGGTCCCCAATGCTTGGTTGGTTAGCTAATGATGGGTAAGATTCCCCAAGGGGGGAACGATCTAAGATAGGCACGATCACATGGGAGGCCCCCAAGAAAGAACTTTGGGGGCTACAGCAAAAGGGGGTGATGGACCCTCGCCCCTTGGCTTTGTCATAGCCTGAGTCCTCATTGTCTGCGAGAAAATCTCCTAAATTCTTGGCTGCCTTACTTCCCTTGCTCCACCTAAGCCTGAAACAATGACAGAGAGTGGTGCAGCCCTGCGCTGGAAAGGCGGGTTCCCTGGGTGATCAGGCCTAAGAAAGAATATGTAAAATCCTGTGAAACCTGCCTTATTTAGAATGCTCTCAGTTGAATGATAAGGGTCCAAGCAAGAAGTAAGTTTGCTCCTCAAAGTTTTAACAGCTCTTTAGCTATCTGACCCTGGCTCAAAATAGGCCCTCAGAGTTCCTTGTTATTTGATCCTTACTTCCCAGCAATGAGTAATGAGCTTTACCTGAATTCTTGTGTAAACGAATCCAATAATCCAATAACAGCTGTTGAGGAAAAGGCTTTCGGCCCTTCTCCTATGAGAGATCAGCCACCTTTCCTCCCCAAGCAGATCATGTCTTGGTAGACTTATTCTCATCCGTGGTGGCTGGGGGGGAGGGGGTCTGTGGGCAGAGCCCCCCCCACCATCCTAGGACCCACCTGATATCACTCTCCTACCCCTGCCTTTGTACACATGACAATCCTATAACACACAATTCCTCCCATCTTATTCATGTTTTGGTGCCTCCTTTAGGATTTTCAAAGCTTATATGCTGGTGTTGGGTAGCACAGCAGTTTTCTGGTTTTCTAAGGAACTCATTAATGATTTTTCATCACAAGCTAGACAGGAGGAACAAGAACACTCAGATAGGGCTTCACTCCAACCTTCTTCTCTTTAACCAGAATAGTGAGGATTTACTTGAACATTTTGGATTTTAGGCTAACTTTCACATGTAAAAAGGCTCCACTCTCCTCTATGCCCCATTGTCTACTAAGTACAATTTTTTTGGAATATGTATCTTGGAACAGATTTGCTGGATTATAGGGTTAAGTATAAATGTGATTAGGTTAAGTATTGCCACATCACTTTTCAGAGTGGTGACACAGTACACACTATTGTAAGCAATGTGTAAAGGTTGATATATTCTCACCTCCCTGTCATTATTTGATATCACCTAACTTTCCAAATAATGCCAGTCAATAGACATAATTAATATCTCATAGTGGTTTTCACTTGCATTTCTATGATTACCTGCAATTTTGAACTGCTCTTTATTTACTTATGAGACTTTACGATTTCCTATTCTATATAACATTGTCTGCTCATATATCATTTGCCCATTTTAGTAATTGGGACATCATTTTCTGGTTGTTAAAATAGTTCCTTGTACAATCTCTATCAATCCTCAGTTTTAGACATTGCCACTATGTGATCCTATGTGTGACCTACCTGGTAATTTTAGCTATAATGTGCCTCACTTAACAGAAACATGTAATTTTGAGGTAATCAAATTCATCAGTTTTTGCTTCATGGTATGTATTTCCAAGGGTTTTGTTTGTTTTATCTACCCACACACAGGTAACTAATGCATTCTATACTGTTTCTAATTAACTTCCCTTCTTCCATCATTATTGTCCCACATATTGACCATAAGCTAACACCCTGAAGAAATAGAGCATATTTTGTTGGAAAAGCAAGTTAGATCATGACATTTCTCTGTTCAAAACCTGGCAATGGCTCTCCAGTTTAAAGTAAAGAGCCAAAGTCCAGTCAATAGTTTAAAAGATCCTCTGTGATTGCTGCTCACCTCTTCCCAACCTGAGCATGCCTCCCACTGCTCTCCCAACTCATTCTGCTCCAGCCACGGTGGCCTCACCTATGATCCTCAATTATCTTAGGTTGTTCTCTGCTCCTAGAATGTTCTACATGTATATATGTGCATAAAGAACCTCTTCACTTCCTTCAAGTGTTTGCTCAAAAGTCATTTTCTTATTGCACAATCCATCCCTACCACTTCTAACCTCTCTTGCCCTGACCTACATTTTTCCCTTTCTCTATACCACTCATCATTTCCTAACATAATGTATAATTTATTTATTATCCATATAGTTTATTATTTATTTTCTTCCACTAGAATGTGAGCTCCACAGGAGTTGGAGGTTTTATCTGTGACCCAGTTGTAATCTGGGGCTTAATCACTCTTTGTCCAAGGGAAGCTCTTTGTCATCATTTGCCAAATGATAAGTTGTGTGACTCCTTCTCAGTGAATGGTGACAGTAATAATGGCTGCCATTTCCTCTCTACAGACTCTATAAATAGTATTGTGCTCCAGACAGCATGGTTTGGGGTATTGTGGGGCTTCCAAGCCCCATCCAGAATTTCTGAAATTTATACAATATCCTTTTTCATAATTTCCTTGATTTAACCAGACATCATTGGTTTGTTTATATCACATAAAAGGTATAAATATATACCTGAAGTAAGTTAGGAAGAAAATGTCATTTAACCCAAGTTTCCTTAAAAAATGAATTCATTAAACTAAAAATGACAAATGGTCAAATTTCTGCCAAGTGCACAGTATCTTAGAGTGGTATGATAGATTGTCAAAAGTGGTCACAACAAATTCTCTTCTATTCTTTTGCAATGTAGACTTTCCACTCCTCCAATAGAGATGGAGTCTTTTTTACCTTTCCTTGAGTCTGTACTCAAACTTTTGACTTGCTTTACCTAATAAGCAGTGCAAGTGACGCTGTGTCAGTGGCAGGCTTAAGCGTTAAGAGACCTTATAGTTTCCATGATTACTTCCTTAGAATGCTGCAATGAGACTGTCACAAGGAAGCTGATATATCTATTTGAGGCTGAGAACTAAGATGCCACAACTGATAGCCAGAACCAACTTCCAGACATATGAGTGCAGATCTTTGCATTCTAGCCAATGCCCCAGCTGACATCAGGTGTATGAGTGAGCTCAGGTGAAACCAATAGAGAGATTTCCCTACAAACCCATAGAATGGTGAGAAATAATATTTTCTTGTTATTTAAAATCACTACATTTGGGGCTCTTTTATTATTAAAGGGTATGAGGATCCACCACTTTGGCATAAGGATTATTTTGAGAAAAATTATTTTTTGAGAATAAGGCAATTTAATATCAACAGATGTGGAAAGAAGGTTTCTCAGAGCTTCCCTTATCTACCTAAAATTAGAACCTCCCAAAAGAACTGAAAATAACTCAATTGTCATAATTCCCTCCCCAGGAGTGCAAAACCAGAAACAGACCTTGTCACAAAACTATCATACCTCCCATCTATTCTCCTAAGGAACCATTACATCTTTTCAAAACTCATTTCTTTTCCCTTAAGACTCTTTCCTTGTCCTCTCCTTCACCTTTTAAGGTGGTATATAAGCTCCAATTCTGACCACCCCTTTTATTTACACATCACTGGGTACCCCTGCATGTATGCCACATTGAACATATGATTTATTTTCTTACTAATCTGTCTTTTGATAGTTTATATTACAAACCCCAGGTACTGAACCTGAGACGGTAGCGGGAAAGTTTTTTCCTTCCTATGTTATGAAACAATAGATAAGTGATATAAGTACAAATACTACTTACCAGAACCAGAGGCAGTGTACCTTTTTAAAAAAATGTTTTTGAGACAAACAGGTGTAAGTTGCTTTGGGTCAGTTGAGTCATATGGTGTTGATAAACATAATCAGCTGAAATTCTGCAACTACTTATAGTCATATAGTCCTCTCCCCACTGGAATCAAATTATCAATTTTATTATCTATATTATAAACCTTATAATATGCATACCCCTAAGAAAATACCAGTTTTTAAAAAGTCACAAAATAAGACAGAGAGCATGGCCTAAAAAATGGAGTGATTTTCTCAACATGAAAGACAGAAAAATGGAACTTTTAAGTATTTAAACAAGACATTTTAAATTGAACATGAGAAGGTGACATTTGAGTGTAGACTTCAAGGAACTGAGAAAGTTTGAATGCAGTTATCTGGGAGAAAACTGTACCAGATGGAGGGGTTACTCAGTGGAAAAACTCCAATGTGTAAATGTACCTATCATATCTTTAGTTGTGATTGGCTTATAATATCCATTTATGATGAGAACAGTGTGGAATAACACAATTAAAGATAAGGTAAACTTTAATAAAGTCCTTATTTTTAATTTAATGTTTTTATTTCTTCAGTTACAGTTTATATTCAATATTATTTTGTAGTAGTTTCAAGTATACACCCCAGTGATTAGATATTATATAACTAAGTGATGGTCCCCCAAAATTTTGTGCCCATCTGACACCATACATAGTTTTTAGAATATTACTGACCATATTCCCTATGCTGTACATAACATACATCCCCATGACTATTTTGTAACTACAAATCTGTACTTCTCAATATCTTCACCTTTTTCATTCAGTTCCCTAACCTTCCTTCACTTGGGTGACCACCTCTCTGTTCTCTCTTTCTATGAATCTCTTTCAGTTTTGTTTGTTAATTTATTTTGTTCTTTAGATTGCACATATGAGTAAAAACATATGGTAATTGCCTTTCTCTGACTGACTTATTTCAGTTAGCATAATGCCCTTTAGGTCCATCCATACTGTTGCAAATGGTAATATTTCATTTTTATGGCTGAATAATATTCTATTGTATATATGAACAACCACTTTTTTATCCACATGTATATTTTTTATTCTTTTTTATTTTAATAATTGTTCAAGTACAGTTTTCTATCCTTTACTCCCATCCCAGCCCACTCACCCCTCCCTCTTCACCTCCCTCCTATTTCCACCCACCCCCTAGTTTTTGTCCATGTGTCCTTTATATTTGTTCCTGTAAAACCTTCCCATTCTCCCCTGAAATTCCCTCCTCTCTCCCCTCTGGTCTCTGTCAGCCTGCTCTCTATTTCAGTATATTGATGGGCACTTGGATTGTTTCCATATCTTGGTTATTGTAAATAACACTGCAGTAAACATAGGGATGCATATATTCTTCAGAATTAGTGTTTTGATTTTCTTTAGATATATACACAGAAGTGAAATCTCTGGATATAAGGCATTTCCATTTTTAATTTTTTGAGATACATCAAGGCTGTTTTCCATAGTGCCTTGCACAAGTCTGCATTCCCACCAACAGTGCATGAGGGTTTCCTTGATGCTGACTCTGGCCAGTGGTGTCCGATGTGTTGTGCATGGGATAAACAAAATCACATAGACTGCAGAAGTCCTGTGGAGAAAAGGAATAGCCTGACCACTCTCTAAGTGAGGGTGCACCCCAGCCCTTGCCAGGACAGGCTTTTATTGCTTTCTGGGAGCATTACATCAGCAAAGGATCCTCATTCATCATTGTCAGGCAGTAATGATCAAACAATAGATAACATTCAAAGAACTATGAGGGCTTGTTCTGAGTCACGGTCAGTTAGCTAAAGGCTATAAAACTTTGGGAAACAAAGTAATTTCATGCTTGGATGCTTATCAGAAAATTGAGGGCATTCTTAGCAAAGCAGGTTTCACAGGATTTTATGCATTCTTTCTTAGGCCTGATTGCCCCAGGGAACCACCTATTCCTGCCCAGGGCTGCACCATCCTCTGACATTGTTTCAGGTTTAAGTCAGGTAGGGGAAGTAAGGCAGCTGAGAGATTAGGAGATTTCTTGCAGACAGAGTATGGGCTCAGGCTATGCCAAAGCCAAGGGGTGAGGATCCATTACCCCCTTTTCCTAGAGTCCCCCAAGTCCTTCCCTAAGGGTCCCTTCACAAGCATGCTTGTCTTGGGTCATCCCTCCCTTGAGGAATCTTACCCATCATTGGCTAACCAGTCATTTGCCTGCGGCCAAGCAGGATAAAGTAAAAGGGGGCAGAGGCAGCACCCCTGCCAGGAAGATAAGCTTTGTCTTCTTAGTGGTTTATGGTCTGAAGGTTTCTTTGCTCAGCCTTAGCCATGGGGGGTTACAGCTTCTGAAACCAGGCAGGGCAGCTCCCAACATTTCCTTTTTTCCACACCTTCACCAATGCTCATTGATTTATTGGCGGTAGCCATACAGACAGGTGTGATGTAATATCTCATTGTGGTTTTAATTTGCATTCTTCTGATGATTTGATGTTGAGCATGTTTTCATATGTCTATTAGCCATCTCTATGTCCTCTTTGGAGAAGTGTCTATTCAGGTCCTCTATTTATTTTATGGAAATATTTGGTTTTTGGTGTTGAGTTTTATGAGTTCTTTAGAAATTTTGGATAATAATGCTTTATTGGATGTAACATCAGCAAATATATTCCTCCATTCAGTAGTTTGTCTTTTCATTTTGTTGGTAGTTTCCTTTGTTGTACAAAACTTTTTAGTTTGCTGTAGTGCTATTTGTTTATGTTTTGTTTTCCTTGCCTTAGGATATATTTCACACAAAAACATTACTAAAAGTAGTATCAGAGGTTTTATTGCCTGTGTTTTCTTCTAGTAGGATTATGGTTTTGAGTCTTATATTTAAGTTTTAAATTCATTTTGAGTTTATTCTTGTATATGATGTAGAAGGTGATCTAATTTCCTTTTTCCTTTTGCATGTATCTATCCCATTTCCCCAACAGTATTTATTGAATAGACTGTCTTTACCTCATTGTATTGTGTGTTCTTGCCTTCTTTGTCATAGATTAATTGTCATAGAGATGTGGGTTTATTTCTGGGCTCTCCATGCTGTTCCAATGACCTATGCTGCTTTAAGCCAGTAGCCTGCTGCTTTGATTAGCCTTGTAGTATCAAATGTTAAATACTTAAAGGACATCAGATTAAATATTTGTTAGCCAAGAATCTGGTTCTAATCTGTTTTTATCTCTAATTGTCACCCCAATGACCAAGCTGGTCTCTGGGAGTCTATTCTACCTCTCTTGTTCTGTGCCCCTGCAAATTTGGAAGCAGGTAAAACTAGTCAACATAATATACAACTGGAATCTTAAATATCAGCTTATTCTGGTGTATCTTGTATTTAAGGATTGCTGCATCTCCTGAATGAGGACCAGAGGGTTTTATTATTTTCTAAGAAATAATATTTATACACTGTAATAAATGAGCCACAAGATAAGTAGAATTCTAAACACAACTTCTCATTTACTACTGTCACATATTTAGGTTATTTAAAGACCTTTCTGTTCTAATATTTAATTAATGTTTTAATGTGCACAAAACTGTAAACCATGGCATTTAAAAAGAAGTTATCTTAAACAAGTTCATTATATGAAAATATATGTAAATTTCAAAATTTTGAAAAAACAGATGAATGAAAAAGGCCAAATGCAATGCTACTACTGAAAGATACATATTGTTTGCATTGTATATTATTCCATTATACAGCATATACTTACAAGTAAACATATAATAAAATGGGCTCACACTCTACGCACTATTTTGTAACTTATTGGCTTACTTCATTGATATCATGAAATTCCATCTTCATCAATAAATATATGCCTTTATTATAATTTTAATGGCTATACAGTTGTCCCTTATTTAACTAATATCCTATTGTTTTTAATATATTTTATTGATTATGCTATTACAGTTGCCTCAATTTTTTTCTCCCCTTTATTCTCTTCTGCCCTGCACCCCACCCCACCCACATTCTACTCCCTTAGTTCATGTCCATGGGTTGTACATATAAGTTCTTTGGCTTCTCCATTTCTCATACTATTCTTAACCTCTCCCTTGAGGTAGGTCTATTTTGTACCTACCATTTATGCTTCCTATTCCCTGTACATTTTCCCTCATTCTCCTCTTTCCCCCTTCCCACTTGATAACCCTCTATGTGATCTCCATTTCTGTGATTCTGTTCCTGTTCTAGTTGTTTGCTTAGTTTGTTTTTATTTTTTTTAGGTTTGGTTGTTGATAGTTGTGAGTTTGTTGTCATTTTACTCTTTGTAGTTTTTATCTTTTTCTTGGATAAGTCACTTTAACATTTCATATAATAATGGCTTGGTGATGATGAACTCCTTTAACTTGATCTTATCTGGGAAGCATTTTACCTGCCCTTCCATTCTACATGATATCTTTGCTGGATAGAGTCATCTTGGATGTAGGTCCTTGCCTGTCATGACTTGGAATACTTCTTTCCAGCCCCTTCTTGCCTGTAAGGTTTGCTTTGAGAAATCAGCTGATAGCCTTATGGGCACTCCTTTGTAGGTAACTATCTCCTTTTCTCTTGCTATTTTGAAGATTCTCTCCTTCTCTTTAATCTTGGGTAATGTAATTATGATGTGCCTAGGTGAAAGCTTCCTTGGAGCCAATGTATTTGGGACTCTCTGAGCTTCCTGGAATTTCTGGGAGTCTATTTCCTTGGCCAAATGGGAGTATTCTCCTTCATTATTTTTTCTTTTTTTTCTTTTTTTTTTTTTATAAGAGTGTTTTTGATTTGGGTACATTGATAGCTTTTTTTTTTTTTAAGATTTTATTTATTTATTTTTAGGGAGGCAAGGGAGAGGGGAGAGAGAAAGAGAGAGAGAGAGAGAAACATCAATGTGTGGTTGCTGGGGGTTATGGCCTGCAACCCAGGAATGTACCCTAGCTGGGAATCGAACCTGGGACACTTTGGTTCCCAGCCCATGCTCAATCCACTGAGCTACACCAGCTAGGGTATTTTTTCAAATAAGTTTTCAATTTCTTCCTCTCCCTCTTCTCCTTCTGGCGCCCCTATGATTCAGATGTTGGAATGTTTAAAATTTTCCTGTAGATTCCTAAGCCCCTCCTCATATTTTTGAATTCTTGGTTCTTCATTCTGTTCTGGTTGTTTATTTCTTCTTTCTGATCCAAACTGTTAATTTGAATTCCGGTTTCCTTCCTGCCACTGTTGGTTCCCTATACATTTTCCTCTACTTCACCTTTCATAGCCTTCACTCTTTCCTCTATTTTGTGACCATATTCAACCATTTCTGTGAGCATCCTGATTACCAGTGTTTTGAACTGTGCATCTAATAGGTTGGCTATCTCTTCATCTGTTAGTTGTATTTTTTCTGGAGCTTTGATCTGTTCTTTCATTTGGGCCATATTTTTGTTTTCTGGGCATACCTGTTACATAGTAAGGGGCAGAGCCTTAGGTATTCACCAGGCTGGGGCAACCCACAACACTGCGCTGTGTGGCTGTATGTGGGGGCAGGGTACAAGAGGGAACAATGTCGCTTGCTCAGCTCTGGGCTGGCATTCAGTCACTTCCACCACTACCCACAGGCAAATTGGGCCCTTCTGGTGCTGTTTCCAAGATGGGTGCCTTTGTGTACATTCTAGGACCTTGTGGGTCTCTCTAACAAACTCTTTTGTAAGGCTGAGAGTTTGTCCCATTGCCGCAACCCCCACAGGTTTTTTCAGTCAGATGTTCTGAGGCTTTATTTCCTCATGCTAGAATCCTGGGTTGTGGGGTCTGTTTTGCTCCCCAGTTTTTCCTCCCAGTTTATCTGCAAACAAATGTGGGACCACCCAGTCCACCAGCCACTGCCTCACTTGCCCAGGTCCTTCAGCCACCACCTTGCCATGAGTCCTCTCTGCCATGGCTGCCTATCTACCCCCTCATACCAGTCTGGATGAAAATTTCTTTAACTTCTTGGTTGTCAGACTTCTATACAGTTCGATTTTTTGGTAGTTCTGGTTATTTT
The DNA here is from genome assembly GCF_004126475.2 of Phyllostomus discolor. Classification (NCBI taxonomy): domain Eukaryota; kingdom Metazoa; phylum Chordata; class Mammalia; order Chiroptera; family Phyllostomidae; genus Phyllostomus; species Phyllostomus discolor. Next base: position 26,956,254 of record NC_050198.1, on the reverse strand, counting down.
TTGTTTTTTTAATTTGTTGTTGTCCTTTTGGTTGTGCAAGGGGGCATCATGTATTTACTTACAACTTCATCTTGGCTGGAAGTCCAGGAACTCCCAATATCCTATTGTTGAACATAAAATTTGATTTTCTAAATACAGAATTGTTATCATAATTTTATTTTCATGTTTATATCCATTACTATTTTCCAAACACCAATTTATGGATTGTTTAGTAAGACAGGTATTATTCACATGCACTATGGCACATTGCATTGCAGAGTTCATTGTGCCACAGCACCAATATTATTTTTAATCATTTAAAATTAAAATTATTTTTATAATTTAAAATTCTTAGAATTATTTTTAATCATTGCCAATAAAATAGGGAGAAAATTGTGTCTATTTTTAAAATTTGGATTTTTTTACTAATGGTTATACACAATTTTCAACAGATATTAACAGTAATTCCATAATATCATCTGATATGCAGTCCATATTAATATTTTTCCAACTATCCCAAGAATATCTTCTATGACAGCTTTGAAAACCAGGGTCCAATCATAATTTATTCATTGCATTTTTTTATTTTACCTCACCCCCATTTTTATGAGATTGGTTGTAGATGACTGTTGGTTCACAAACTGGTACCCACGTGCTGATGGCAATGAGAGACCAAAACAAGAGGCTGACTACACCAGATTGGTAGGTGACAAGTTTAATAAGCAATAGAACTTACTTAAGAGGCTTTTCTTAGCCATAAGACAAGTAGATCTCTACACCCTCCTGCCAGAAACTTATTAGATTATATAGAGGCCTTAACTGGGTTCAGTGATGTATACTATCCAGGTGGTCTCAATAACATATTAAGGTTATGTCCTTAAAAGAACTTCTAGTATAGAAACTGTGGACATGATATACATTCCAAGGACAGGGGTGATTTGAGAAGTGTCTGATTGTCGAGGTCCAGCTCATGGGGCAACCTTCAGACATACCTTCTTGATAACTTCCTCTAACAAACATCCTAGGATCACTGTCTATAGAACTTCCCTCATGCTTGCTTTGTCCAGCTGCTTCTTCATGGTGTAATTTAATTTGTCTTTTTCCAGTCTGTGATGTAGAGTCAGAATTAGATATAGAGGATTAAGTGATGCTGTGTATTTCCTGTTGCATGATATGAATAAGTTCATAATTCTAGTTTTTCCTACTATTAGTGGATAGTAAGTTCAATCACTTGGTTCAGGTAGGGGATTATCTGTTTCTCCATTGTGGAAGTACACTTATTTTATCTTCATAATTTGTAAGAAATCTTTGGGCTAACACTTTGATTATTACTATTTAAATATTCTGTTCCCTAGTAGTTTTCATCTCATAGTCTTAGTATCTACTGATGATCCTTTCTGAATTATATATTACACTGAAGATTGCAAAGTGGTGGTTTTATAGTTTATCACCCCTTTTATTTTTTTATTTATTTATTTTTTAATTTTTTTAAAGATTTTATTTATTTATTTTTAGGGAGGGAAGGGAGGGGGGAGAGAGAGAGAGAGAGAGAGAGACAGAGAGAGAGACAGAGAGAGAGAGAGGGAGAGAGACATCAATGTGTGGTTGCTGGGGGTTCTGGCCTGCAACCCAGGAATGTACCCTAGCTGGGAATTGAACCTGGGACACTTTGGTTCCCAGCCCGCGCTCAATCCACTGAGCTACGCCAGCCAGTATTTTTTTATTTTTTTTATAAATTACTTTATTGTTGTTCAGCTACAGTTGTCTGAATTTTCTCCCCACCATTCCCCCCACCCCAGCCAAACCCACCTCTCACCCTTGCTTCCACCCTCTCCCTTGGTTTTGTCCATGTGTCCTTTATAGTAGTTCCTGAAAACCCTTCTCCCCACCTCTCACTTCCCCTCTGGCTATTGTGAGATTGTTTCTAATTTCAATGTCTCTGGTTATATTTTGTTTGCTTTTTTCTTTTGTTGATTATGTTCCAGTTAAAGGTGAGATCATATTTTACCCCTTTTAAACTTAGTAGCTGGCATACTTTTCTTAGAAAAAGGTTTTTGCTCTTTTTTCATATTATTATGGACTCACAGATTTTTGTTTATTCTTTTGTTAAAATAAGTTACTGTAATTTAAATTTTTTGACTCTCAAATTGTCCCACTTTTGGCCAATAAAGGCCCTTTCAGGCCAGCTTCTGTATCTTTTTGACATGATCTCATTAGTCTTTGAGCATTTTTCTAGTTTTCTAGCGCACTAAGATGTTCTTAGCCTAACTTTTCAATTTCCTGCCCCAGATCTAGAAGCTGCCATCTGTAGAAAAGGAATTCCAAAATGAAGGAGTATCAAGTTTAAAAACCTGAAGGAGAACCATGATAACCATGTGAGAAAAGTAGAAAGAACAGTATGATTGGAATAGTTAGTGAGGAGATGGGGTAAGTGATGAAGTCAGATCTTATAGGCTCTCGTAGTTTAAAGTAAAGGTTTCAGATTTAATGTTCAGTGAATAGGAATCCATTAGAATATTTCAAATGGAAAAGTAACTTTATCTAATTTACCTTTAATGGGATCTCTCTGGCTTCTTTGTGATTAGACCATAGGACAGGGATAGAAGCAGAGAAACTAATTAGAAATATATTTCATTTTTTCAGAAAAATGATGGAGGTGGGTTTGACAAAGTAAATTGATCAAAGCATGAGAAATGTTTGATTCTTAATATATTTTGGGGCTAGAGCAAAGATGTGATGGGATGCAGGAGAAAGAAAAATGCCAAAAATTTTAGATATTTATAAAAATTAGCAGGACCACTAAAAGTAAAATAAAGAATGGGTTAAATGAAAGATCAGACTTTTAATGCAAATCAAACTGAATTATTTAGGGGAAGAATCAGATAGCATTTATTATTTACCTCCCTGTGATATAATACTAAATATGTACTTGGTCTTCGTTCCTGGTTTCTGGCATGTAGTTTCTAAAACCCAGAATCTCCTGAGTGATAAGAATATTTTTTGTATGCTAAATGGGATGGTTGGTAGCTAGAGCCCCTGTATATCTCCATGATGGGAGCTAGTCACCAGAAAGATCAAGCCATGATTAGGTGGTTGAAACTTTTACCTCCATCACTCCTAGCTCCTTCCACCAACCTCAACCTCTGAAGATTGTGATAAGCACCAATGGCTAATTATTTAGTAAATTATGCCTATGTAATAAAACTTCCATAAAATTCTTCAAAGCAATGGCACTGAGAGAATTTCCAGGTCAGTGAACCCACTGAAGCACTAAGAGGGTGTTTTGTTGAAAGAGGGCAAGGAAGCTCCACGCCCTTGGTTGGCCCTATGCCTTGCTCTATGTATCTCATCCATTTGGATGTTCTTGAGTTGCAATCTTTATAAAAAGTGCTTCTTTGAGTTCTGTGAGTTGTTCTAGCAAATTATTAAACCTAAGATGGGGGAGTCAAGGAAACATCCAATTTTCAGCCAAGTAGTATGGTAGAGTGGGTTATTCAGCTTAGATTTATTTAGCTTGTGTTTGAATTTTATATAAATTGAATTAGCATTATGCAGTTATGTCTGGATTTTTGCCCAATATTATATTTATGTAAGTGATTCATCAGTCTCATTGCACATAGTAGTACATTAATTTTTTCTCATTACATTTTGTATAAGTATAATTAATTTATCTATCTATTCTACTGATGGATATCTGAGCTGTTTCCTGAATTTGGCTATTACAAATAATGCTTTTATGAACATTTTTGCTATGACCATTCTTCTAAGTGATTTCTGATGTACATAGGCATATACTCCTTTAGGTATAAGTATTGGATTATAGGATATGTGGTAGGTAGTGAAAGCTTTCAGTTTTCAAAAATGATTATATAAATTTATAGTGGTAGCAGCAATATATGAATGTTGTAGTTGCTCTACATCCTCAAAATTCTTGGTATTTTCATTCTTTATTAAGCCATTTTCCAAGTGCATAGTTGTATCTCATTGTTGTTTTAATTTGCATTTTTTGATAACTAACAAGATTGATCGCCTTTTCACATATCTGCAGGAAAAAAGCAGAATGTATGCATTTACTTTTATAAATTCCCTCATGTATAACTTTAGATGTATTTAACAAGTTAGCTTATATTTTATTTATTATTTAGTTTAGAATATTTTATCATTTCTATTGTAATTGCTTTTTTTGACTCATTGTCTACTTAAACTTATGTTGTTAAATTTCAAAACACAAGGACATTTTATGGTTGTCTTTTTTACTTTCACATATTCTGAATGTTTTCATTCCTTTGAAATTTATTCTATGGTCCAATATATGGTAAGTTTTGATATCTGTTTTGTGCATTCTTGTAAGTAATGCACAACCTACCATTGTTGGGGTTAATCTTCTATATATGTCAAATTAGAAAAGCAGGAAAGAAAAAATAATGATCCTAGAAAATTTGTACATACACAAGTTTGTACAAATTTTGGCATGTATGGAAAAACAAAAAAATGTTTCCTGATCACAATAACACAAAAGTTGAAATTAACAACACAATGGAAAGAAAAATTATCACCTCTAAAATAAAATATAAATCTTTCCTAAACGACTGACGTAAAAGGTAAAAATTATGTCAAAAGTACAGTTATATAAATGCTACTAATTAAATAAAAATTGAAGCATTACTCAAGAGAAAAAATCTTAGTCCTAGATGCTTAAATTTATAAAAAATAAAAATAAATTGACCACACTCAATAGGTTAGGAAAAGATGCCAAAATTAAATCTAATGGAAGCAGAAAGGAAATGAAGGAAAAGCAGAAATTGTTGATATAGAAAACAAAACTGCTATATTTAACACATAAATCAAAGAACTTACTCTCTGAAAAAGTCAATAAAATGAATACTATTGTAATAGGATAAACTAAATTTAGACTTTGGTTATAAGCAACCCCTAAATCCTAGTGGCTTATCACACAAATTTTATTTATCATGCTCACAAAGTCCAGTGTAGAAGTCTCCCAGGCAAGTGCTTTTTCCTTGTGGTAATTCAGCAGCTCAGGCTGGGGTTCTGCCCTGTGAACACATGCCCTTTGTGCTTACTGTGAGCAGGAAAGAGAATCTGGAAGCTTGTTGGGGACCGCCCTGCCTGGTATCAGAAGCTGTAACCCCCGCCAAGGCTAAGGCTGAGGGAGTGGCCTTGGACCTTAAGGCAGCAAGGAGACAGAAGCTTATCTCCCTGGCAGGAGTGCTGCTTCTGCTGCTTCCTTCATAACTGAACCCCAATGCTTGGTCAGTTAGCCAAGGACAGGTAAGATTCCTCAAGGGGGGAATAATCTAAGACAGGCACGATCATGTGGGAGGCCCCCAAGAAAGGACTTTGGGGGCTACAGCAAAACGGGGTGATGAATCCTCTGCTTTGACATAGCCTGAGTCCTCATCGCCTAGGAGAAAATCTCCTTTTCCCTTGGTTGCCTTACTTTCCTTGCTCCACCTAAGCCTGAAACAATGACAGGGTGGTGCCGCTGTGCTGGAAAGGCGGGTTCCCCGGGTGATCAGGCCTAAGAAAGAACATGTAAAATCCTGTGAAACCTGCTTTGTTTAGAATGCTCTCAGTTGAATGATAAGGGTCCAAGGAAGAAGTAAGTTTGTTCTTTAAAGTTTTACATCTCTTTGATCCTGACTCAAAATAGGCCCTCAGACTTCCTTGTTATCTATTGTTTGATCCTTACTTCCTAGCAATGAGTAATGAGCTTTTACCTGAATTCTTATTCAAACGAAACCAATAAAAAGCCTCTCCAGAGGGGGAACAGGGCTCTCTCCCCACCAGAGAGAGTGGCCATTTCGTTCTTACTTCCCCACAGGACCTGGTTGTCTCTGTGTATGTTTTTCTCACATGTTGACGAGCCATCCACAGCGTTCTGTGGTCACTGCCGGTCAGTGATCGAGACAGAAGCTCTCACAGATTTTTCAGCCTCAGCCTGGTATGTCTCAATGACTCTAAAGAAGATAAGTTTATTCCACTTTGTATGGAAACACATGACTCCAAGTCTAATAACCTAAGAAGGTGAGGAGCCAGTGGGTCTTGGGTAAAAGAGACATTCTCTAGCATGTCCATTTTATTTGTTCAGTAAGTCACATGGCTTGGAAATACAAAAATATTCACTTTCTAACACTAGTGTTTACTAGAAAATAATTAGAAGTAAAACTGTTGGATTGTAGGTTATGCATCTTCAACTTTTCTAACCATTGCAAAATTACCTCCCAAATTAATATTATCAATTTAAACTTCCACTGGGAATATATTCAATTTATTGTTTCTCCACATCCTCATCAAGAAATAATATTAACTGTTATCCTTTTTGCCAACCCAGTAGCTATGACATGATGTCTCATTGTTGTCTAAATAGTTATCTTCTTAATTCCTAGCAAGATGGAGGTTTTTTTTTAATGCATTGGCTATTTGAATTTCTTCATCTTTTATTTGTTCATATTCTGTGCATATTTAGTTATTTAATTGTGTTATTTAATGATTTTCAGGCATCATCATACATTCTGGAAACTAACACTTCCCTATTTCCATGCAATGCAAATATCTTATCCCAGTCTGTACCTTGTCTCTAATCTTTTCATTCTTCTTACGATGTCTGGTTGTATAAAATTTTTTAAAAGTTTATTTTGTCAAAATGTATCAATGTTTTGTCCTGTTACAGAACAAACAAGGGGGGCCTGGGACGATATACTATTATTGAAAAAAAAGCCCCCAGGTCTGTCATGTCCGCCACCAGAGGAAAGATGTCTCTCAATGTCAGAGATTTGTGAAAAGGAAAGGAAATGTTTATTTAATGCTATACAAACTTAAAGTAGTGACCTGATGTCTTTATCAAAAAAATCCTAAAGTCCCTTTTAAAACACCTACAAACAGCCAGTCCTTCCTTCCTTCCCCCTTTGCCCAGTCCAGAGTACCATATCTCAGGAAAGGAAATAGAAGTCCATGGCTCAGGCAGTCCTTTGGTTCTTCCCAGTTAGTACTCCATCTCGACTGGGAGACCTCCCTGGGTTCCCAGCACCCTCAACTGAGTCACCGAGATCTCTGCTAAAACCAGGTGATGGTTCCCCCTTTTAAGCTGCGGGGGTCCCCACTTTGACAAAGGCACATGGTCCTCTCTCCCAGAGCCACAGGAGTCCCCACTCTGCCAGAGCCACGTGGCTCTCTCTCCAATGCTGTGGGAAGGGAGAGTCCCCACTCTGTCAAGGCCGCGTGGTTCTCCCCCTGCACAATGGCTGCAAGGGGGGGGGGGGTCGCCACTCTGCCAAAGCCGAGTGGTGGTTCTCTGCTAAAGCCGCATGGTGATTCTCTCTTGCAGGGCTGTGGGAGTCTTCACTCTGCTAAAGTTGTGTGGTTCTCTCTCTCAGGGTTGTGGGAGTCTCCACTCTGTCAAGGCCGCGTGGTTCTCTCCTCAATGGCTGTGGTCTTCTCTGCACTTCCACAGCCGCATGGTTCTCCTCTCAATGGCTGCCACCTCTGGGTTTAAATCCCCACGCCAGTCTTCCTCTGCAGCCCCATTTCCGACTCTTCCCACACTCGGCTTCACATGCCAGAACTTACATCCTTCCAGCTTTATTGGACTGCCATCATGAGTCTGGGCAGGTGTGGCCCCATGTCCTGGAGCCAATCTTCTCTGAGCTCCCACGCAGGCGGTGTAACTCAGGGGACCTGCCCTCCAGTCACATCTTGCGGGGGGAGAGGTCCCTTTCCATCCCCCTGGCCTTGAGCATGGCCATACCTATTTAGCATATCTAGGTGACCAGCCAATGGCTATAGGTATGTTAAATGACCACACCATGGATTAGCTGCAAAGCCGCTCTGAATGTTTTTGCTCTGTGTGCCCTTTCCCCCAACTCACACCTGTGAGGGAGGGGTGGAGACATCTTAAAATCTCCTGGACACCTTGAGTTCTGGGCCCCATTTCAAATGCCTATTTGGGGTCCCCCCTCTTGGCTGCACCCTGTAGCAGTCCTGTAAAGTTTTTTGTTCCTAGTTTTTAAAATTTCAATTCCAAGGTTACATTTATATGCTTTTAGAGGTAATTTTGAAATTATAGTTTGTTTTTCACATTTAGGTTTTAATTCCACTTGGAACTTAATTTTAAATAATAGTGTACACTTTTCATCATATTGGTTGTTATTTTTATATTGATAACTATGACAAAAGAATTTGAAATCATGGCTTATTAAGAAAATGTAGTATCATAGACCACGAATGTCAAGGATATTAAACAATAGCTAAGAGCAATGTGATATTACAGGCATTGGGTGGGTCTGATATGAACAATGCCTGGAAGGACAATGAGCTTAGATAATTATCACTAAATTGCATTAAAATCCTACAAGGTAACAAAGAGAAAATTAAGCCACTTTCAAAATACACACTAAATATGAGAACCAGAGGGCCTCTTTTGTACCATACATATACGCCAGCTGAGGAAATATATCGGGATCTGATAGTGAAGATGTTGGTTCATGCTCAGTTAAGGTAAGTCTGTTATGCTAAAGTCAAGGCCCTAGTTGGGAAGATCTGAAATCCTAACAAGTGAGATGTTGACTTCTGAGTGGATATTCCCCAAGATTATAGCTAGGTTGACTTCCCTAAGCCTTCAGGAGTCTTTAAGTGGTGGCTAAGTCCACCTTATTAAAGAGGTGGCAATTCCCTGTTACGGGAAGACACCACAGAAGCTTCTCCCATGTAGAGCAAAATGTATCACCCTCAGAAGCTTCCTGTATCTCCTCTCCTGAGTACTAGACTGAAAACTAAGGTTAAATTCCAACACATACTGGTTGGGGTCATGCTATACCTAATAAGGGAATAAAAAGATTGCACCCAAAACAAGCTGCAAGGACTGATTAACATTTACTGGCAGGTGCCAGAGGACTACTCATGGGATTGGATTCTGAGGGTGCTTGCTCAAGTGGGCCAGAATACAATACCAGACAAGCAAGGGTTCACTGATTTTTTACCACTGTCTCAGAACAAAGGAAATAATACCTGGGTAAAAACCCCAGAGGGTGGGGCAAAGTTGCTACTCATATGTATTTTATGAGTTCAAGTAATAGTCCTAAGAGATCACTAAACAAAGTGGAAATGCCTAAAGTTGTAATGGCAGAATAGAGGACAGAATGAAAAGAGTCAGGAAAAATGGGCATGCTGGAATGAATATGTTATATGAAGCCAGAAGATCCACCAGTGTTTTACCTACATTTCATGGGAAGTCTAAGTGGATATAGTATTCACCAATGCCATCAGGTGTGAACTGTTGGGAAGCGTACCAGCATTACTAACAAGTTCAGTGGTAGCTATCCTCTGTAACCTAGGACTAACGTTAGGAGAAATGGTCATATAGTTTGGCTCATTGACAGCAATGGGGATGATGGCCACAGACCACCTAAGCAACATAGGCCGATTTAGGCTATTCATTTGTCTTTGTTTTTTTTTTTTTTTTCTGTTGCTGTTTCCCTTCCTTCATCCCTCCACTCAAGCTACTTAGCCTCCCCATCTGTAACTAGGTCAAATTCAACACTTAGCATTGCTTATTCTGTGGTGATACTGGAAAGGTGGCTGATTCCTTTATAAACATAGCTGGCAGCTCTATCTTTGTCTTCCAATGCCCAGGCCTGCTGTTTCATAAGCTGAATCCCTAGTTATAAACTGGCAGAAGCAATTTTCAACCTCCTTTCTGGAGAAATGGTTTCAGGGAGGGGCTTTGATTCTGGCCACCTACTTAAATGGAGATCTTAATTCCCCATTGCTTCTATTTGCTAAAAATCTAGTCATCTCTGGTTTTAGCTCTAGCTTGTGACTTCAGCTCTGCTCACTATTTTCACTCTTCTTTTTTTAAAAAATTAGATGCTCATCTTGCCTGTAAGTCCAGTGATATCTTTTTATTGTCTCTTCTCGGTATTTTATCTATCACTTCAGTGTGCTTGAAGCTCAATGCCTATTCTTACAATGCCATTTTGACCAAAGTACGTTCTATTTTTACAGAAAAAGCATCATTTTCTTCTTCCTCTATCTCTTTCTCTTTTTCTCTCATATCTTTTAAAGTTTTCATCATTACCCCCAGTTTCTCTCTTTTCACTAAGATGTTTCTAGGAAGTTTATTTTTATTCATCTTGTTTAGTACTTTGAATGCTTTTGATATGAAGATCCATGTCTTTATATTAGAAACTTAATCATTATCATTTAAATATTAGAAACTTAATCATTATCATTTAAAATACTGTGTCACCACCAAACATGCATTCTTCTTCTAAGACTCCTATGAAACTTTTTCTTCCTCCCTTCCTCCCTCCCTCCCTTCCTCCCTCTCTCCCTCCCTTTCTTCTCTCCATCTTATTTTCCTTATTTCATAAAATAAATTTGGATTGATTGGATTTTTACTATATGTTATGCACACTGACAGGTATTGGAAATAAAGAAGCAAATATATATACTGAAAGGCTTGAAATGCTGTCCCAAATTTATAGAGATCTTGAAATGATGAAACCAATGTTTTTGGACATGTGAGTGGATGGAGAGACAGTGGAGAATGTGCAAGAAAATACAGTAGTCCTCCTTATCCATGGGGGATAAGTTCCAAGCCCCCCAACGGATGCCTGAAACTGCAGACAGTACTGAACCCTACATATACTAGGTTTTTTCCTGTATATACATACCTGTGATAAAGTTTAATTTATAAATTTGGCACAGTAAGAGATTAATAACAATAACTAATAATATAATGGAACAATTTTAACAATATACTGTAATAAAATTTGTGTGAATTTTCTCTCTCTTAAAATATCTTAATTGTACTGTATTCACATTTCCACTTAAAAGGAGCCCTTTATGGCTTCTCTTTGGCATCTCCAAATTGCCAACATCACTGCTCTTATGCTTATGGGCCATTGTTAAATAAAATAAAGATTACTTGAACACAAGCACTATGATACCATGACAATTGATCTGATCACTAATAATGGCAACTAAATGACTAATAGGCAGGTATTGTATACAGTGTGGAAACACTAGATAAAGAGATAATTCACATCTCAAGTGGGACATAGCAGGACAGTGCACGATTTCATCATGCAATTCAAAGCAGTGTGCAATTTAAAACTCACAAATTGTTTATTTCTAGAATATTTTGTTTAATATTTTTGGATCACAATTGATGGTGGGTAACTGAAACGACGAAATGCAAAACTGTGGATAATAACTGTGTCTACTAACTGTACATCTTTAGCTGACACATTCTTTTTTCTTGGCACCAATCCACAAATAGAGAAATAAAAAAAAAAAAACTTTAGCCCACTTCCTCATTCTCTGCTTTCAAATTATTCATGCCAATAGGCTGAAGCTCAAAATTTTTATGCATGTTATTCCTTGAGGTCTCTTTCAATCAGGGTTACATGCCCAGTAAACCTGGAGCCCAGCAGTGGGTAAAGGTTTCCTAAAACTGTAAATTCCACTGCTCTGTAGAAAGCAGTTTTCATGTTTTATATTTATTATTGGTATTCCTAGGCAGTATTTATGTTTTAATTTTATCTGTACCAATACTGGTTGCACTTTATCATCTTTAATATAAAAACAAATGGCCAATACATAAGAAAATAAACATTAGCACAATTAGATCTGACAATCTACTTACTATATACTATTTTAAGTCACCTTCAGATAGATAAAGCGGAGTATTACCAATACAATAAGAATGATCCTGTGTCATTATCTCATCACATACTAGCCTTTAAAAACCTTGCTTCCTCCCCAAAGATAATCATTATACTGATCTATAGTGTATTAGATTTGTCCCTTTTTTGTGCATTCTAAAAAAGAAATCATTAGTGGGCATTTATATGTGTTTGTTTTGTCTCAATTTATCTATGTTTTTAGATGTAGTGGTAGTTTATTTTCTTTGCTATATTTTATTTCATTTTATTATTATACCACAGATTATTATCCATTTTTATGGGCATTTGAAGAATACTCATTTTTGAACTATGAACATTATACTTATATGTGTGGTGAATATATGTATGCACTTATGTTCTTATAATCTGAAATTGACATTTTTTACACAATATAATACCTTTGAGATTCATCCATGTAATGGCATGCACCAATAATTTGTTTCTTTTAATAAATGAGTGATGTTCTATTGTATAAATATTTTATAGTTTATCTTTTAAACTGCTGACAGACATTTGGGTTATTTCCGATTTTTAAAAAGTATGACTAGAATTGCTGTAAATATTCCTGAATAGGTTTTTGTATGACTCTGAATTTTTATTTCTCTAAGGTAACTATGTAGTAGTGGGATTGCTGAGTCATATAATAAATACATGTTTAACTTTATAAGAAAATACCAAGCCATTTTCCAGAATGGCAGTACTATTTTCCTATTTGGAAACACTTCATGCCTCATATCTTGATTTTATAACTTGTTAGGTCTGAAGCAGTGTACCCTATAGAACCATAGGGGAGGAAAAATAATTTTTCCTCTACCTTTCTAAGTAACAAAAGACAGATTAACAATAGAGAAGCATATACATTTATTTAATATAAGTTTTATGCAAAATGGAAGGCTTCATTAGGACATAAAGGCCCAAAGGGTCAGTTAAGTCCAAACATTGTTTATGCTAGGTTTGATGAAGAGTGGAAATTGTTATAGAACAATGGTTTTTCAGTGTGCCATAAGAATTTTTAAAACGTGCATTACCTGACTATTTAGTCAGGAGCACTGACCTCTTTTCCCTTAAATTGTCAAACAAAAAAATGAAAGCACCCAACACAACAGCTGTTCAGTGTGAATGAATCAAGATTATACCTATTTTTTTTGTCAGATAGGCCAAAAATATATATTTTTGGTGTGCTGCAGAATTTTAGTAATTAGCTTATATGTGAGATGAAAAAGTTTGAAAATTGCTGCTATAGGGCAAAAAGGGTATTCATTTAAGTATGGTAAACTGGAGGAAACAGCACAGCCTATTTCTTAAGATTCCTCTGAAAATCTTTTGTCTTTAGAGATAAAGAAAGTGCTTTCCTCAAGGTAGATGTAGGGCACCTTTCACATAGAGTTCTTATGACTTGCTTCAGAGGAAGGTCAGAAATCCCTTCCTGCACTTCCCTTTTCTCAAATTCCTTCATCTTAAAATATTCAAAATGCCAAGTTGCCATATTTGGGGGCAGTATATCCTAATCCCCATCAGGGCTAATTATTCCCTTATAATGAGGCAAAAGTTTTCTAACTTGTTTACCCAAATGTCCCATGAATAACAAGTTTTCAAATCTGGTTAGTGGGTATAGGCACTATTACCAGCTTTGTATAAGTACTATACTTTAATCCTTGCAAATGGTTCTTTCTCTGGCTTTGCATAGCTTCAGTCACTCATGGTCTAATTAGTACTCTGCTGAACCTTCAAGGGCCCTCTACAGATCTCTGAAGTTGTCTCTGCAAATCTCTCTTCTCTCCAGTATTTTTTCCTATGAACTCTAGATGCCCTGGTATCCCTGATCTGTTGGCTCTGTCTCATCAACTCAGGGAGTTTGCCATGTTCCACCTGGGCCACCCCTCCATGTGCCTCAGCCTGTAAATTCTGGATAATCACAGGATTCATTTCATTTGTTTCCAATCTCATACAGATCATTGTCCTTCAGACACAATGTCTTTCATCGCACAATATCCAGTGTCTTGAAAACTGTCATTTTCATATATGCATTTCTCTTTTATTTAGTTGTTTCAGGTGTAAGGGTAGATCCAGTTCCTGTTACTGCCTCTTGGCCAGAAGTGAAAGTATTCATTTGCATTCTTTATTACTAGTGAATTTGAAAATCTTATGTCTGTTAGTCATAAATATTTCTTATGTGAAATGACAGTTTATATGTTTTGTCCTTTTTTCTACCATAGAAATTTGCCATTTCTCATTATTTTAGAAGAGTGTCTTCTACATTAAAGATAACAAACCATTATCTGCCACATATGTTATATTTTATTTATTTGTTATTTGCTTTTCATTTTGATTTATTTAATTTTTATGATGCAACTAATTTCAGTTTTTATTTAATCAAAACTATTATTGTCTTGATATTTTTTATTCATTCTGAAATTGGATAATGTACCAATATTACATGCACACATACTGTCTTCTACTTATTTTTATGATTTTCTTAAAATCATAAAGAATCATAAAGAAGTAAGGAATCACAATTCATATTTCTGAGAAGGCTATAGCTAGAACATGTTTTATGGCATTTTAAAGCAAATGCCTTTTAGTTTTTCATTTAAACTTATTCCTTAAAAACAAGGGTTGGGACTTAGGTCAGATGGGCTGAAATAATCTATATCCCCACACAGCTATTGTTTCAACAAGAGTGTACAATCTTCTTTGGCATACTCAGACTGAAGGCTTGGATGAGATTCTAAATTAGGGATCACTCTAATATCTATGGAATGGTAGCAGTGGTTGAATGGAGCATTTCTAGTAGGAATGAGTATATGGTTAAAAAGCAAAGTAAATTAAGTTGCATTACAGATTTTTTAACTATCATTTTCATGTTCTGTTTGGCTGTCTACATTCTCTTTTCTTTCTTGCCCTATATCCCACACCTTTCTCCAACCACAAAATTTCTCTTCTCTTCAGAGATGTTTATATTGAAGGGTAAAAGAATGTGCCATCTTAAAATAAGCTTCTTTGGCATATGGATTACTTTAAACTAAAGCTCATTTAGAACCAGGAGACACTGAAAAAGTACTAAAAGCAGGGCACCAATTTCTTTATTAAAAGTAGATTTTCTTTTGTAAAGTGAATTTCCAGTTATAGAGATATCTCCCTCTCTTTACAGTAGGACTGGGTTCCCTCTTGTAGGCTCTAGGGGAAAATCCATATTTTGGCCTGTTACAGTTTCTAGAGGCCACCCATATTTTTTGACTCATGGCCCCTTGCATCTTGAAAACCAGCAATGTTTGTTCAAGTCTTTCTCGCGTAAAATCACTCTAACATTAACGCTTCTTTTGCCTCCCACTTCCACTTTTAAAGACCCTTGTGATGACATTAGGCCCACCTGGATTATCCAGGACAATCTGTCAATTTATAGGTCACTCAATTAGCATCATAATTACATTTACGATCTTAATTTTCCTTTGCCATGCAATACAACATATTACAGATTCCAGGGATTAGAATGCAGAATTGGAGGTACATTTTTCTGCAAACCACAAGGCATTAATTGATGTGGACATTTGTGGGCCAACTAGACCATAAAGAAATAAATTCTGAGAAATGTAGTTAACTTAGCCAAATTGACACATTACAAAGCTACCACAGTCCATTCTTGTTGAATTCAAACTCAAGTATATCTCCTTGAACCATATTTAATCTCCAAATAAAGACTATCTTACAGTAGCATGACAACATATTACTCCTTTTCCTAGAAGAGTATAGAAAATTATTTTTGTGTCTTTGGGTGATGTTCATTCTTCTCCTTGTTGATTCATACTCTGTTTTATGTCATGCAACTTAAATGTTATATAAAGTTAAAATTATTAATAGTTCTTAGGGTTAGATGGTAAGGGGATGACAGAGGGAGATAAATTAATATATTAATATATTAAATTACACATAAAATTAAATTAAAGTATTAAAATAAGGAACACTCATAACTATTATAGCCCTCATTTCTGCAGTGGGCATGTGGCAGGTACTTAAACTATCCCCTTTGTCCTCAGCAACTACCTTACTTTTTTGTTTTTTTACATGGTAGGCTGACCAAAAACTTCATTCTTAAAGGGTCTGGGCTTTTAATGGCTCTGTCTAAATTAAGTTGTAGTATTTTGCTTACTTTAATCATATCATATAGGAGTACTAACACATATCTTAGCAGGGGTGTCCAACTTTTTTATGTCTCTGGACCACACTGGAAGAAGAAGAATTGTCTTGGGCCACACATTAAATACACAACTGCTAACAAAAACTGATGAGCAAAAGAAAAAAGGTGTTAAGTAAGTTTACAGTTTTGTGTTGGGCTGTATTCATAGCCATCCTGGGCTGCATGCAGCCTGTGGGCCACAGGTTGGACACCCCTCCAGAAGATCTCCTATATTCCAGACATTCTCATCCTTGTCCCCATTGTATTGCAGTAGCAATCCAATTTCCCTTTGGTGATCAGAATTGATCACCCTAGCCAGAGTAACCCCCTTCTCTTCCTCTTTATTCAATGGCATGAGATACCCAGAGTGGTCAGGTAACAGTTTCAACTTCCAATTTTGAAGATTCATTGTTGGGTCCCCCTGGTAGAAGTATTTCTCTCTTTGGAACTAAGGCCTTGAGACCAGCAGAGCCTTAAGTTGCAAGGATGGCAAGCAAACATTTTGCTAGTGCATTACTAGAGGTAATAGTGAGAGGAGTCACTCTCATTTCCAACCCTTGATTCCTGGATTCATGAATATTAGCTAAGGGAGAAACAGCACCATTTACAGCAGGTCCTCAAATAACATTGTTTCATTCAGTGTAATTTTGTTATACTGTTGATGAAAAGAAAATTTATTTACAGCCAGGACCATTGTCTCTGTGGAGTTTGTACTTTCTTCCCATGTCTGCATGGGTTTTCTCTGGGTATTCTGGTTTTTTTTTCCCACATCCCAAAGATGTACAGGTGAGGTGAACTGGTGTGTCTAAACTGTCTCAATCTGAGAGACTTTAGGGGTGCGTGAGGGTGCCCTGAGATGGAAGGGCATACTCTACAGGGAGGGTTTTCACCTTGTTCCCTGAGCTGCCAAGGAGAGGCTCCAGCCACCTGCATCCCTGAATTGTAAATAAGCAGACTGGAAAATAATTATCTTACCTGATGGAAGCAATACATATAATCACCCTGCCACCAGATAGCTGGATGATCACCCTAGGGAATAGTGCCATACTAGGGAGTCAATGGTCTCTGCTTCTTAAAAGTTGGGCACTCAGCTGTGGCTTCAACCAGGTCAGCCTTGACAGGTGAAATTCCATGTTGCTGAGTCTATGCATAACCTCCATTCTTGCCACTGTGACCACTTTATTTATGAGCCCATTAGGCAATGACAGGAGTAGCTGGGGAAGAAAGCAAAAAATGTATATTTTAGTTGTCTTATTATGGTTCACCAGGATATTCTTGGCTTCCAAGGATAAGTCAGTATAATGTAGATGCTTGTGTCATGTAGGAATTGCATGGGGCTGATCATAACAGTGACTTCAAGTAATAGTGAATTAAAAGAAGTACATCTTTTTCATAAAAAAATTCTAAAATACTCAGTGCAGCACTGCCATGGATTTATAATCGTCAGGAATATAGTGTCCTCCTAAGTTTTTGCTATAATATACTTAGCAAATACCTCCTATTCTTAAGGTTTGCTCATAATCCAAGATTCCTGCTACACCTTTAGTAATTTAATAAAATTCAAGGTTAAAAAGAAAGAGGAGGTAGAAAATTCAAAAGGAGCATTCACCTGATGTCTATTTCCCTTTGCAGGAGCTTTTCCAAAATTTCCTCCTAACAACTTCACCTGTATCTCACTCAGCAGGTCTTAGTCATCTGGCCAAACCTAGCAGCACAAGAGGATGAGAAATGAAAGTTTTGACTCAGTCTATTATCTCCCCAAATAAAGTCAGGGATTTTTAACTAAGGGAGAAAGGCAGAGTGGATATTACCATTAGCAACCAGAAGTCTGACATAGTGAATCCAGCTTATTTTCCATGCACCATCCTCCATTATATGCTTCTATTGCTATGAAAAATTGAAGTGGATAAAACTGCCTCTAGCTCTTTCATCTCTAGTTATTCAACAGATACCTGAATCCAGTTATAAAATCCTTAAGATTCTATTCGTATTTTTGCAAATGAAAGAGATAGCAAGTAATGAGATTTTTTTCAGTTGTTAGTTTTATTGTGATTTTTTCAACTTAGGAAAAATATATACAACTATATATATATTACATATCCAAAGACTCTAATTTTTCCCCACTCCAAATAAATTTACTCTGCAAAGACAGAATAATAAAAATTAAGTGCAAACCACATTAATCAATAATTCAAGGTGATAAAATGAAAGAAGACCACAATATCACTTTGACTCAAATGATATAGAAGGTTAAGTGCTCAGCCTTTGCTTGGGCATCTATACTAAGAGAGGCTGCTGTGAGGGGACTTCAAAACTACTAGTTCCAAATAGGAACTCATATCTGTATTTCTTACAGACTCTGTTGGTATTTTTACCTTTTTTTCATTTATTAAAAATGATAATTAAGCTGTGATGGAGTTGCTCTTTATTTGTTTTATTTTAATTGTTGTTCAAGTACAGTTTTCTGCCTTTTGCTTCCATCCCAGCCCACCCCTCAACCCTCCCCACCTTCCTCCCATTTCCACCCCCTCCTTGTTTATATCCATGTGTCCTTTATACTTGTTCCTGAAAACCCTTCCCCTTTTCCCCTGAATTTCCCTCTACTCTCCCCTCTGGTCACTGTCAGCCTATTTTCTATTTCAGTGTCTTTGGTTATATTTTGCTTGTTTGTTTGTTTTGTTGATTAGGTTCCTGTTAAAGGTGGGATCATATGGTCTTTGTCTTTCACCACCTCATTTAGCATAATGCTCTCCAGTTTCATCTATGCTGTACCAAAGGGTAGAATCTCCTTCTTTTCTCTGCTGCATAGAATTCCATTCTGTAAATGTACCATAGATTCTTGATCCACTTATGTGCTAATGGGCAAATAGGTTGCTTCTAGCACTTGGCTATTGTAAATTGTGCTGCTATGAACATTGGGGTGCACAGGCTCTTTCAAATTGGTGTTTCAGGGTTCTAGGATATAATCCTAGCAGTGGAACTGCTGGGTCAAAAGGCAGATCCATTTTAAGTTTTCTGAGGAAATTCCATAATGTTTTCCATAGTAGCTGTACCAGTCTGCAATCCTACCAACAGTGCACTAGGGTTCCCTTTTCTCCACATCCTCTCTAACACTTGTTGTTTGTTGATTTGTTTATGATGGCCATTCTGACAGGTGTGAAGTGGTATCTCATTGTAGTTTTAATTTGCATCTCTCTGATGGCAAGTGATACTGAGCATCTTTTCATGTGTCTCTGGGCCCTCTGTATGTCCTCCTTGGAGAAATGTTTGTTCAAGTCTTTTGCCCATTTTTTAATTGAATTGTTTGCCTTCCTGAGGCAGAGTCATGTGAGTTCTTTATATATTTTGGAGATCAAACCCTTGTGGGAAGTGTCATTGGCAAATATATTTTCCCATATAGTTGGTTCTGTTTTAATTTTAATGCTGTTTTCTTTAGCTGTGTAGAAGGTTTTTATTTTGATGAAGTCCCATGTTTTTTTTTTTTCCTTTATGTCCCTTGATCTAGGGGCCATATTGGTGGAAATATTGGTGCATGGAATGTCTGAGATTTTCCTGCCTATGTTTTCCTCTAGGAGTTTCATGATGTCACAACTTATATTTAAATCTTTTATCCAGTTTGAGTTTATTTTTGTGTATGGTGTAAGTTGGTGTCAAGTTTCATTTTTTTGCACATAGCTATCCAGATCTCCCAGCACCATTTATTGAAGATGCTATTTTTACTCCATTTTATGCTTCTTATCCCTTTGTTGATTATTAATTGACCATAGAGACATGGGTTTACTTCTGGGCTCTCCATTCTGTTCTTATGCCAGTACCAGACTGTTTAGCTTATTATGGTCTTGTAATATAGTTTGATGTAAGGTATTGTGATCTTCCTACTTTGTTCCCCTTTGTCAAAATTGCTGTGGCTATTCAGTATCCTTTATGGTTCCATATAAATTTTTGAAATGTTCATTCTATATCTGTGAAATATGTCATTTGTATTTTAATAGGTATTGCGTTGAGTCTGTAAATTGCTTTGGGATAGTATGAACATTTTGATGATGTTAATTCTTTTAATTAATGAACATAGAATATGCTTCCATTTATTTGTTTCTTCCTTATTTTATTTCTTTAGTGTTGTGTGGTTTTCTGAATAAAGTTCTTTTGCCTCCTTGGTTAGGTTTATTCCTAAGTGGTTTATTTTTCTTGTTGCTAAAGCAAGTGGGATTTTTTCCCTGACTTGTTTCTGATCTTTCATTGTTGGTGTACAAAAATGCCTTTGATTTCTGAATATTGAATTTGTATCCCGCTCTTTTGCCAAATTCAAGACTACTCTACCCAGCAAGTCTCTCAATTAAAATGGAAGGTGAATTAAGGAATATCATAGACAAAAATAGGCTGAAAAAATACACCTCCACCAGCAATACAAGATATGTTAAAGAGGCTGCTTTAAGAAGAGGGAGAAAAAGAGTGAGAGTGAGAGAGGGAGAGAACACAGGTACAAAGGTGGGGAAATGAATAAGTACCTATCAATAATAACTTTAAATATTAATGGATTAAATGCTCCAATCAAAAGACATAGGGTAGATGAATGGTTAAGAAAACATTACCTTCACATAAGCTGCCTATGAAAGACCCAACTCAGAACAAAAGACCTACACAGATGCAAGTAAAGTGTTGGAAAAAAATATTCTAATATAATGGGCGGGGTGGGGGAAGCTGGTGTAGCAATACTTATATCACACATAATAGAGTTAATACAGATTTTATAATTATATAAGGGATGGTAGCATAAGCAGGTTTATATCTATGCATATTTATGGGCCATTATCATAAAATAGAAAAGAGTTTCTGTCATCAGTGTAGATGAGAAAAAAATCATATTTTTTGCCTTAGAGGTCTAAAAAATGTCCACAGAGAATATAATTTACCTATACCACTGATGGTCTTAGCAAACAAAGGTCATTGGTGTCAGTTCTACACCAACAGGAATCCCAAGTTTGAGTTGCAGAAACTTTTTGTTCAGTGCAAACATCTCAATTGTAATACAGCACAGCTGTAAAAAGAGCTAGGGTGGCTGTGGAAGGATCTGATTGTGTTAAGAGCCCTGGTGCTAAGACACTGACTACTGCAGCTAGACAGCTGTGCTCTTCTCCTCACTGTACTGCTCTGTCCTTGCTCTGTTCTATGCCAGTCTGGTCTGGTATGTTCTGTCTTGTGCTGGTCTACTCCTCAGCTCCACTCTGCTCTGCTCTGCTCTGGCAAGACAAGTTCAGTGTTTCATCCTCAATGATTCAGCTCTATATGGGGAAACACAATCTTCAGTCTTCAGTGGAAAGGGAAAATGCACTTTTAGAGACAGAGCTAAACTTTAGAGGGAGCTACTTATATGGATATGGATCCCCACCCTTGATCCCTTATTGTTTCATCCTCATGCAAATGAGGATTCCAAAGCCTCACAGTTTGGTACAAAAGGCATTGTCCTGACTGGTCAGGATTGAGCTGTTCTGAACTGTCAGTGAAGAAGCTCATGGGAATATAGCTGTGCAACTCTGATTGGATGGAGAAAGCCTCAGTCCCATTAGTTAAAATATGATTCTAGGAACTCTATAATTGGCTCAGATGACAGAGCATAGTGCAGGCAGGCAGGTCAGTGCAGGCTTCTCCCTGAAGTTCAGTTTGTGTGAGAGGTCCCTCTGTAGAAATGGCTACTACGCACTATGTTTTTTTCTTAAATTTGAGCTCAGTTAACCCTGCGAACCCTTTGTAAGTATCTTCTTTCTCAGGGTCCACAGTTTCAATCTTAGCATGGCTTTGCTGTAGGCATGCCGCCTTCATTCTCTAGATAGGTGACTCCACTCACCTGTCTCAAATCATGGTAGATTGAGAGTTATACCTCAGCAAGATGAAAATGAACTGTGGCATGCCCCAACTAATCAAGATCATTACAAAATAGCACTATTACTGATTTGCTGGTGAAAAAAATCAAAAGAAATAAATCCCTTAATGGTGTATTTACTTAGTAGAAATTAACAATTGCATAAAAGTTACCATTTTTCATGTTGTGTTTCATCCTGAGTTTCCACAAAAAAACATGATAAGGATATGATGCACAATTTACATGCTTGCTTTTGAGGTAGGGTACAATCTTAGTGAACAAAGAATAAGGGAAAAGGGGATTGCAGTAAAGGAAGGAGCAAAAGCTAATACAAGGTGGCCTGTTACGAAGATGTTCATAGCTGTATAGGGAAACTGGCTGATTGATTTGTCATGTAGGATATCTTCAGAAAGAATGTGTGGAACCTCTGTTTTACTTAACCATCTGACTATGTTTGGAAGACAGAAAGGGCAAGCAACGTATCTGCAAGTTTCTTTCAGTATCCTGTCTCATTGGTCAAAGTTCACCCCATGGGGCATTAACACCCTACCTGACCCTTCTGGAGAATGCAGAGTCTCTGTGGGCACAGATGTTCAGCCTTGGAACAATTGTGGCTTGTTCTTGGGTAAACATGATGTTGGCCTAGCCCTTGCCCCCAGAGGAGGGGTGATAATCTGTGGTGTCAAGAGACAAGTGCTAGAACATGTGCTGGAACAGAACACATACCCCCAATATCTGGATTTGGAGGGATAAATAGGCTAATTTTATAATGGGAAGGAGAGAAGAGAAAAAATTAGAAAGGAAGAGCTAAGTGCAGCTGAGTGCCCATTCACCCATTTATAATAAAAAATATAAATGACACTTGGGTACATTGATTCTTAGCATATCCCGCACACACACATACACACACACACAAAATAAATAAGAAGGTTACATATTGAATGTGAGATTGAAGTGAAGAGATTTACTTTTACATGTTTAAGCCTAAAGGACCTCCAACTCTCACCTTCAGAATTTGCAGTTTGTGAAAAAGATATGATCCCTTTCTCCTTCAACAACTACACAACTATATTGAAGGAGTACAAAAAATAATTATTGATATATTTTATAATTCCAAACATTAATCCTAATCTTCTGACCATACTCAGAGTCAGGAGACTTGGAAATTCTATATTCTCATTCAAGTTATATCTGATCTGGGAAGTCCAACTAAACTAAGACTCCCAGAAATGAAACAGCTAATCCAAACTTGCTTTATTTACAACTAATTTGTTAATTATAACTAATATATTACCCTGTTGGCAATGGAATCTTAGTTGAAAACTGCCAGTAAAATTGAAATACCTGAGAAATAAATAAATATTGACCTTAACAAAGGGGCAGTCAGATATTTCTTCAGCAAAATGGGTTTTTTTGGGGAACAAAGAAAATTTGGGATATGTGGTCTAATGGCAAACCACAGGTAAGTCCAGAAAAACAAAAGGTAAGAGTACTACTAGTTATACACTTGGGAGAGGTTGTTGTAAACAAAGAGTCCATTGAGGGAAGCTAAGAGTGTGAGGTACAGTGACTTTTCTTTGTCTGACTTATGCCAGTCTTCCATTGGCTAAGATGTTACTGAGCAAGAAGGTTTCTTTTCTTCCTGCTGAGGTAATAAAGTAATATCACTGCCTGTCAGAGATGCAAGGTACCTCTCTTCTTGTTGGAGTCAGTAGTGTGCATTGAGTGGCATGTGTGTGAGAATTCTCTCACCTAGCCTCCTGACTCCATTTTAAGTGAGGTTTATGTTTATTAATTTTCATGATTTCTCCCTAGAATGCCAGGTAACTACCCATTAGATAAGGTAGAAGATGAAGTCTTTTAAACTCAAACTCTGGAAATGTATGTTGTCCCAGAAACAAGGAAATAGAATATCTGATTTGTGGGACCAACTTAACTTGCTTCATAATGGAGCTCTCAATATTAAAGTTTATAAAGATTCATTGATACAGAAATAAAAAGTATATGACAAATATGAGCATGATTAGTTTTAAAGAAAAACATTATCTATGCTCCTTAGAAATGGGATCAAAAAGAGCTTTACTTTCCAGTTGTATGAAGAACAAAACATCTACATATGATAAGAAAAGAAGCATGTAGTACTCACTATAAATACACTTATTTACTATCTTTTTGTTATTTGTCTTCTGGGTCAACTTTGAGCTATGAAAATGATGATGACATACTCAGAAAAATATGGGAAGGGTTAATGTCAGGCCATATAATTTCCTTCATTAAATTGGTCCAAGCTTTTCATTTAAAAACCCATGTTCTCACAACTGGAGAGAGTTCAATTGTGCACCTTGAGATCAGTCTATTATATGCCAACTACAGTGAAAATAAAGGGATGGCTCTCTTCCAGATAGAAAAAAAATATCAATTAACTTAGCATCTCACAATTCTTAGCCATCACAAATCTTTTCATATAGGCTCAGTAGGAGTTTTTAGAAATGTGACCCTTCGCCAACCATTACCCCAGTCTCTCCAGCAAATGACATTAAGTACTGCAGTGAAAAAAATCAAGATTTTTAAAGATTTATCTATACTCCAGTGGTTATTGATATAATTTTCTTCAAGACAAAAGGGTAATCCTTTAGAAACAAACATCTTTTTCTAAAAAGTGACCATTACTATGAAACAAATGTTTTTTGTAATGTATGATGACTTTCAATAACAGCTAGGTTAGCAGAGTGTGTGTGTATGTAGATACAGTTGGAGAACAAAAAAAGAGAGAGATCTTGTTTTTCTCTAAAGAGAGCTAAGTAAATAGGAAATGTGTCAGTTGTAAAAAGAGGCATTTAAACCTCAACTATAATTTTAACCAAATAATTTTGCACACCAAGAAGCATGATGCTTTTCAGAACAGACCTTAGAAGTTCATATGATAGTGTAATCTGCATATTCCTCAAAATTATCAGAGTAGCCTCACTCTTGTGAAAGGAAAAAAGTAAACTAAGGAAGAGTTTAAGGATCAATTTATATAGTTGCACATTAAATAAGATACATTAAATTTTTGACAGGTAATATTCTGAGGCTGAAGATTAGATAATCAATTGGGTGTATAATTATTTAACAGTAGAAATCCTTGACATTTATGCAATAAATATTAGTGAATGAGTGCTATGTACTAAGCACATTTCTAAGCACTGAGCATATTGTGGGCATGTAACTACACTCCTGCACTCATAGAAATTCCATTTTAGAAGAGAGAAACAGACAATGAAAGTAAACAGGAAAATAAAATAAATTCCAAAAAGGATGAAGAAAATGTAAAAAAAAAAAAAAGCGTCGCAGGTTTGATTCCCAGCCAGGGTACATGCCTGGGTTGCAGGCCGTAAGCCCCAGCAACCACACATTGATGTTTCTCTCTCTCTCTCTCTCTCTATCTCCCTGCCTTCCCTCTCTAAAAATAAATAAATACAATCTTAAAAAAAAAAAGAAAATGTAAAAAAAAAGTGACACTGACTAAAACAGGCTACAGCTGAGGATCGGCTACTTTATTACATGTTAAGACAAAGCTGTGTTGGGAAAGTGACATTTTCTTTAAGGCCTGAATAATAAGAAAGGGGCAATTTGAAAAACCTGGAGCTGAGAGCTCTTGGTAGAGGTGTAACAAATTCAAAAGCCCAGTGTTTGAAATAAACTTATAATCAAAGGCCATTATGGCTGGGATTTTGTGAGCTGAAACTTGTTCACATTGGGGCTCAGATACTGCAACAAGGAATTGGGGTTTTATTTTAAGTATGTAAGAAATTTATGAAAAAGCTATTCAGCTAGGGAGAAACATAATATGACATGTGTTTTTTCTGTTGAAAATGTATTTTTATTTTTATGTTTTTATCGTTATTCAAGTACAGCTGTTTCCGTTTTCCTGCCACCACTTTCCCCTGACACACCTACACCCACCTCCCACCCAAAATCCTACATGTCTTTGGATTATTCATGGGCTCTTTATACATGTTCCTTGACACCCCTGTCCCTTCTTTCCCCATTATCTCCCTCCCCCCTCACCTCTGGTTACTGTCAGTTTGTTCTTTATTTCAATGTCTCTGGTTCTAACTTGCTTGCTTGTTTTGCTAATTAGGTTACACTTAGGGGTGACACCATATGGTATTTGTTTTCCACTGCCTGGCTTACTTCACTTAGCATAATGCTCTCAGTTCCACACATGCTGTCATGAAGGGTAGGAGCTCCTTTCTTTCTGCTGCATAGTATTCCATTATGTAAATGCACCATAGATTTTGATCCACTCATTTACTGATGGGCATCTAGGCTGCTTCCAGCACTTGGCTATTGTAAATTGTGCTGCTGTGAATATTGGGGTGGAGAGGTTCTTTTGGCTTGGTGTTTCAAGATTCTCAGAGTATAATCCCGGCAGTGGAATTGTTAGGTGAAAAGACAGTTTCATTTTTAGTTTTTTGAGGAAATCCCATACTGTTTTCCAGTAGCTACACCAGCCTGCATCCCCACCAACAGTGTACTAGGGTTCCCTTTTCTCCACAACCTTGCCAGGGATTGTTTGTTTATTTGTTTATGATGGCCATTCTGACAGGTGTGAAGTGGTATCTCATTGTGGTTTTAATTTGCATCTCTCTGATGACTAGTGATGCTGAGCATCCTTTCATATGTCTCTTGGCCCTCTGTATGTCCTCCTTGGAGAAGTGTCTGTTCAGGTCCTTTGGCCATTTTTAAGTTGGATTGTTTTTCTTCCTGGAGTAGAGTCATGTGAGTTCTTTGTATATTTTGAAGATCAAACCCTTGTGGGAGGTATCATTGACAAATATATTTTCCCATACAGTTGGTACCCTTTTCATTTTGCTGATGTTTTATTTAGCAATGCAAAAGCTTTTTATTTTGATGAAATCCCATTTGTTTATGCTTTTCTTTTCATCCCTTACTCTATGGGACATATTGGTGAAAATATCACTGCATGGAATATCTGAGATTTCCCTGCCTATGTTCTCATCTAAGTCTTTTATGGTATCATGACTTTCTAATGTTTAAGTCTTTTAACCACCTTGAGTTTATTTTTGTGTACGGTGTAAGTTGGTGGTTGAGTTTCATTTTTTTGCATGTGGCTGTCCAGATCTCCCAGCACCATTTTTGAAGATGCTGTTTTTACTCCATTTTGTGCTTCTTCCCCCTTTGTCAAATATTAATTGACCATAGAGACTTGGGTTTATTTCTGGGCTCTCTGTTCTGTTCCATTGATCTATATGTCTCTTCTTATGCCAGTACCAGGCTGTTTTGATTACTCTGGCCTTGTAATATAGTTTGATGTGAGGTATCGTGATCCCTCCTACTTTGTTCTTCTTCTTAAAATTGTTCTGGCTTCTCAGGATCCTTTATGGTTCCATGTAAATTTTTGAAGTGTTTGTTCTATATCTGTGAAATATGTCCTTGGTATTTCAATAGGGATCACATTGAATCTATCAAATGTTTTGGGCTAGTATGGACATTTTCATGATGTTAATTCTTCTGATCCATGAGCATGGTATATACTTCCTTTTGTCTATGTCTTCTTTAATTTCTTCAGTGTTGTGTAGTTTTCTGAGTACAGTTATTTTGCATCCTTGGTTATGTTTATTCCTCAGTACTTTATTTTTCTTGTTGCTATAGAAAATGGGATTTTTTCCCTGATTTCTGTTTCTGATATTTTATTATTGGTGTACAAAAATGCCTTCAGTTTCTGAATATTGACTTTGTATCCCACTGCTTTGCCCAATTCACTTATTAGGTTGAGTAGATTTTTTGGTGGAGTCTATAGGGTTGTCTAGGTATTATATCATGTAATATGACATATTTTTAAAAGATTAATTTGGCATTCATATTAGGAGCAGGATGTAAGGGGGAAGTCCATTTGGAAGGTTGTTTTACTAGAACAGAAGAAAGATGATGGTAGTTTGTTCCAGGGAAGTATCTTTGAAGTGTGTTTGTATTTGAAATAGAGTGTATAAATTTGGAGTATATTGTTAGAGTCGAGTCAGCAGAGCTAGGGAACAGATTTAATATCGGTGGTAAGGATAACTCTTGGATTTCTGTTTTGCACCATTCAATGTTAGAGGAGACTACTAAAAAAGGATCAAATCTGGGGATGAAGTGCTTAAAATTTATGAGTGCTTTATTGAATATGTTAAACTTGAGATGTCTTTGCTATCTCTATTGAAATGAAGAAGTTGAGTACAGTGTTGAACATAAGGGTCTGGTATTCAAAGAGGAAATCTGGGCAAGAAGGCCTGGTAATATCACCCCTATTCCTTGGCCACAATACCACTACCCAAAGCAGGCTTCACAATTGGTCTAAAGACTACCTGTTTGTGGTGGAATTTTCTGGGCCTGGAACAATTCTCTATAGTCTATAAACTATGCCCACAAGGCTCATGGTGCTCCAAGTAAGACAATATTTACAACACAGTTTGACGTTTTCAGGGCCATTGATATCAACTAACAGTCTCAATAGAATCGATGCCTTAACTTCTTCTAAGAAACCACTTTAGGACTGAACCCCTTTCTCTGCTCATCCCATCAACCTCTCTCCTGTCTCTGTTTTTACTAATTACTACCAGAAACCAAAAATTCTCATGTTATCTATCATCATCATCCAGACTTTCCTCCATTCAGCTCTTCACATGTGTAAGCCTGATTTTACCACCCCCACTTCCCTGATCCTCAGTACCAAATTGTCTGAAACTCATGATTTGTCAACAGAAAAATCCCTGTTAGCTTTTACTTCATCTCTTTATGTTCCTTTCACGTTTTTGTTGTAATAAAATGCATCTGTTTCCTTAGAGCAATGCTTCCTCTTTTACAACCTCTTAAAATGCTACTTACAGGAACTTGAACTAGATAGACTAGGTATCCTTGTTGCTTCCTGACCATTTTACTCACATTCTTTATTAAAAAAAAAAAAAACACAGGTCTTCAAATTGTGTTACCTAGGCCCCACAATTCTTGGCTCATTCTAGAAGTCATCATATATTGCAGTTTTGATCACTCAACTTAATTCATGATGGGGGATACTCTTAATACTAACTTTAAACATCACAAGCTCTCATAACAGCCTTCTATGTTTCCAGATCATTAATTTATTATCCTAATTCCAACTATTCTTAAATTTTATCAGGAATCCTAACCATTGACCAAGTGGGTCTTCATCAACAGTTAACAAACATACTTCATCTTGCTTGTAAAGTTGCTGTGCTACTCTTTAAGATGTCTATTTTCTATTTTTTCTTTTCTTCAACTCTACAACATATCCACATACTTCTTGAACTATCAAATCTATAGCCCATTCCATCATAACTGATATTCTCTCTGCTAACTCTAACAATGAATGGATAATAATAACCCCTATACTTAGACTCTGAATTTCCTTTCTTTGTGCCACCTGAAGTTTTTGCTCTGGAAAGTATCTATCTGTCTACAGGACCATTCTCAGCATCATAGAAACTTACTATAAAACCTCCTACCTTATATATAATATTTCCAATATTAAAAAAAGATACTTGCCATTATATCATGTCTCTATTCAGTTACAGTCTAATTGTTGTCTTCCCTTTTTATAGGAAAACTCTGCAGAGTGTTGTCTAGGCTTACTTTCTGAATATTTTTTATCATTTTTTTCTCTCTTTAACTGGATCTATCCAAAAATTTCCCCTTTTAATTGCATGAGAACAACTCTTGTTACAGTAAACAGAACTCCATATTACCAAATCAAGTGCTGAATTATCTGTCTTTATTTTAAAAAAAAACATTCAATGGCATTTAAAAGGGTGACCATTCCCCTCTTTTGAAAATACATTCTCTACCTGACATGTGAGCTGCATTCTCCTGCATAATTGGCTACTCCTTCTAATCCCCTTGTTGGCTTCTCCTCCTCTTCTTCTTCTCTATCTGTATTGGAGTCCCTCGGGTCTCATCCCTCCCACCTCTTCTATTCTTTATCTCTAGTATTTCCTTAGGTGAATTAATTCAGTATTGTGGCTTTGAAAATTATTTATATGCTGATAACTTACAAATTTGTCTTCAGTCCAAAGGGCTTGTTTGAACAGAAAACTTACATTAAGCATTCAACTACCTATGTGACATCTGTGCTTTGATGTCTAAAACCATGTCAATCCTTTATCAGAAACCAAACTTTTGATATTTGTTCTCACATGTGCTACTCTTGCAGTTTCCTCATTTCAGTTAATTGCAACTACATTCTTTCAGTTTATTAAAAAACACAGGGGTTTATCCTTTTTATTCTACACACCAGTTCTTAAGCAGTTATGATCAGCTTTATCTTCAAAATATACCCTGATTCTGGATACATCCACTGCTACCACTGTGGATGAAGTTACTAATGTTCATTACTGTGCTTTCTAACTGGACTTTCTCCTTTATTTTGTTCTCTATGGAGCAGCCATGGTGATTTTTTAAACTGTAAATCATATCACATCATTCCCTTGTGCAAAATTCTCTAATGGTTTCCCATTACACTTAGAAAACCATTAGAATTCCTACCTATGGTTGAAGAAATATCTGCCTATCTTTCCATCCCTATCTCCTTCCACTCTCCACTTTTCTCACTCTACTGAAGTCTTCTTGTGGTTGCTTGGCCATGAGCAGTCCAATTTTATTTCTGCTTCAGGGCTTTTCTATTTGCTGTATCTTCTGCCTGGCGTGCTATTTCTCCATATATTCTTATTCTTGTTCCTCTTCAATAAAGACTTTTCTTAAATGTTACTTCCACAGACAGGCCTTCTCTGATTATTCTATTTAAAAGAGCCATCACCCCCTCCTTCTCTACCTCACATTATTCTCTATTCCCTTAACTGACAAGAGTCTTCCTAAAACATTCACAATGTGAAACTATTTTGTTTGCTTGTTTCATGTTTTTGTTTATATATTCTCAAGAATATGATCCCCATCCAAGCAGAGATTTTGCTTATTGTTCATTTCTGCATTCTAAGAATCTCAACATCATCTGATGTACTGGGAACTTATTAAACATTTGATTTGTGAATAAAAAATTAAGAAAATATTCAATAAATGAATGAATAAATACAGTCAGAAAGTCATAGGAGGAGAAATTTTGTGGAAAGATAATAATTTTAATTTTGGACTATTTGAATTTAAGATGCTGGTGAAGTATCCAAGTAGATATGTCTAGAACATAATTTAATAAGTCAGTTCTGAAATTTGGGAAAATTTCCAGAGTGAGAAATAAAAAATTGAAGAGACAATTGTATTAGTTTCCAAATGCTGTTGTAACAAGTCATCACAAACTTAGTGGCTGAAAACAAGACAAATGTATCATCTTAGAATTTGGGAGGTCAGAAATCCTAATACCAATGTGTAGGTTTGGCTGTATTTCCTCTAGAGGCTACAGGGGATAATCCATTTCCATGCCTTTTCCAACTTGTAGAAGCCACCCACTTTTCTTGACTATGGTCCCTACCACCATGTTCATTCAAAGCCAGAAATGAACCATCTTAAAATCTCTCTCCTCTCTCCTCTCTCTCACTCTCTCTCTTTCTTTCTGTCTTCTATTTCTATGATCATATCTCTTTCTCTGACTCTGACCCTCCTGACTTCTCTTTGATAGATATTGTGATTACATAGGACTCGACCTAAATGAATCAGAAATAATATCTTCATTTAAAGGCTCTTAACATAATCACACCTGCAGATTCCCCTTTACCATGTAAGGTAACATATTTGCAGGTTCTGGTGATTAGTATGTGGCCATCATTTGGGAAGTGTCCAATATTCACTCTCTCTACCAAGAAGCTAAAAAAGTAACTCATATAATATACACAAGAGGTTGAAGAGCATGATATTGAGTAGTCTTCAGATGTGTGAACAAAAGCCACAAATATTGCAATTCTATGGAAGCAAAGGAAATAGAGATTTGCAAGAAGGAAAGATTGCTTTACATGGTCAAATGCTGGAGAGGTATTTCAAAAGATAAGAAAAAGAAGTTTCACTGTTTGGCAATTAGGGCACTATGGGTGGCATTACAGGGAACAATTTTTGTCAAGTTTTGATGAGGGGAGCCATATTTTAAGTAACTGATAAATGAGTAAAAAGTAAAGAAAATAGATGTTAAACTTCTTCCTCCATTAATAAAAATGGTTCAGTAACAGTTGAAGAGATCATTTGGAATAAGAAACAATATCATTATTTTACTAATGTATAGTTTCCTGCATTGAGCAGAGTCAACACTTCAGTCCTTCTTTCTGCATGAAGTAACAGGAAGGAACATAACTTAGTGTTATGGAGACAGGCAGAGTCAAGCAAGAATACTAGTTTACAACAATTTAAAATGTCACTGTCATGTATGAGTACCTATTGGCATAGTAGCTGTAAACTGGACCATTCCCAATTCAATGTAATGGATTTTAAAGCTGATGCCTTGTCAAGTTGATTTATAAGATGAATTGCTGCTAAAGCTGGGTTGAGCATTTCAGTTCTGAGTATAAATGGACAAAGGGCATTAGCATTCTCCTTCATTCTGATTCTTTTGCTTGCTTACCACCCTAACCTCTTCTCTCCCATTCTACAAATTCTAATTTTAGAGAGAGGGCTTGGGATGAAAGGATGGGAAAACAAATGGAGCCAAGGAAGGAAACCTGAAGGCAGGGATCTTTTTGTGATGAAAATGCCAATGAATAAATTCATCAAACACAGCCTATTTTAACACAGTTAAAGTGGTAAATTTCAGGTAGCCCAGTATTAATAAAATTCATATTATACTTGCTAACACAGTCATTCACACAAGCTTTTATTTGACCAGTTGTATCATCTTGAGAGAGTTGCTTAACTTCTCAAATATTGATTTTCCTTATCTGTAAAAGTAGGATAACAATAGTAGTTAAATTAATCTTTACATATATCTAGCATGAAAAAAGCAAAGTGATAATAATAACAACTATTCAAATAATAGCTGCCACTGAGAATAATAAATATCAGGCATCATTATAAGTACTTTATATGTATTAGTTAATTTATTCTTAAACAAAACATCATAAAGTGTGTATTATTTTAATCCCCATTTTACAGATAAGGGCTTGGAGGCATAGAGAGGTAAATGCATAGCTAGTTAATAGAAGAGCCAGATTCATAATATGTGTACAATTAATGAGTAATTGTAATGATGGTAATAATATTCATTTAAAAATAAAATGTCTGGGATGATAGTGTGAGAATATGTATATGAAGAAATAATTATTTTGACTCTCTTTAGTAAATAATTGTAGTTTCAATATCTTTTTTAATTTACTGACATTCTACCTCTTACAAACAAAAGAACTCATGGCTGATATTTCCTATATTTGTTTTGTATACTGCACTCTTATCTTTTGACATTTGTACCAGAGTGGTAAAAAAATTGCTTGTGCTTATTTACAAACAAAGAACTCTATAGTATAAAAATGACATTTGTCACTGTAAGGAACTTTACAATCTATAAAACCCTATACTCATCCATCTTTAGCATGGCTTTCTCTTGTTTATAAAGTGAAATATAATCATGTGCTTCCCTTAAAGAAAGTGAATAAATAATTACTCAGTGAAGCTACCTCATTTCTAAACATGTCACATAAAGAACCAACATCAAGAGGGCCTTAGAAAGCAGACAAAGTGAACCTAATAAGAACTGAGTTCACATTTCCATTTCTCACCAAGTAAGTCTACTGATATGATTACAGACTGAATTAAACCAGTATGTCCAGAGACTGAGTGCCCAGGCTTGCTGTCTTTATCAACTAGAAGTATACTTTATCCCCCCCTCCCCCATTAAGCCATACCTGGAGAAGAAACTGTGATTTCTTTCCTTGTCCTGGACCAACCAGTCTTTCCTTGGCCCTATCTTCGTACTGCTTACATTCCTTACAAAGTTACATATTTGTTGTTTTTCCAAAGAATTTGTCTATATAGTTTTTTAAAACATTGCCTCTATTGGGTTATTTGTTTCCATATTGCAGAGCACTCAAAACCTAATTCTATCATTAACACATAATGTGTGCTGAAACAAAATTCTACAAATGAATTTAAGTCGCAGGGTTCAGGAAGCAAGCAAGATAGCTTTTTCAGTATTCCTTCTGTATAAGATATACCAGATAGTATAATTACCATAAACTCATTTTCTAGTTTTAGGGGTAAAATGCACACATTGCTTTTACAATGATGGTAATCATAACCATCAAATAATTATAGAAATAAAACAATTATCAATAGTATAATAAATTAGCATAGAATAAATCAGTTCATCATGAATATAAAATTATTGAGTAGATAAGTGGCAGAGATACAAATTAAGCAAGGATAAGAAGATAATATGAGCTAGACTGAAAGGGAGTGAGAAAATAATCTTTGTGGATAGAAAGAAGATGAGAGATTTCTGGCAAGTACCGTGGAATGTGGAGTGGAATGGGAGGCTCTAAGCAAAACAAGGAAACACTGCTGGATTAATTTGTGGTTGACACAACTACATGTCCAGTGGATACTTATGCAATGAGTTTTGACACAGAAAGACAGGAAGGAGGTAGGTAGAGCATGACCTATTTGTAGAAATTAAAAAAGAGGGAAGGGAGTTAGGGAGAAAAAAACATGAGACAAACTGTGTGTTGAAAGATAGCAAATGTTCATTTTTGGACACAGCCCTGGAGATGATTAAAAAAAAAAAAACTTGAAGGCAACTGGAACCACAGGCCACTGAACCTTCCCTTCTCCAGTATCAGGCAATTTGTGTATGAAGTGTGGGATATAGTCAGGTGAGCATTCCGATTTGGTCCTCCCTTGCATCTATGAAAGAAAATCCTAGTGGGTTGAGGATTTGGAGAGCATATAGACCTAGGAGCAAAAAAAAAAAAAAAAAAAAAAAAAAAAAAAGACAGAGGGGCATTGAGTGCATGCTACTGAGATTGTCATTTAACTGGGCCAGAATGGATTTAAAAAGTAGGTTTTGATTTCCAGAATTTTATCCCTGGTGAGTTATCCTTTATCTCTAGGACCTTAACCATTGAATGGGAAAGGGAAAGAAGGATCAGAAGGGAGAACTTGGAGAAATAGAAAGAAAACTGTGGAAAGACAGAAAATGCAAAACCAAAGTTTCAAATTGTGACTTCAGTTTGGTACACAAGTCCAAAAGATTGACACTTAAGTCAGAACAACTCAAGGAAAAAATGATTTTCAATTAATAAACTCAAGTTCTGATTCTAAGCTTAATTTAGACGAAAAATACAGTCCTGAGTAGACTCATCATTTTCTTTATTTTGAGAAAGCATCAAATCGACAGATTTTGAAGTAAATCTAATTGTCATACTTAGAAATAGCTCAAAAGCTTTGGTTTTCTTTTTTTTTAAGAATGATATTGTGGTTTTTGTTTTCAAGATTTTATTTATTTATTTTTAAGGAGGGAGAAAGAGAGAGAGAGAGAAACATCAATGTGCGGTTGCTGGGGGACATGGCCTGCAACCCAGGCATGTGCCCTGACTGAAAATCGAACCTGTGATGCTTTGGTCCACAGCCCGCACTCAATCCACTGGGCTACGCCAGCCAAGGCAGCTTTGGTTTTCTTTTGATTTCCCATATGTTACACTGAAGAGCTCTTTCCCAACAATGAGAAGAATCACTTATTTATCCCATTTTAGCTAAGCCCTTTCTATGTGTAGAGTATACAGAGATAAAAGGAACCTAGTCACCACACTGCAGGAACAATGAGTGTAACAATATCTTTTATGAGTGTCCAGGGTGGTAGACCTGGGTGGACTATTAATAGACTCCCTTGTCTTGTGGCTTCCTTTTGGGCTCTGCTAGTGGGGGAAGATTGGAAAGATGGAGGAGAGAAAGTTTGTGGATTTATTTTCTCAGTTTTCTTCTTGCAGGACCACAAGAAGCCACCTATGTCTTTGCACTAGTCACTAGCTTTAGGTCTCTAGGTCTTGGTAATAGCTGCCTCTATAAGACCTTTCAGGCATTAGGTAGATAATGGTTAATGGGCCTGGAACTTTGTTACAAGCCTTAGGTATGGTACGATCCCTATATCTGACCCACATCTTTGTAAATAGTCTGTTCATTAAACTCTCCTTAAATATTGTAACTTAAACATGCCATCTGTTTCCTGATACCATGATATCAGGTGGATCCTGATACCATAAAAAAGAGAGAGATGTAACACTTTCTGGACTAGAATATTGTTTGTTAAATTTAACTGAAAAAAATTAAAAACTTAAAACATCTAATGAAAGTTAAAACTGTATACGTTCAATAGTTGTATGTATCAGAAATAATCATTTGTTTAAGAAAAATAGCATACAGTTAAATTAATAATTTAATTGAAAGTTTTTAAATTAAAAGCTCAATTAAATAAGATTGATAGAAGTAAAACTAGCTTGAAATAATGAAACATCTAAACCATGGAATTAAGTATTTTTCTCCACATGTAGACATATGTGGATTAATGGTTAACCACATATTCTAGAACAGAGGTTTGCTTACATAGTTTTCAATTTTAGTAGATATTACTGCTTGATTCCAATGCTTTCAAATATGTGTATACCAAGTCATTTTGATTAACGGGATAAGTATTTTCCCTACATTCTTATTCTTATCATTTTCACACACCAATACTTTATCAAATTAACATAAACTTCAGCAGAATTGTACATAATCAGGGATTTAAGGGATTTGTGTTCAGTGCTGTTTAGGTATTTCAAGGATCAATTTGGAGGAATATTGTCTTCAGTGTGGAACTTTCAAAACTGTTGCATTATATATTGATGAGAGAGCTTGATGGAAGAGCTCTATGTGGAAAGGCAGAAGGGCAGAACTTTCTGAGAGCAGATACTGACATCAGTCTCTTGTACTCAGATCTCAGATACACAACGTCCAGGTTGTCTAACCTTGGTCACATGATTTAAGTTTTTGGATTCCAGTTTTCTCATCTAGAAAATAAGGATGATGTGAAGGATTTACATCAGAGGGTAGTTATAAGGATAAACTAGATAACGTATCTCTAACACCAAGTACTGAATAACGTTGAATATTTTATGTAGAAATTTGATCATGAATGATCTCCTGTTTCTACTTTATAACACAAGTAATTTTAGTGATTCCTCTTTATTTCAGTTCTTTGTATCAATATTCTGTGAAAATCAAGT
Organism: Phyllostomus discolor; assembly: GCF_004126475.2. Classification (NCBI taxonomy): domain Eukaryota; kingdom Metazoa; phylum Chordata; class Mammalia; order Chiroptera; family Phyllostomidae; genus Phyllostomus; species Phyllostomus discolor. The sequence goes on along the minus strand of NC_050198.1, from coordinate 26,919,351 downwards.
GGCTCTGCACTAGTGTCATCTTCTAGACCTGAGTGGGTACTGATGCAAAAGACTTATCTGAGTCGCAGCAGATTGTCTCATAGATAGCAATTCACAATCCACAATTGCCATGGCAGAAACACAACATGCAGAGATTTCTCTTCATCTTGATGTTGTGTAATGAGGTACTCATTTATTTCCACGTTATACTAGCTGTTTACATTTTACATCCCCTACGAAGTCACACTCAAATTTTCTTTATTCAGTATTGGGATTAGAAAGGGAGTAAGGGATTGTGTTGAGAGGGCAGAAACATGTTTGGTTCCAGAATGGTAAAATGGCTAACTTGGCTGTCAGCCCTTGGAAGTGGTCTTTAGCTAAGACCACTTTATCATATGCTTTCTCTTTATCACATTTAAAAGAGCATTTTCAGTAGAGTTTGATGTCTCTGGGGAATATTAATTAAAAAATGCAGCCCAGTATAAATGGTAGGGATGGAGTAGGTTTTAAAGGAGCCAAAAAAAAATGAATTCAGAATTCATAAGTCTTGTCATGGCCTCTCTTCTCAGTTAAGGTGAATTAAATCTAAACAAACTGTGTTAGGTGCAAATAAAAAGATTCAGGGGGGCAGGTGTTATCAAATAATATAGTAAAGGAAATATTGAAATAAATAATACAGTGGATATAGTCATGTCATAAACTCTATTAGAGAGATTACCAGTCCCTATTGGGATTCTGCTCAGATATCTCCAGATCACTTTTTCCATTTCTGTGACCTCCTCCCAAGTTTTTGGATAGTTTTGCTTCTAAGAGTCAATAGTATCCACAGAGAACTCTCATAGAGAACTCCCTTTGTTCATTAAAGCCACTTTGTCTTGATACACTTAAAGTCTGAAATGTCTGGCAGTTTGTATCTCTCAGAGATGAGGGGATTAGCCGATGACTGACAGGTGAAGGGGAAATTCTAGCTCCCTTGTCTTGCATCAAGATAAACTCTGAGTTGTAACACTCCAGAGCTCCTATGCAGGGTCAGACTGAAGCTGGGGTTTCCTCCTCTTCCCTGTCCTACTTCCCTACTCCCTTACCCATTCTTGTTGAGAGCACTTCATAAATCACTCACACAAAAAAATTTCATGTTTGGGACTGCTTGTGGGTAACCCAAACTAAATCATAAAGATATTTACAGATAATACTGAGGAGAGAGAGGAACTTTGAGAAAAGAGTATTTCATGGAAGAAATAACATTTGATTTGATTTTTGAGTGCAAACAAAACAAAACAAAACAAAACAAAACACCCAAGCTTTCAATAGAAAGATGGAAGGGAGAAGGACTCTAGGCAAAGAACCAGCATTCACAAGGCACCATGAACAGCAAGTTCAGGAATGAGAATATAACCTAGAGTAAATCATTCTATATTTTATCTCAGCCCATTTCTTACTAAACCATGGAAAATTTACTTGATCTCTTTGTTCCTCAGTTTTCTAATCTGTTAAATGGAGATAACACTTTTACTTCCCTCTTGAAATATTTTTATGAGGGTTGAATGAAATTCGCACAATATCTGGCACAAAATAAGTACCCCATAAAGCTGTTTTCTGTTGTTGTTGTTGTCATTATTATTTCTGCTGGTAAGAACAGCTGGTAGGAGGGTATAGAGTATAAGCCCTCTGAGAATGTAGACCATAGAGGCACATAGTTGTCCTGATATGTAATGTTTAGAATGCCATTTTATTTTATTTTAGTCACTAAAAGTTCCTTAAACATTCATGTTTCAGACGTGCCTCAGTTTTACTGACACATCTTTCTAGTTATGGAAAAAAAGGGATATGGCAAGGGCTCTGTGTACCATTCATGCCTTCTCCCATCTTGTATTCCATTTTTTGAAGCAAGCACACAAAAATCAGAATACAGATGAATCTGAATAGGATTTTATTAGTAGCTTTACAGTTGATCCCAAAATATCAACTAAGTACAAAGCTCTCAGCTAACATCTGGATTTAAGAATCTGATTTCCACCTGAGGCAAAAGGGAAACTGTTTGGTTCTCAACCTAAATATTGATCTTGGAACCCACCTGCTCAAGCGACCCTTCGGAGATATGAATGACCCTGCAGTGTAGACTTTAGGTCCATTTACCCAACCAACTACATGGTCAAGAACCCAAGAACAGCCTCATATATCCAATAGAGGTAAAGAAGATTCTGCTAGATTTGTTCATTTCAAAGAGGTAAGAAGTTCAAGGATGCCTGTCAATTCCCAGCCCAGAAGTGAAAGCACAAGGAAAACACAAACAACTTTTTAAGTGACATTTAAAATTTTTTGTATCAAATTTTAAATTCCAAGGATTATTTACTTTTTGGGCAAAAGAGTTGAAGAGACACTTCTCCAAGGAGGACACACAGAGGGCCCAGGGGCATATAAAAAGATGCTTAGCATCACTAGCCATCAGAAAGATGCAAATTAAAACCACAATGAGATACCACTTCACACCAGTCAGAATGGTCATCATAAACAAAGCAGCAAACAAGTGTTGGAGAGGATGTGGAGAAAAGGGGACCCTAGTACACCGTTGGTGGGACTGCAGACTGGTACATCCACTGTGGAAAACAGTATGGAATTTTCTCAAAAAAACTAAAAATGGAACTGCCTTTTGACCCAGCAATTCCACTGCTGGGATTATATCCTAAGAACACTGAAACACCAATCCAAAAGAACCTATGCACTCCAATATTCATAGCAGCACAATTTACAATAGCCAAGTCCTGGAAGCAACCTAGGTGCCCATCAGTAAATGAGTGCATCAAAAAACTTGTACATTCACACAATGGAATTCTATGCAACAGAGAGAAAGAAGGAGCTCCTACCCTTTGCAACAGCATGGATGGAGATGGAAAGCATTATGCTAAGTGAAATAAGCCAGGCAGTGAGGGACAAATGCCATATAATCTCACCTTTAACAGGAACCTAATCAACAAAAGAAAAAAGCAGGCAAAATATAGTCAAAGATACTGAAATTGAGAACTGGCTGACAGTGACCAGAGGGGAGGTGGGAGGAGATAATGGGGGGAAGGGTTTTCAGGAAGAACTATAAAGGACAGAGGAACAAAACCAGGGGGGTGGTAGAAGCAAGGGAGGGAGGTGAGTTTGGCTGGGTTGGGGGGAGTGGTAGGGGGTAAATATAGACAACTGTAATTGAACAATAAAATAATTTAAATAAATAAGTAAATAAATATGTATGAAAGAGAAAAAAGTAAATGGATAGCCCTTTGGAGAAAAAAATAAATAAAGTTGAATTTATGAAAAAAAAAAGAATTATTTATTTTTGTATGTTTTAATATAGGATTTTTTGGAAGATGGTGGTGTGGTAGGAGGAAGTAGATTCCTCTTCTCCCTACACACGGGAGAAAAACTGATCTATGGAGAAACAGAGCAAAAGGCCAACAATATCACAACATTTATGAAAATTGGAGATCAAAAATTATAGCGGATGTTGAAAAACCAGACGGTAAGGAGACTGCTTCAGGATAATAAGGGCCCAGAGATCAGCGTGGGGACCAGGGAGGTTGCAGCCCCCAGCCCTGGTGCTCCCGGGTCTGCCTCAGGGCACTTGGGAGAGAGCTGGGTCACCTGCTCCCTCTCTGGCCAAACAGGGATTGAACAGCACTGGGGGAAGCCTCGTTGCTTGAAGGCACAGAGAGGGGAGTGAGGACTGAGAGACAATCACACAGGGGCTGCAAACACCCATGCATAGCCCTGGGAAGAGTGTGTGCCCCAGCCTGTGCAACCAAGGGCAGCCTGGTCATGCGCCTGCACCCCCAATGCAGAGATAGTGTGGTTTTGTGGAAGACTCAGACGCCACAGCCCTGAACATGGAAAAGGAATGGGAGCTCCACAGGATCCCCGGTGTTCAGGCCGTGAACTTGGGGGGAAGTGCATGCCCCTCAGGATCCCCAGAGCTTACACCATGAACCCAGAAAAGGCACTGGGTGGGGCAGGCTCTGCAGGATCCTGGAGTCCCTGGGGGGAAGTGTGTGCCCCTTAGGGATCCACAGAGCTCAGGCTGTGAACTTGGGGGAAGTGTGCACCCCTCGGGATCCTCAGAGCTCACACCATGAATCCGGAAAAGGTATGAGTGTTTCGCAGGATACCAGAGACCACGGCAGTGAGCTCCAGAGACTGTGCTTAGGAGCACCCAGGCCCACGCACAGGGCCCTGCAGAGAGGCACTGGACTTGTTACAGAACAAACAATATATTGCCTGGGACAATATACTATTATTGAAAGAAGGCCCGGGGTCCGTTATGTCCGCTGCCTGAGGAAAGATGTCTCTCAATGCCAGAGATTCATGAAAAGGAAAGGAAATGTTTATTTAATGCTATACAAACTTACAGTAGTGACCTAATGTCTTCACCAAAATCCCAAAGTCCCTTAAAACACCCACAAACACACACGGTCCTTCCTTCCTTCCCCCTTTGCCCAGTCCAGAGTACCATATCTCAGGAAAGGAAATAGAAGTCCATGGCTCAGGCAGTCCTCTGGTTCTTCCCAGTTAGTACTCCATCTCAACTGGGAGACCTCCCTGGGTTCCCGGCACCCTCCGCTGAGTCACCGGGATCTCTGCTAAAACCAGGTGGTGGTTCCCCCTTCTAAAGCTGCAGGGGGGGTGGTCCCCACTCTGGCAAAGGCATGTGGTCCTCTCTCCCAGGGCCATGGGAAGGGAGAGTCCCCACTCTGTGCAGGCCGCGTGGTTCTCTCTCTCAGGGCTGCAGGAGTCTCCACTCTGTCAAGGCCGCGTGGTTCTCCCTCTCTCAGGGCTGCAGGGAGGGAGAGTCCCCATCTGTCCAGGCCACGTGGTTCTCCCTCTCTCAGGGCTGCGGGAGTCTCTGCACTTCCACAGCCACATTGTTCTCCTCCTCAGGGCTGTGCATGGTTCACCTCCTTCAGGGCTGCGCATGGTTCTCCTTCCACACTCGGCTTCACATCCCAGAACTCATATCCTTCTAGCTTTACTGGGCTGCCATCATGAGTCTGGGCAGGTGTGGCCCCATGTCATGGAGCCAATCATCTCCAAGCTCCCACGTAGGCGCTGTATCTCGGGGGATCTGTCCCCCAGTTATGTCTTGGTGGGGAAGTTACTTCCATTCCCTTGGCTCAGAGCAGGACCACAGCTATTTAGCATATCTAAGCAACCAGCCAAAGGCTATAGATATGTTAAATGACCATACCAGAGCTTAGCTGCAAGGCTTTTGCTATGCGAAACAGCTCTAAAAGGCCCTGCCTCATCTGTCCCTTCCCCCAGCCCACACCCTGGGGAGGGGGGGTGAAGACATCCTAAAATCTCCTGGACACATTGAGTTCTGGACCCCATTTCAAATGCCCATCTCAGGTCCCCCCTCTTGGCTGCACTCTGTAACAGACTGGCTCTGAGGACAGTGCATGAGAGATTGACTGAGTTCAGACTGGGAAGGCAGAAAAGCTACTCCAATCACCCCTCAGCCTGCTGAAGCGAGCAAGACCAGAAAAACTGGTTTGGCCAGTTAGAAACCAACAAGAGGTTTTTGTTTTGTTATGTTTTGTTTTGTTTTTCATTGTTTGATTTTATCTTTTTTAAGTAACTTTTTATTTTTTAATTATTATTATTTTTATAACCCTCAATTCCTTATGCTTCCCTTTCTTTCACTCTAGTGTTATTGCTTCCTTTCCAAGTTTATCTCTTCTTAATTCCATCTTCTGCTTTTTTCCTTTTTTTTTGAACCTGCAAGTTATTACATATTTGTGTTACCTTTTTTTCATTATTCTTACATTTTCTATTTTAACAGTATTTTGGTATTCCTCTTCTTTCTGTATAGTCTTCTTTGCTTGGCTGGTTATACGATATCATTTGATAGGTTTCCCTTGTAATTTCATTCATAGTGTATTGCTAATTTACTACCCTTCATTTCTGTTCCATTAGTACATTACTCAAGGTTCTATACCCCCTATTCTTGTTATCTAGATATCATAGATTCTGTGATATGATTATTGTTCTAATATTATTGTAAATAGACCTATTCCATATAATTATAAATACTACACAACACCCCTCCCAGATCTCAGCCCAATTCCAGGTTTCCCAAACTCTATTACTGTAGTGGTTAACTCTATTCTCTCACACACTACACCTATCTACTATTCTTTACTCTCACCCTACCTCAAAATCTGACATCCTATGGCCTCACTGCTTTCAACATCCAACTTACAATTCTTTCGTCCCCAAAAGAAGTCTTATCTTATTTCCATCCTTTCTAAAAAGTGGCTAGTGGGGTGGAAGATCACAGTTAACACAATACATATCCAAAAGATCTCCTGTCTCTTCTCTACTGGCTGTTACTGTAAATATCATAGAACACTCTCTTGCTGTCCTAAACCATTTTGCCTTACTCCTCCAACTGATCACAAAAAAAGTATGGGGAAGCTGAGAACACCAGGACACCTGAAAGAGACTTCACGACTGAATCTCACAAGTATTCTACCACAGAAGTTCACACCATAAAACCAGGGAACTAGAACAGATGAATTTAAGAAACAGAAGCTAACAAAAAGAGTCTCATGAACAATGAAAATACAAAGAAACAATCCCCAAATGAAGGGAAAGAAGGAAGCATCAGAAAGAATGCTAAATAAAATAGAGGCAACTCAACTATCAGATATTGAGTTCAAAGAAATGATTATCAGGAAGCTCAATGAGCTCACAATGTGCTACCAGAAACTACAGGGAAACTATAACAAACACACTGGAAACTATACCAACATGAAAAAGGAAGAGGAAAAGAGGCTCAAAAAGAATGTAGAGGGATTAAGAGAAATGCAAGGCAATATGAAATGTAATAATATCTGTATAATAGAGATACCAGAAGAACAAGAAGAAGAGCAAGGGATAGAAAAACTATTTGGAAAAGTAATGATGGAAAACTTCCCTAATTTGATGAGAGAAAAAGTCACAAAAATCCAGAAAACACAGAGAGTCCCAAACAAGAGGAACCCAAAGAGGCCCACCTCAAGACATATCATAATTAAAATGCCAAAATTTCAAGACACAGAGAGAATATTAAAGGCAGCAAGGGAGACAAAGGAAGTAACATACAAGGGAAGCCTAATAAGGCTAGCAGCTGACTTCTCAATGGAAATGCTCCAAGCAAGAAGAGAATGGCAGGAAATATTCCAAGTAATGAGAACCAGAGGTCTGCAACCAAGGCTACTTTACCCAGAAAGGCTCTCAATCAAGACAGAAGGCCAAATAAGAAACTTCCCAGACAAAAGAAGTCTAAAAGAATACACCTCCACCAAACCAGTTCTGCAAGAGATACTAAAGGGACTGCTTTAAGGAAAGGAAGGAAAAGAGAGAGAGAGAGAGAGAGGAACACAGGCACATAAATGGCAATGAATAAGTACCTATCAATAATAACATTAAACATAAATGAATTAAATGCTCCAATCAAAGCACATAGAATACCTGAATGGATAAGAAAACATGACCCACACATATGCTGCCTACAAGAGACCCACCTCAGGATAAAAGACCTCCACAGACTGAAAGTGAAGGACTGGAAACACATTTTCCAAGCAAATGGACAGGAAAAAAAAAAAAAGCTGGGGTAGCAATTCTCATATCAGACAAAATAGGCTTCCAAAAAAGAGCCATAAAGAAAGACCCAGAAGGCCACTTCATAATACTCAAGGTAAGAATCCACCAAGAACACATAAACATTTTAAACATATATGCACCCAACACAGGAACACCCAAATACATAAAGAAAATCTTAGAGAACTTCAAGAAAGGTATTGACAGCAACACAAGTATAGTGGGGGACTTTAAGACCCCACTGTCAAAAATGGACAGATCTTCCAAATAAAATATCAACAAAGATATTGTGGCATTGAACAATGTCCTAAATGAAATGGACTTCACTGATATATAAAGCCCTCCATGTGAAAGAAGATAAATACACATTCTTTTCAAAAGCACATGGAATATTTTCAAAGATAGACCACAGGATAGGACACAAAACAAGCCTCAACAAATTAAAGAAAATGGAAATCATACCAAGTGTTTTCTTGGATCACAAGGGACTGAAACTAGAAACCAACCCCAATGAAAAAAAATCCAAAAGACCCAAAATCATGGAGATTAAATAGCATGCTATTAAACAATGAATGGATCTAGAATGAAATTAGGGAAGAAATCAAAAAGCTTCTGGAAAAAATTAAAATGAACTCACAGCAACCCAAAACTTATGGGACATATCAAAGGCAGTTCTGAGAGGGAAGTTCATAGCAATACAGGCCTACCTAAAAAAGATAGAAACATTTCAAACAAACAACCTAACCCTATGTCTACAAGAACTTGAGGAACAACAACAAAGACAGCCCAGAGCAAGTAGAAGAAAGGAAATAACCAATATTAGAGAAGAATTAAATGACATAGAGACTAAAAGCACAAATCTAAGGATCAATGAATCCAAGAGCTGGTTCTCTGAAAAGGAAAACAAAATCGACAAGCCTTTAAGCAGACTCATCAAGAAAAAAAGAGAGAAGACCCAAATAAACACAATCAGAAATGAAAGAGGAGAGATTACAACTGATACCACCAAAATGCAAAGCATTGTAAGAAATTACTATGAAGAACTATATGCCAAGAAATTTTAAAGTCTAGGTGAAATGGACAAATTTCTAGAAAAATATAATCTTCCAAAACTCAATGAAAAAGAAGCAGAAAGCCTGAAAAGACCAATAACAGCACCTGAAATTGAAGCAGTATCAAAAAACTCCTGACACACCCAGGACAACATGGTTTCACAGGAGAATTCTATAAAGCATTTAAGGAAGAGCTAACCCCTATCCTTCATAGACTATTCCAAAAAGTCCAAAAAGATGGAAGACTCCCAAACTCTTTTTATGAGGCCAGCATCATCCTAATCCCAAAATCAGATAAAGACACAACAAAGAAAGAAAACTTCAGGCAAATACCGCTGATGAACATAGACACTAAAATCCTCAACAAAACATCGACAAACCACATCCAACAGTACATTAAAAAATCATACACCATGACCAAGTGGGATTCATCCAAGGGATGCAAGGATGGTTCAATACTCACAAATCAGTAAATGTAATACACCACATAAACAAAAGCAAAGACAAAAACCACATGATCAGATGAATAGATGTAGAAAAAGCATTTGATAAGGTACAGCACCCATTTATGATAAAAACACTCAGCAAAATGGGAACAGAGGGAGCATTCCCCAATGTAATAAAGGCCATATATGAGAGACCTACAGGAACATCATACTCAATGGCCAAAAACTAAAAACTTTTCCACTAAGTTTAGGAACAAGACAAGGGTGTCCACTTTCACCACTTCCATTCAATATAGTACTACCAGTTTTAGCCACAGTGATCAGACAAGAAGTAGAAATAAAAGGCATCCAAATCAGAAAGGAGGAAACAAAACTGTCACTGTTTGCAAATGACATGATAGTGTATGTAGAATATCCTATAGACTCAGCCAAAAAACTGCTTGACCTAATAAACAAATTTGGCAAAACAGCGGGATTCAAAGTCAATATCCAGAAATCAAAGGCATTTATGTACACCAACAATGAACTCCCAGAAGCAGAAATCAAGGAAAAAATCCCATTTGAAATAGCAAAAATAAGAATGAAATACCTAGGAATAAACCTAACTGAGGAGGTAAAAGATCTGTACTCAGAAAACTACATAACACTGAAGAAAGAAATCAAGGAAGACACAAACAAATGGAAACAAATACCGTGTTCATGGGTTGGCAGAATTAATATCATTAAAATGTACATACTACCCAAAGCAATTTACACATTCAATGCAATGCCTATTAAAGTACCAATGGCATATTTCACAGACATAGAACAAACACCTCAAAAATTTATATGGAACCATAAATGACCCCAAATAGCTGCTGCAATTTTGACAAAGAAGAGTAAAGTAGGAGGGATTACAATACCTGATACTAAACTCTATTACAAGGCCATTGTAATCAAAATAACCTAGTACTGGCATAAAAACAGGCAGCTGGACCAATGGAACAGAACAGAGAGCCCAGAAATAAACCCAAGTCTCTATGGTCAATTAATATTTGACAAAGGAGGCAGCAACATAAAATGGAGTAACAATAGCCTCTTCAACAGATGCCGTTGGGATAACTGGACAGCTATGTGCAAAAAAATAAAACTCGAACACCAACTTACACCTTACACAAAAATAAGTTCAAAATGGATGAAAATTTTAAATATAAACTGTGATACCATTAAAGTCCTAGAGGAGAACATAGGCAAGAAAATCTCAGATATTTCACGCAGAAACATTTTTACTGACATTTGCCCTAGAGCAAGGGATATAAAGGAAAGAATAAACAAATGGGATCTCATCAAAATAAAAAGCTTCTGCACAGCTAAAGAAAACAATATTAAAATAAAAAGAGAATGAAGCCTACTGGTTGGAAAACATATTTGGCAATCATACCTCAGACAAGGGTATAATCTCCAAAATATATAAAGAACTTACACGACTCCACTCTATGAAGGCAAGCAACCCAATTAAAAAATTCGCAAGGGACTTGAACAAACAGTTCTCCAATGAGGACATACAGAGTATTCAGGGACACATGAAAAGATGTTCAATATCACTAGCTATCATAGAGATGCAAATTAAAACAACAATGAGATACCACTTTACACCAGTCAGAATGGCCATCATAAACAGAGCAACAAACAACAAGTGTTGAAGTGGTTGTGGAGAAAAGGGGACCCTAGTGCACTGCTGGTGGGACTGAAGACTGATACAACCACTGTGGAAAACATTATGGAACTTCCTCAGAAACCTAAAAATGGATCTGCCTTTTGACCCAGCAATGCCACTGCTGGGACTATATCCTACGAGCACTAAAGCACCAATCCAAAAGAACCTATGCATCCCAATGTTCATAGCAGCACAATTTACAATAGCTAAGTGTTGGACACAACCTAGAGGCCATCAGTGAATGAGTGGATCAAAAAACTATGGTACATTTGCAGAATGGAATTCTATGCAGCAGAAAGAAAGAAGGAGCTCCTATCCTTTGCAACAGCATGGATGGAACTGGAAAACATGCTCAGTGAAATAAGCCAGGCAGTGAGGGACAAATGCCATATGATCTCACTTTTAACAGGAACCTAAACAACAAAACAAAGAAACAAGCAAAATATAGTCAAAGACACTGAAATAGAGGACAGGCTGACAGTGACCAGAGGGGAGAGGGGAGGGAATTTCAGGGTAGAATGGGAAGGCTTTACAGGAACAAATATAAAGGACACATGGATGAAAACAAGGTGGGGTGGAAATGGGAGGGAGGTGGGGAAGGATGGGTGGGTGGTCTGGAGTGGGAGTAAAGGACAAAAACATGTACTTGAACAATGATTAAAATAAAATTTAAAAAATATATAGGATTTTCCTTCTGTTTCTCAGACTAAATGTTTTCACCCCTCTCTTTAGGATGATAATATTAGGTCTTTTCTTCCCCTTTTATGTTTTCTTCTACTTCCTGTATTGTGTCTGTTTCTTCTAAAATACTTTTTCCTCATTTCTTTTTTTTTCTGTCTTTTTCAATTTACAGGTTTTCTTCACATGTCTGGTGATATTGGTGGGACAAAGAATTGAAGGAACTCCATTAGTAATGGCTAAAAAAATATCAAAGAGAATATATACAGAATGGAGTAAAATGAAGTGAATGAGTATGAGATAAAGATGAAGTTCTTGTGGAGAGCAGATGTGAAAGTGTTGTCACCAGACTGAAGTTTTGGATAACAGGTTAGCAGACCCATCAGAGGTACAAATTGAGCAGCAGGAAAAAGGGAAGTTTGGCTTGAGGGACTGTTTTTTTACTGGCTGTGGGCTCAAGACTTGGCATATGATGATGAGCAAAACAGGGCAACCGAGATGGAATTGAGGTAGAATAATTTCTCACATTCTAAGTGTGGATTGGGCAACTTTACCCAGGACCCGAAGAGCCTGGGGTAAGAAATTTCGGAGTTCATGGTATATACTTCAGGGGTCTCACCTGGCAGACGGTACCTGGTCAGGGGAACTTTCAGTCAATGACCCAGGAGTCAGGCAAATTCATTTCAGAGGCTTTGTCTGGTCTTGTCTCTGTTTAATTAGTGACTGAGGTGGGGACCAAAATCTTCAATGAAAGAAATTATAAAAGATAAGTTCTCTATATAAGAGGTCTGAGGCCCATACCCAAGAAAGTGTTTTGATATGAGCAGTTTTGTGAAGAGACCACAGAAAAAGAATTGACATGGAGGAAAATTCTTACAGACTGGTCCATGGCTGGCTGATAAAAGCCAGGGATTACAGAACATCATCCCAAATCTGGTTGGTGTACATGGAAAAAATGTCCAATATCCTGAACCAACTCCCATTATAAGATAGAAGTAAGCTGGATCTGTACCTAGACAAGACTAATTGATAAATATGGGTGTAGGAACTAAGGAAGGCAAAGGCAGATGAAACTGAGACTGCAAGTTAACACCAGAATCTTGACTTGCAGAGAGCAAGGCCATATGAACCTATGATTCTGAGATTTCACTTTGCACCACATTCCCCTGGTTGAGCTTGTAAAGCTACAATTACCCAGACCTCACACAGGACGGTATAGATTTACCTTGGATGGGATCCAAATATATTTATATATTCAATAAAGTTTTTATTTTACAGAAGTTTTAGATTTACAGAATTATTGTAAAAATGTACAGAGAGTTCCCATGTACCCCATACTCAGTTTCCCCTCTTGACACCTTACATTAGTATGGAACACTTGTAACAATTAATTAATGGATACTAAAATGTCATTATTAATTACCATTGATGCTTTATGCAGATTTCCTCAGCTTTTCCCTAATGTACTTTTTCTGTATCAGGATTCTGTCCAGGATCCTACATTATTTTGAGTTGTTATATCCCCTTAGGCTTCTCTGAGTTGTGACAGTTTCTCACACTTGCCATGTTTTTGATGACCTTAACAATTTTGAGGTTTGCTAGCTAGGTATTTTGTAGCTGGTCCCTCACTTGAGATTGGTTTGATGTTCTCTTCATGATTAAACTGAGATTATAGATTTTGGAGAAGAAGACACTGAGGTAAAGTACCATTTTCATTACAGCATATCAACTATGCATGTTACCAACATGACTTATCACTGTTGATGTTGTCCTTGATCACCTAGCTGAGGTTTTCAGGTTTCTCCACTGTGAATTTACACTTTCTTTCTTTTTTTTTTTTTTGCATATTGTCCTCTTTGGAACGAACGTACTATGTGCAGCCCACACTTAAAGAATGGATAGTTATGCTCAAGCTCTTTGAGGTAGACAACACAATACATTTTTAATTTGGTAAAATATACATAATATAAAATATAATGATTCAATCATTTTTAGATATTAAATTTATTTTTTAAGTTTCCCAGTAATTCTAAAATTTACCCACATTTGAGAACCATTCAGATACATAGAAGGAGGGGACAGTGGGGAAACACTGAGGTGTTTAGAACACCACAAAACATCAGACTCAATGCTGACATTTTGGTGGATGGTTTGAAGAGCCACATTTATCTTATTAACTCTCTGCTCCTGTTTGAAGTTTCTATTGGCTTATCTGTGCAGGGGGCTGCTGGAGAAGGAGGAAGGTCCCAGTCAAAAGGAAACTTGCAATAAATGAGTAAAGGAAGAAACCTAATCTTTGTAACTCTTACAGCCTCAAAACCAGTAATTGGCACAGATTATGAGACATTTTATTAATCCAAGAAAACATCTGATTTATAACACATTGTCAAATTTCACAACCTTAGCATAAAGCTCTCCAGTTCTATCCATGCTATTATGAAGGGTACGAGTTCCTTCTTTCTTTCTGATGTATAGTACTCCATTATGTAAATGCACCACAGGTTTTTGATCCACTCATTTACTGATGGTCACTTAGGCTGTTGCCAGCACTTGGCTATTATAAATTGTGCTGCTAAGAACACTGGGGCCCATAGCTTCTTTGGAATTGGTGTTTCAGGATTCTTAAGGTATAGTACCAGCAGTGGAATTGCTGGGTCAAAAGTCAGTTTCATTTAGTTTTCTGAGGAAATTCCATACTGTTTTCCATAGTGGCTGCACCAGTCTGCATTCCCACCAACAGTGTACTAGGGTTCCCTTTTGAAAGACAAATAGCATATGATCTCACCTATAAGTGGAACCTAATCAACAAAACAAACAAGCAAGCAAAATAGAACCAGAGACATTGAAATTAAGAACTGACAGTAACCAGAGGGGAGGTGGTAGGGACTAATTGGGGGAAAGAGGGGAAAGGTTTTCAGGAACAACTATAAAGGACACATGGATAAAACTGAGGGGGGTAGGATCAAAGGTGGAAAGTGCAGATAGATGGGGTTTGAGGTAGTGGTGGGTGGGGGGAAATGGAGACAACTGTACTTGAACAACAATTTAAAAATGTGAAAAAATAAAATAAAGTCAATAAAAAATAATTGAGCAAAACAGAACCAGAGATATGGAAATAAAGAACAAATTGACAGTAAGCAAAGAGGAGGGAGGAATGATAATGGGGGAAAGAAGGGGAAAAGTCGTCAAGGAACATGTATAAAGGACCCATGGACAAAGACAAGGTGGGGGAGGATTGAATGTGGGAGGTGAGGGTGGGTAGGGCAGGGGAGGGTAATGGGGGGGGTGACAACTGTAATTGAACAACAATAAACAAATTAAAAATTTCACAACCTGACATAGGTAGACTTACTTCCCTGATGCCCAGGTAATGTTGACCTGTGCAAAGTTATAATTTCTCTCAGATAATCCTTTTCAAATCGTATAGTTATTCCTCTCCTCATTTTCATCTTTGAGGCCCACATTAACCCGATTTGTCTGATCACAGGACCACTTGGAGAAAATAGGAAAGGAGTGGAGTTAATTTTCACTGTAAGTCAAAAATATGTTCACCTCACACTTCTCCAGAGGCCTGAGAACATGGACAAATAAGGGATCTACATCCTGGATGTTGGGAACAAGAAAATTAAGAACTAAATATGACCTTAGTAAACAGGAACCACATTGTAGCTAAAAGGAACTAACAAGGGAGACAGAGTGCAGGATGTAGTTGAGCAAACACCCTGTGTCATGCAGATGTTCTCCCCTGGGTATGCTAGATAAGCAATGCTTTGTTTAGTTTTAAAAATTTGAATTTTACCCTGTTCCCGCACGTGGTCTCTGTAAGCAAATAGCTAACTGCCACGTCAGCTTCTGTGAAACGCTTGCTTGCTGGTGCCAAAACCCCTATATAAGGACTTAGCTGTAAGAGCTCGCTGCGACTCTCATCTGCAGCCCTTGTGGGTCCCGTGTCTTCGGACACTTTGAGAGTTCGCCCCTGCGCAGGTTAAACTTGGCCAATAAAGCAACATCTTTGATACCCTGAAAGTCTCCAATATTTGTTCTCACGTTTGTTGGATGCAACACTGGAGCCAATTAGTAAATGCTTCCTCACCTCCCAATAAACGTTTATTGAATTAAGGTCCCAAATGGATGATCAGTGAGGATATTATTACAAGAGCTTGGATTAGAGATAGAAGCAAGCATTTGACTCTAATAGTGGGTAAGGTAATGCAGATTAAACATGTTTCTGCAGCATATAGTGATTACTCTAAATATTAAAGAAAAAGAGAAAAGTGAAGTCAAATATCACTCTAAGACTTTCTTGCTAGCTGACTGAATTTTTGTAGTCATGTCTCCCACTGTGACAGAAAAACTTAAGCATCCAGAGATAGTGTCAGGAGAAAAAAATAAAGGCTTTAGTCATCACTACTTATAATGTCCAACTGTGAAGAGTTATGGAAGCAAAAATAACTATAATACAGAGGATGATACAGAACCTGGTAGCTGTGGTTTTTGAAGTGAAACACTGGGAAAGTCACTAGTAGAGAGGACTGTACAGAGGGAAGAAGAAATTGCATTTCCAGGTTATCTTGCCTTGTGGAAATGGATAGCAGAGTGAAACAAATGAGAGAAGACAAGAGCACAATGAGTTTCAGAATATTTGCTGAGGGGAAGCAGCTTTTCAATGCTGCAAATCTGAGCCTGAATTTGTAAAACAGGAAAGGAACTTGTAAACACAAATTCCAACAATCTACTGAAGCTATTTATGAGATATTTGCTTATGCAAAATTCCAAAGGCAGTAACATAGATTCAGTGTTCTGAAGATGGAGGCTAAATTTAGGCTGAGAAAACAAGCAGCCTGGAAATGGTGAGATCTGAGGAGACTTATTCTACGAAGCTATCATTTGATTGAAAATGAGCTAATATTAGTGCTGCATTTTGATTGGCTGAGAGTCTCCTCTTTTGAAGTAATCCAAAATAATATGCCTGGAGCTTCTGAAGGGGAGAGCTATAGCAGAAGCATCCTTCTCTTGGCAAGGTTTCTGAAAGTCTGAAGGCTGCAGCAATTGACAGTGGGTGTACAGCACCCCTTCTGCCCAGGGCACCTAGGAATTCCATTTGTTTTCATTTCCACTAATGAAAACAAACAAAGGCAGTCAGCTAAGGAGAAAGGAGACAATATCTGACTCTTATAAAGGACCAAGGTCCCGCTTTTCCTTAGAGTTGTGATGGGCAAGTCCAGTAGTATCAAACATTTAAATAATTGAGAGAAACACCAGGAAAATTCACAGAAGAAACATGGGCCCCTTGGCTACTTAAATGCATCTGTGTGACCCCTTTGTCCCTGCATGAAACACACACACACTCATACACACACATGATGCGACATGTACTGGGAAAAAGAGAAAACAAAAAAGAATTGCTGTTTTCTTCTTCACCATATCTCTACAGTTATTGTTGTTTATATTCCTATATAAAAAATAAAATGTTCTCCAGATACTTAATACACCTGAAAATTCATCTAGAGTATCAAAGATTTTCCCAAATGTTTAAAAGAGGGATTTGTAAGTATATGGTGCCCATTTTATGGAAAGTATATTTTTAAATTTTATTTATTTTATTTTATTTTAGTTGTTGTTGCAGTACAATTTTCTATCTTTTACTCCCATCCCAACCCACCTACCCAGCCCTCCCCTCTTCCCTCCCATTTCCACCCACCCCTAGTTTTTATCCATGTGTCCTTTATACTTGTTCCTGTAAACCCTTCCCTGTTTCCCCTGAAATTTCCTGAAATTCATTCTCCTCTCCCCTCTGAACTCTGTCAGTCTGTTCTTTATTTTAGTGTCTTCAGTTATATTTTCCTTGTTTCTTTGTTTTGTTCTTTAGGTTCCTGTTAAAGGTGAGATCATATGGTATTTGTCTTTTACTGCCTGTGGAAAGTATATTTTAAGACATTCTTCACTTTTAAAATATGGTTAAATATTCCTATGTCCTTGACATCAGTATTCACCCCTTTTTATCCTCTCCATCACCCATTCCTTAAGAAAGGAATAAAGTTGTCTAATAGGAACACTGTGTGCTATTTTAAGATGTACAGTGAGAACTCTTATCTGTCCATGAAATCCTCAGAGAAAATATCCACTTCCAATCATTTGTTATAGTGTTGGTTCTGTTTGGAGAGCTACAAAAGGTCAACTATGAATTCAAAGTGGTGTAATGTAAAAGCCAAAGAGTTAAATGAAATATGAGCTACCCAAGAATGTCTTTATTCCATTTGAGTTTCTGTATTTATTATCCTTAAAGGTCAAATTTATTCTTCTTATCTCCTGATAGCTACAAAGTTGATTGTTCACTAATTGTTTTCTAGAAGAAGAACTAAGTGGGAGATATTTATAATACTGTAGTAAGCAGTTGCAAACAGAATTTAATTTGGTGGTTTTAATTTTAAAAGATTTCAGGTAAAAACAAAGGTGTTAGTTCAAATAATTATTTATTAGAGAAATGTTCAAAGCCACATCCCAGAACTGGCCTGAGGAAAACCCACCTGTGCTACACCAACCAAACACTAAATGGAAAGAACTTGACTCCACTCAATCATTACTGCTACCACCCACAATGCTACTTATTCATCAGGAACTCGAATTTGTAGCATTAAATGCCATGCCATTTGAAACCAAATGCCTTGGCAGTTATCTGTGCCGACACATACATTAACTCCATACCAAATTTGCTTCCTTTTTGCTTACTTCCAAATTGAAGTCTCTCCTAGATATGTCTGATCCTTGGGGCCTAACTCACATGACTGCATACTTGTTGCAAAGGATGTTGGGAATTTGAATTTAGATTTCAACATTACAGAGACAGGACTTATGAGGTGGTGGTTTCCTCAAATGTAGAAATGCTTTTCAAAAGATGTGGAAAGATAACTTCAAAATGGATAAAAGAGATAAATATAAGCCACGACACCATAAAAGTCCTAGAGGAGAACATAGACAGGAAAATCTCAGATATTCCATGCAGCAATATTTTCACCAATATGTCCCCTAGAGCAAGGGATATAAAGGAAAGAATAAACAAGTAGGACTTCATTAAACTAAAAGTTTCTATACAGCTAAAGAAAACATCAGCAAAATGAAAAGGGAACCAACTGTATGGGAAAATATATTTGCCAATGATACCTCCCACAAGGGTCTGATCAAAATATGTAAAGAACTCACACGACTCCACGCCAGGAAGACAAACCCAACTAAAAAATGGGCAAAGTACCTGCACAGACACTTCTCAAGGAGGACATACAGAGGGCCCAGAGACATATAAAATGATGCTCAGTATCACTAACCATCAGAGAGATGCAAATTAAAACCACAGTGAGATACCACTTCACACCAGTCAGAATGACCATCATAAACAAATCAAGAAACAAATAAGTGTTGGAGAGGATGTGGAGAAAAGGGAACCTTAGTACACTGTTGGTGAGAATGCAGACTGGTGCAGCCACTGTGGAAAACAGTATGGAATTTCCTCAGAAAACTAAATGAAACTGACTTTTGACCCAGCAATTCCACCACTATAATTATATCCTAAGAATCCTAAAACACCAATTCAAAAGAACTCATATACCCCAATGTTCATAGCAGCACGATTTACAATAGCCAAGTGCTGGAAATAGCCTAGGTGCCCATTAGTAAATGAGTGGATCAAAAACTATGGTACATTTACACAATGGCATACTATGCAGCAGAAGGAAAGAAGGAACTCCTACCTTTCACAGCACCATGGATGGAACTGGAGAGCATTATGCTAAATGAAATAAGCGAGGTGGTGAGGGACAGATACCATATGATCTTACCTATAAGTGGAACCTAATCAGCAAAACAAACAAGTCAGCAAAATAGAACCAGAGATATGGAAATAAACAATCTGACAGTAACCAGAGGGAGGATGATAATGGGAGAAAGAAGGGGAAAGGTTCTCAAGGAACATGTATAAAGGACCCATTGACAAAAACAACAAAGGGGGGAGGATTGAATGTGGAAGGTGGGGGTTGGTAGGGCAAGGGAAAGTAATTGGAGGGGGAAATGGAGACAATTGTAATTGAACAACAAAAAATAAGAAATCAAATAAAAGATCGTGGTAAGATAAGATTATAACATAAGGTTACTAAAACAGTGGATGGATACATTCCTCTTTTTATTTCTGACATTCTTATTTGTGTTCCAGTCATTTCTTTAGCTCATGATTTTATCAACTAGATTCCATATTATAATTTCCAATATTTTTGTACTTGAATATTTGTATGTGTAACCAACCCAACTGGCTTTTATTCCACAATCTGAGTTGTATTGACTAGGTTAAAAGTTCACTGTTGAATGCTCCAAACATTCAATTTTTAGTTAACCAGCAATATTAACCTACTCAAACACATAATGATCTATAATATTTTTATATATTTTTCTGTCCTGTGCCAAACTGCTATTTTAAAGGCTTTCTTTAATCCTGTTTACATCCTTGCTCTTTTTTCAATCAGAATTTTTTCCTACACCCATATATTCTCTGGCACCAAATTCACATATTCTGTATCTAGGAGTCTCAGCTATTGTTTTATATGCCTAAAAGCCTGCATCTCCAGGGAGCATCTTGTTCAGAAGCAGATCAAAGCTAAAGCCACAAAAAATAACAGTAAACCCAGCCCTTTGAAAAGAAAAATTTAATCCACACCCACTGAGAACTTTTACAATGTTCTGGATACTGAATAGCAAACTAGGGATTGAATAATAGACAGTTACTACTTTCAAGGATGATAAGACTGTGTCTAGTGAAGATGGCAGACGTGTGCAGCATGATATAAGAGGAAGGGAGCAACTAGAAAGTTACTGAGGTCTGGCTGATTGGCTGATGAAAGGTTTGTATGGAGGGAGAGACAGCATTTAGGGTTATAGTTTATAGGTCTTAGGGATATCTTGTGTTATTGTCAATTTCTTTCATTTAAATTTCTTTGCATAGATAAAGCTAATGTGGTGAAATGTTTAAGATGAAAGGTAGATGGAAATTATATGTATTACACTAGCAACATTTCTGTAGGTTTGGTATTATGTCAATATAAAAATTAAGGCCCTGGCTGGCGTAGTTCAGTGGATTGAGCGCGGGCTGTGACCCAAAGCATCGCAGGTTCAATTCCCAGTCAGGGCACATGCCTGGGTTGCAGGCCATGGCCCCCAGCAACTGCACATTGATGTCTCTCTCTATCTTTCTCCCTCCCTTCCCTCTCTAAAAATAAATAAATAAAATCTTTTAAAAAGTTAAAAATAGAATACGAGGCATTTTAACAATTATAATTTCATAAATAGACTAAGCTTTTCTAACATTACTTTTAATATCTGGTTTAGAGGAAAGGAAACTACATCTCTAGGATTGTTACAGAACACAACAAGGGGGGCCTGGGATGATATACTATTATTGAAAGAAGGCCCCGGGTCCGTTATGTCCGCTGCCAGAGGAAAGACGTCTCTCAATGCCAGAGATTCGTGAAAAAGAAAGGAAATGTTTATTTAATGCTATACAAACTTAAAGTAGTGACCTAATGTCTTCACTGAAATCCCAAAGTCCCTTAAAACACCCACAAACACACACGGTCCTTCCTTCCTTCCCCCTTTGCCCAGTCCAGAGTACCGTATCTCAGGAAAGGAAATAGAAGTCCATGGCTCAGGCAGTCCTCTGGTTCTTCCCAGTTAGTACTCCCTCTCGACTGGGAGACCTCCCTGGGTTCCCGGCACCCTCCGCTGAGTCACCGGGATCTCTGCTAAAACCAGGTGGCGGTTCTCCCTTCTAAAGCTTAGGGGGTCCCCACTCTGCCAGGCCGCATGGTTCCCTCTCTCTGGGATGCGGGGGTCTCCACTCTGCTAAAGACACGTGGTTCTCTTCTCAGGGCTGCAGGAGTCTACACTCCGTCAAGTCCGCGTGCTTCTCCTTCCTAAAGCAGCATGGTTCTCCTCCTCTCAGGGCTGCACATGGTTCTCCTCCTCAGGGCTGTGCATGGCTCTCCTTCCTAAAGCAGCATGGTTCTCCTCTCTAAAGCAGCATGGTTCTCCCCTCAGGGCTGCTCAAGGTTCTCCTCCCAAAGCAGCACGGTTCTCCCCCTCAGGGCCACGCATGGTTCTCTTTCTCAGGGCTGTGCATGGCTCTCCTTCTCAATGGCCGCCAAATCTGGGTTTTTAAATCCTCCCAGCCAATCTTCCTCTGAAGCCTCACTTCCAACTCCTCCCACACTTGGCTTCACATGCCAGAATTCGTATCCTTCCAGCTTTACTGGGCTGCCATCATGAGTCTGGGCAGATGTGGCCCCATGTCCTGGAGCCAATCCTCTCCGAGCTCCCACGCAGGCGCCGTAACTCAGGGGACCCGCCCCCCCAGTTACATCTAGGTGGGGAAGTTACTTCTGGGTGGGGAAGTTACTTCCATTCCCCTGGCTCAGAGATGATCACAGCTACCCAACCTATCTATGCAACCAGCCAAAGGCTATAGATATGTTAAATGACCAACCCAGAGGTTAGCTGCAAGGCTGTTGCTATGCAAAACAGCTCTCAATGGCCCCCTCCATTTGTCCCTTCCCCCAACTCACACACTGGGGTGGGGGACGGAGACATCTTAAAATCTCTTGGACACCTTAAGCCCTGGACCCCATTTCAAATGCCCACCTGGGGCCCCCCTCTTGGCTGCACCCTGTAACAGGATGTCTCAGCTTACTAAACATTTGACACATTCTTGACTTTTCTTACTGACAATATAATGTCTGCATGTAGAGGAAAATATCAAGCTGAACTTTTTTTACTCTGGGCTTAATTCCTACCAAAAAGAACAGTAGAGTTTTTAAAATGAGGATGACAGGAACACTTTGGCAGAAAGTGATCTTTCTGTTGTTTCTAAAAGTGGGATGTTGGCAACAGAAATAGAAGTACCCCAGACTGTAGAACCTCATGTTCTTACAAAGACAGGTAGAATGTGGTTGTAATCTCATGATTAGAGTTTCTGAAAAGTATTCAGGAGAAACAAAAGGCCCTAAAAATTATTGTAATATGAAATTAGACTAGAGAAGTAAAAAGAAGTAGGAATGTAAAGAAAGCAATGTGACTTCACAGCAGTTCTCTGATGAGCTCAAAAGATAAAAGAAGAAAGAAAACTAAGGGAAATACAGGAGACTGATGCCAATATAAATTTCATTTCTACATTTCTCAATGCCTAGTACACAACACTGTGGGATGGGGAAAAATGCATATAAAATTCAACAGGTACTTGCTCAGTCATCACAACAGGGCAGTAATTAGATTGACAAAAAGACACCAACAGACACTGTTACGGGAAATGTAGACAACTGTACTTAAGCAACAATAAAAAAAGAAAAGATATAATGTTTTTTCAATGGTAACAGACATAAAAACATACAGAGATACCAATAGAAAGTAGGAGCTAACACATTATGCTGCCTGCTGGATGCAGAGCAACCTGTCTCCCAAAGTTCCCCAAAGAAACGTGGAACTGAGGAGGAGTGGTGGTATGAGAAACTCTCTTTGCCCAAGTTTGCAGCCTTCTTACGAACTACTGTTTGACTCTGAAAAGTCTGAGTGATATCAGGTGCAAATAATTATATTTAAAATGGGGGAAAAGACAGGACAACTGTAATTGAACAATTAAATAAGTAAGTAAGTAAATAAATCAATAAATAAAATACCAGCACACACTTAAGTGTTTTTTTTTTTTTTAGATTTTATTTATTTATTTTTAGAGAGGGTGGGGAGGGAGATAGACAGAGAGAGAGAAACATCAATGTGCAGTTGCTGAGGGTCATGGCCTGCAACCCAGGCAATGTGCCCTGACTGGGAATCGAACCTGCGATGCTTTGGGTCGCAGCCTGCGCTCAATCCACTGAGCTACGCCAGCCGGGACCCACTTAAGTGCTTTTTAAGAATTTTTATTGATAATGCTATTACAGTTTTCCCAGTTTTTCCCTTTTTATCCCCCCTCCGCCCTGCATCCCCCAACCTTTCAGCATCCCCCCCCCCTTAGTTTATGTCCTTGGGTTGTACATATGAATTCTTTGAATTCTCTGTTTCCTATACCATTTTTATCTCTCCCCTTCTATTGTATGCCTACAAATCATGCTTCTTCTTCCCTGCACCTTTTTTCCCCAATTCTTCTCCCCCCCCTCCATACTGAAATCCCTGCATGTGATGCATATTTCTCTGATTCTGTTCCTATTCTAGTTTGCTTAATTTTTGTTTTCATTGTTTCTCTTTTCTTTTAGGTTCATTTGTTGATAGTTTTGAGTTTGTTGTCATTTTATTATTCATAGTTTTGGCCTTCTTTTTCTTAGATAAGTCCCTTTCCCTCTAACATTTCATATAATAATGGCTTGGTGATGATGAACTCCTTTAACTCAGCCTTATCTGGGAAGCACTTTATCTGCCTTTCTATTCTAAATGAAAGCTTTGCTGGATAGATTAATCTTGGATGTAGGTCCTTGCTTTTCATGACTGGGAACACTTCTTTCCTGCCCCTTCATACCTGTGAAGTTTCTTTTGAGAAATCAGCTAAATGTCTAATGTACACTCCTTTGTAGGTAAATGTTTCCTTTTTTCTTGCGGATTCTCTCCTTATCTTTAATCTTGAGTAATGTATTTATGATGTGCCTTGGTGTGTGCTTCCTTGGAGCCAACTTCTTTGGGACTCTCTGAGCTTCCCAGACTTCCTGGAAGTCCATTTCCTTTGCCAGATTGGGGGACTTCTCCTTCATTATTTGTTCAAATAAGTTTTCAATTTCTTGCTGTTGTTCTTCTCCTTCTGGCACCCCTATAATTTGGGTATTGGAATATTTCAGGTTCTCCCAGAGGTTCGTAAGTCTCTCTTCACTTTTTTGAATTCTTGTGTCTTCATTCTGTTCCAGTTGGATGTTTATTTTTCCCTTTTGTTCTAAATCGTTGCTTTGAGTCCTGGTTTCCCTCCTGTCATTGTTGGTTCCCTGAATATTTTTCTTTATTTCATTTTGGGTGCCTTTCATTTGTTTTTTCATTTTTCAACCAAGCTCAGTCAGATCTGTGAGCATTTTGATTACCAGGGCTTTAAATTCTCCATCAGATAGGTTGGCTATCTGCTCATTAAACAGCTCTCTTTCTGGAGTTTTGCTCTGTTCTTTCATTTAGGCCCTATTTCTTTGTCTTGGTGCTCCTGTTAAGTTGTAAGGGGGCAGGGCCTTAGGTATTCACAAGGGCAGGGCAACCTTCCTTGTTGTGCTGTGGCACTGCCTGTGCGGAAGGGGTCAGAAAGGGAACAATGCAGCTCACCTGCTCAGCTCTAGCCCACTTTTCAATGAACTGCTGTGTGAGACTGGAAGTTACTTCCACCATGGCAATGTCTGCCATAGTCTACAGTGAACTCTCAGTCTCAGTTTCACCTTCAGCCAGCCCCACCCACATGGTCCACCATCTCACTATGGGTTCTTACTGGTCTGGTTGTTCTGGTTGACTTTTTCTTTAATTCCTTGGTTGTAGTTCCATGCAGTTTGATTTTCTGGCACTTCTGGTTGTTTATTGATTTTGGATTGGTTGTTATCCTCCTTTTGGTTGTGCGAGGAAGCAAAGGATTTCTACCTACACCTCCATCTTGGCTGGAATGAAAATACCAGCATGTACTTAAATGTTTACAGAAAGAACTAACATATTGAAGGTCAGTTTCCCAAGTAAGCTCACAAAGGACTCAGGCTTCAGCCCTGAGTTAAACCTCTTAATTTATACCCTGCCCTAAGATTTAATATTTTTTGCAGTATCCAATTACATTATAGTGTGAATAGAATAACTTCTTAAACTACCTAGTAAGAAACAGTATGGCACAATTAAATAATGAATCAATTTTAACTTTCTCTTTAACTGAACAATGTGTTAATCTCCTATTTTGTGAGAAACTGAGTAGTAATCAACCGACTCATATTGGCTTGACTTTCTCCTGTGGCAATATTATATTACATCTTCCTTTTCAGCATTATCATGGACTATGGCTTTATTTAGTGTTTCTGTTAACCTTACAAATTATTGTTTTTATTAGGCCACTGGTAACCATGGCTTTAAGCCAGTGGTTCTCAATATTGTAAATGTCTGGAGACATTTTTGTTGTTACAACTTTGTGGGGACTGCTACTGGCATCTAGTTGGTGGAAATCACAATGCTTAGAACCACCCCTGCAACCAAGGGCTATGTCTGTAGTTTGGAGGCTCTGTTTTTTAGGCCAGCCCTTATATCCTTGTTAAAACCACCTACAGACTGTTAAATGGCCTCTGGTGGGTCCTAGACAGTTCTCACCCAAGCAATTAACAGGAACTGGCAATTTCAAAGGTTTGAATTTTTCTTGTTGTTAGATCTTCACTCATGGATTTAACACACTTTTACCTGAAAGTTCTATGTGATCCTGTGAAGCCCATTTAACTGTCACTTTTTGAACTGTCCACAGTTTGGCTTCACAACATCTTCTCATCTAAGCTTGCTGCCAGGTTTCCTTATGCCAAGTGGGCAATGTATAGGAAAAGGGGCTTCTGTTTTTAATAGTTCTCCCAGCCCGAAGACGTCTGGGCTGGATATACAGAGACTGGGAAATCTCCATCTGTCCTGCCCTCAGAGTCTCCGAAGTGAGGCTCTTTCAATACTTATTATTCTCTTGAGCTGTGTTATACAATGAATGTTTGTGTCCCTACCCACAAATTCATGTTGAAGCCCCAATTCCTTCCGTGGTTGTGTTTGGAGTTGGGACTTTAAAGAAGTATTAAGGCTAAATGAGATAATATGGGTGGGGCTCTGATCAGATAGGATTAGAGTCTTTAATCAAAAGAAACCAGAGAGTTTGTGCTCAGTTTCTTCCACTTCTCTTCCCTGCAATACCACACAGGAAATACTACATGAGAACATAGAAGGTGGTCATCTTCAAACCAGAAAGGAATCTCTTACCAGAAACTGAATCTTCCAGAAAATTTTATCTTGGACTTCCAGACTCCAGAACTGTGAGAAAATAAATTTCTGTTGTTTAAGTCACCCAATCTGTGGTGCTTTGTGCAGCCTGAGCAGACTAATACAGGCTATCTGTGCTACACCCTCTTTTAACTCACTTTGGAATTTGTTTTTTTTAGCTAATGTTCACTTATTCTTTAAGACCTTCCCCACTTTGTGCAACTTTCAAAAATGCTTCTACACTATTTCTTTTACTAAAGTTTCAGGGAAGAGTAAATTTGTCAAAACCTTCCTTACTTACTAGCTCTCCCATTGTTGTAAGCATATACATGTGTCTCCTTTTGGCAGCCACAAGACTTTTAATGTTGGAAAGGCTAACTTCCCTGTCTTAGTTTTAAGAAGCATATTTTTTCTAGGAAAAATTATATCTACAATTATCAAGTTGATTATTTACCACTTAAGTCACATTGTCACAATACCATTTTAATTGGCATACTTAGGAACTGTGGGTTATCTTGAAAATGATGACATATAGCAATCTATTTCTCAATTATACTTAAACAAACACCTCCTGACTAACATCTATGCAACCAAATATTTATCTTTCAAACAAGTTTCAAAAAGAAATTGTTTTTTGTACACCTTAACCAGTGGATGTTTTATGCCTCATTGAAACACTTATGATTTCTGCTTGAATTGCATCTGAATCAATGATAAAAATTATTTTTGAGTGGCTCTCTCTGAAAATATTTTGAAAATTCAAATTAGATGCACAGATCGCAGAGTTCCAAGGTTAGAGCTGCGAGTAAAGGAAAATATTTAGTACACAAAATTTCAACCACAGTTACTCATAATTAAAACTCTAATATGGACCCAGGTAGTCTTCATCCACTTTTTTAAGTAAGATCAGTGAAGATAGAACTTTATTTAATTTTATCATTATTGCCACCAATCCCTTCCCTATTTCAAAACCTCCCATTTTGTAAATTCTTACTGTTCTAAAAATCTACTGCCACTCACAAAATCTAAAATAAAAGGCAAATATTTGTTTCTGCTTAATTCCTATGCCCCCCATTTCACATAAAAAATGCCAAAAGTATTCAATTTTTGCCTAGAAACAGATTTGATCTCTATTTTTATTGCTACCCAGACTGGATATTATAATTTAATTTTCTGCTATAATACTCCAAATATCTTTGACCCAGATGAAACTAGGGGATTATAACTGTTACCATTTCCAATATTTAATCCAGGAAGCCAAACTGTATGGAGTTAAGGAGGCAATTGACATAATTCACTGAAACACCTCTTCCTTTTCCTAGTTACATGTTTTTTGTTTTTTGTTTTTTTCAACAAAGGTAATTTACTTGTTATTCTAGTATTCTAGCATTAACACCTTTCTGGTTTCTGTAGTTCTCCTTACCAACTCTGCTATCAGAACCCAAGGATTCTGCAGCAATTTCATTTAAACAGTGAATCAGTAATGTGATCCACAGAAAGACAACAATGGACACAGCTAGAAATGTAAAGTTTTCATGAAGATGGTTCAGTAAAATAGAGGACCCCCAATATACCTCAACTGAAGGTAAGGCATCCTTGTTTCCCAAAGTTTCCCATGGGAACATTCAGCTGTGGATGACAGAAGCAACATGGACCAAGGATTGCACAAGGCACAAGAAACTCCCCTTGCTATTCTTGTAACTGAAAACAGGTTTGACTGCCTGCTGCTACAAAAGCCAATACTCAATAGGCAGGTGCTGATGTAAAGGAAAGAAGCTTATTCTCAGGTACTAGCCACCCAAAAGATGGGGGATTCATGTCACAAAGCCCATCTCCCCCTCTCAGTGGAGGCAGAGGTTTTTATAAGGAGGGAGAGGGGAACAGAATAAAGGGCTCAAGGGAGGGGTTGCAAAGCTCTCTACATGTAGACAAGCATAGTCCATTCTGATAAGGCAAGTAACAGTCTACTGTGCATCATCCTGGTTTAGTTATCCTGGCTTCACATCTCAGCTTCACATCATCATCCTAGATCCATGGTTGAAGGTCAGCAATTCTCCTGTAACTGGGCTGCCTGAAGGTCAGGTTCTGTATCCTTCTAAGTTAGTTCTTAGTATTATAAACATGCTGTTTACCTATGATCTGCATATTAGAGTCAGCACCTAGGGAAATGATGTCAAAAGAATGGTGGGTGGGTTAGAATTCACCACTGTTAAAATTTTCCACTGTTACATTCCCATGAAGGTTCATAACCTTCTAAAAGCCTCCCACAACCTACATGCCACATGACTATTCTGGACTCTCTAATTTCCCACCAGCTTCAAAACAACTACAGATAATTACTGAGCACATGCTGCAGGTTTAGATGAAGGGAGGGCAATTTTTCAAAAGCATCACCCTGTAGTCCCAAACTGTAAAGCTATCTGATGTTAACCCTTGTAGTACCCAAAACAAACATGTTACCTCACCCTGGAAGTTCCTATCCTTCTGTGTATCACACAATGATTGAGAGCATCAGGATACAGTCGATTGAGCAAGGGAAAATCTCAGAGTTTAATTTTCTCACCCTTGCAATCCAATCAGATTCCAAGTTCTGTGGATTTTTCCTGTGAACATTCTTAAATCTATCCTTTTTTGTCCATTTCCATTGCTCCTGACTATAGTTTAGAGCTCCATCACTTCTCACTCAAAACTACTCCAACAACTTCTGAGCTCCTTTCCCTGTGCTTAGTCTCTCTTCTCCATAACCCATTATCCACCTATCTCTTCCAAACAGACCTCAGATCTTCTCTTTTTCTATAAAATATTCCAAAACAAGCTCGTTTATTCTCTTGGATTAAAATATCATAATTTTGCTTATGTCATAATTTTATCTCCAACCAGAGAAATTCTCTAAATCTCAGGCTCTCACATCCTACATATCCAACAGCCTATTTGATGTTTCCACTGGGATGTCTCATAGGCACCTCTAACAAAACATGTTTAAAACAGAACAATTAAATTCCCATCCACATGTATCCTCTCCCACAATCTTCATCTCGATAAGTGGCATCGTTCTCAATTCAGAAGATCAATTCAGAGACAGTCATCTTTGATTCTTCCTTTCCCCTAATGTTCTATGTCCAATGCATATAACAGCCCATGCTGATGTACCTCAAGTATGCACATTTCTCCATTCTCATAATCACCACCTTAGCCTAGACCACCATCATCCCTCTACCATCTTTCACCTAGACTACTACAAACAATGTTATCTGGTGTAACAGCATTCTACTCTTTCTCCTTTCTAATCCATTTTCTACATATCAAGAACACTGTTTTAAAACATTACTTGAATCATGTCACTTACTTCAAACCACTAAATAGCTTCCTGTTCTATTTAAAACTCCTTGCCATAGCTTAAAATATGCTATCCATCTCTCCAAAGTCATCTCAAACCTTCAACTTCCGATTTGGGTAATAAGCTCTAGTCACACGGAGTTTCTTTTTTACTTTTTATTTTTCAATTAAAGTTTACATTCATTATTATTTTATATTAGATTTAGTAGTTAGGTAATCATATACTTTACAAAGTGTTCCCCTCAATATTTTCAGGTACCACCTGACACCTACATAGTCATTACAATACTATTTAGTATATTCCCTATGCTGTACTTTACATCTCCATGACTATTCTGTTACTACACTGAGATTTTTAAAGTTCCCAGAAACTGCTAAACTCTTTCCTGCTTCAGGGTCCTTGCAAATTCTGAACTTTCTTCTTAAAATGTTATTATCATTAGTATGTGCATAACCAATTTCTCATCTTTTAGGTCTAAGCTCTATTATTACCACTTGTAAAGGCCTTTCTACCATATCTAAAGTAGGCCACTTTAATTACTCTTTAGGTAAACCATTTGTTTCCTTCATAACACATCATTATTTATAACAATTATATTTGTTATCATGTCTTGTTGTTTTGTCTGTGTTATTTCTCACAGTACCTGACATATACTTAGAGTTTAATTGAATACGTTATTTTATATCTCTTTGCTTAAAAAATTTTTTGCTGTTTCTCACTTATCTATAAGATAGAGTCTAAACTCCAAGGTATAACATTAATCATTCTTTATAATTTGAACCTAATCTGCTTTTTAGTGTCTTTCCTATCACTTCTAACTCTGTATCAGTCTATAAATTTTGTTCAGTTGTGAACAATGGAAAAGACAATACACAGTGGCTTAAATAATGGAACTATTTTTTATCATGTATCAAAAGTCTGGAAATAGATCATTAGGGCTCATGTGGTGGCTCAACAGTACCACAGAAAACACAGGCTTCTTTTGTCTTTCTGACCTGTCACTGTCAATATGTGGCTTTTGCTTTCATGATTGCAAAAGCGTTGCTGAATCTCCAAGTGTTACATCCACATTGCAAATCAAAAGGAAGCCTCCCCTATATAGTTTTTTTCTCTTAATCCAGAAAAAGAAGCCCTTCCCAGGAGCATCTTCCTACATCTCTGGGTAAAACTATGTCATATGGCCACCTCTAACTACAAGGAAGATTAGGGATTGAGTATTTTTACCTAGGTATATTTTCAGTCCTGGACAAAAATCATGGAATTATGAGTAAAGAAGAAGGGGAGTGTATATTAGGTAGAGTCTACTAGTATGTACCTTACCATACATAGTCATTTTCTCCAGCTATACTGGACTATTTTTCACAATTACCTGAAATACTGTACAATTCTACAAAGCATTTATGTCTGTGCTCCTGTTGTTATCTTTACTTGGAATGTTGTCTTGCATCTCAACCTAAAAAATTTACTCATCTTTCAAGGTTGACCTTGAATGCCTCCCATCTAAGACCTCCTTTATCCTCTGATATAGAGTTAATATTCCTTGAATTCCTGGGGAGTTGTACAAGTGGTACAATGTATCATGAATATTGCAGAAAACCTAGAAAATTATAAACAATCAAATAGTGTTAACCAAACTGAAAGAGGGGACAGGTCCAGGAGGATATGTTTCTCTCTTTTAATCCTCACAATAATCCCATTAGAAAGCAATAACCTTTGTTTTACAGAAAAAGAAACTAAACCTCAAACAAATAAAGCAACTTGCCCAACATCCCACAACTAATAACATCATCCTGGAAATTAATCAGTTGATGACCATCCCTTTTCTTTGCAGCACATCTCCTGACAGTTTTTTTTTTTTTAATCCAAATATCATCAAACTAAGTTTTATGGGCAGGCATCTTGCTCCTGTAATTTAGGTTTTATTGGGACACCCATGCTCATTCCTTGATCTATTGTCTATGCTGTTTTTGCATACTATAACAGAAGAGTTGAGATAAAACATATAGCCTACAAAACCTAAAGTATTTACTATCTGGCTCTTTATAAACTTGTTGACCTCTGTCTGTGCTATGCCATACTGACTCCTGATATAAATTGAAAGATAAATACCATAAAATGAGAAATTTGAAACTATTATTTTTAGGGCAACATCATAAAGTAAAGAAGACTAGGAACTCTCCTTGAGGAAGATAGAGCATTAAAAAATGACAGAAGAAAAAGGGAAATTCAGTAGTTCTTCATTCTCTGTTCAACAAGAAAGAGAACCATCATTCAAAAGAACTGGAGTGAAAAAAATGATTAACCATTATAAGAATAATTCTTACCTCACAGGGCTCTTGTAGAAATGGAATGAGCTAAAACACGAGATAAGGCACAATCCCCACTGTATAGTCAAGGCTCAATAAACAGAACCTTTGCTTCATTGTAGCCCAGTCTTCATCAGGTGTTGTTGATTCTGAACTTGACTCGTTCTTATTGTCAGAACTGCTCTTTGGGAGCAAGGAAAAAAGAAAGGTCATTTGTACTGTTGTAAGTCTGGAATTCCATAAGGATGGAAAATCTCCCTGATCTATGTGGATTCCATTTTCACCAGCGAGTCATTTCCATATCTTGGAGAAAATTCCTTTCTCTGGTAGGGAAGCAATTAAGTCTGAGCCTATTCACTGTTCCTGTATAGCTCAAACAGCTCTATTTGTTACCATTACTACTCTCTTCCATAAGGAGGAGCCAGAAGCTGGGGGCACAGGACGAGAATATGGAAGTACCAAGGTGACTTCAATGAACTCCAGAGCATACTCATTACAATCCTCTCAAAATTTCTTGAAGGAAATTATGAGAGGGGAAAAAGCTACCTAGTTAGAGCTTTGCATAACCTTTAGTGCATAGACCAGCTGGGTTGTAGCAACTGCAATACAGTCATGTCAATTAAGTGCTATGCATTTACCAGAGACTACATTATTAATTAGCTCAGAAAGAGGGTAAATTGCAATTTAAAGGTGAGCAGGAAAGAAGCAACAGCCATCTGGATGAAAGGTAGCAAAACATTCAATACAAACTTCCTATGATTTTCCTAAAATAAATAATTCATTTACAAGGGTTTTTGGCTTTCAGAGAGCTGAGCCTAAATGTATGTTTTCTGTAGTGGCTTGTTTTATAACACAGACTGAACCCTGGGGAGAGAATGTTATGGAGCCAAGTCATCTTACATATTCCTAATGGTTGTATAGTGTCTGGATTTACTGCGTGAAAAATTCAGGCTATAAAAGTATAGGCATGTTGTATAAAAAACTGCTGTTTGTTCCTCTTTAATAGAATATGGTCAACTCATACCAACATCCAGTAAAAAGTTGCAGTTGGAAGGCAATACTAAATGAAATATCCCTTAAGAATGTAGTTAAACAGGAGATAGCCAATCATTAAAGCTTTGCTTAAGTACACTGGCAGCTTACTGCTCAGAACAAACCAAGCGCACCAAACCCTATGTAAATAAATGATAATTCTCTGAGATTTGAGAACTCTTCCATGAATAGTGTTGAGAACTCTTCCATGAATAATTCTGGCAACACTAAATATTAATGGTTAAGACATCAAAATAAAATACAGCATTAAGGAGACACAAGGACCCTACCCTAATAAACCTACTTTTGTTTATGCTAAGTGGTACAGGAATCCATAAAATAGCTATCTTTGTTTCTTCCTGCCTCTTGGCTAAACATTTTTTATTACATACACTCTTAAAACTCAAGAAAATAGTGGGAAATATTGCCATTAGGAGCTACCAACCTATCTGAAACAGACTTTGGGATTATATATTGATAAGCTTTTGCCAATTAAATGCAGCCAACACATATAATTCCTCCTTGCAGTTCCATTTTCTTAAGTATACATTCTGTTTCTATAGCAACTTTCATTTTGTTAACCTGTTACACTGAAAGTCTGTTCTTTTTAACATAACATTTCCAGAAGTCTTTGGCAAGGAAAAATGGGAAAAATTGCAACTTGAAGATAAATGTAA
Organism: Phyllostomus discolor; assembly: GCF_004126475.2. NCBI lineage: Eukaryota > Metazoa > Chordata > Mammalia > Chiroptera > Phyllostomidae > Phyllostomus > Phyllostomus discolor. Next base: position 26,885,561 of record NC_050198.1, on the reverse strand, counting down.
TGTTCAATGTGAAGTTTAATATATAGCATATTTGGTCAGTACATTGTCTATTGTGAGATTGCACAGAAACAGATTTTTGAAAAAAAGTCTTATGTTTATGAACTTTGCAGAACACAACGCCATACTCCATATCATCTTTGGTGAAGAAGGTAGGGTGTAAATAAATGAGAATGTTGAAATGGATTTATTTTCTACATATTTTCACTTAAATAAAATCCAAGGAGAGAAACATATTGCTGAGGATTTTTTATGTGGTGGAGTCAAGGCATACTCCGTTGGGTTACAATTTTAAAAACACTGCTATAATATTTGGACATGTGGTGCTAATGAGATGAATTGCAGCTATGAAAAAAGTCATATGATAAGACTTCTGGACAAGACAGAGGAATAAGTAGATACACTTTGAAGGACAACAACAAATTTAAAAACATAAAATAACCAGAACTACCAGAAAACCGAACTGTATGGAAGTCTGACAACCAAGGAGTTAAAGAAGAAATGTTCATCCAAGCTGGTAGGAGGGGTGGAGACAGACAGACACCCAGGGTGGAGAGGACACATGGCAAAGCAGTGGCTGGAGGACTAGGCAAGTAAGACCACACCTTGAAGACTGGGCAGTCCCATATGTGCATGCAGAAAAACCAGGAGGAACAACTGGGGGCAGGACAGATTGCACAATCCAAGGTCCCAGAGTGGAAAAAGAAAGCCTCAAAACCTCTGGAGGCAAAAACCTGTGGGGGCTGTGGTGGTGGGCAAAACTCCAGGCCTCACAGGAGAGTTTGTTACAGAGACCCACAGGGTCCTAGAACATATACAAACCACCGGCCTGGGAATCAGCACCAGAAGGGCCCAATTTGCTTGTGGGGTAACAGGGGAAGTGACTGAAAGCCAGCCAAGAGCCCAGCAAGCACCACTATTTCCTTTCAGACACTGCCCACACCTACAGCACCAAAACCCAGCAGAGTGGGTTGCCCACCCTGGCAAATACATAAGGCTCCACCCCTTACTACACAGCAGGCACACCAAGACAAAGAAATATGGCCCAAATGAAAGAAGAGATCAAAACTCCAAAAATAGAACTAAGCAATGAAGAGATCGCTAACCTATCAGATGGAGAATTCAAAACACTGTTAATCAGGATGCTCACAGAAATGGCTGAGTATGGTTGCAAATTACAGGTAGAAAAATGAAGGCTATGCAAAGTGAAATAAAGAAAAGCATAGAGGGAACCAACAGTGACAGGAAGGAAACCAGGACTCAAATCAATGGCTTGGAGCAGAAGGAATAAATAAGCATTCAACCAGAACAGAATGAAGAAACAAGAATTTTTTAAAAAATGAGGAGAGGCTAGGAACCTCCAGGACATCTTTAAATGTTTCAACATCCAAATCCTAGGGGTGCCAGAAGGAGAAGAGGAAGAGCAAGAAATTGAAAACTTATTTGAACAAATAATGAAGGAGAACTTCCCCGATCTGGCAAAGGAAATAGACTCCCAGCAATTCCAGGAAGCTCAGAGTCCCAAAGAAGCTGGCTCCAAGGAATGACACACCAAGGCACATATAATTACATTACCCAAGATTAAAGATAAGGAGAGAATCTTCAAAGCAGCAAGAGAAAAGGAGACAGTTACCTACAAAGCAGTGCTCATTAGGCTATCAGTTGATTTGTCTAAAGACACCTTGCAGGCAAGAAGGGGCTGGAAGTAAGTATTCCAAGTCATGAGAGGCAAGGACCTACATCCAAGATTACTCTATGCAGCAAAGCTATCATTTAGAATGGAAGGGCAGATAAAGTGCTTCCCACATAAGGTCAAGTTAAAGGAGTTCATCATCACCAAGCCCTTATTATATGAAATGTTAAAGGGACTTTAAGAAAAGATGATAAAATCTATGAACAGTAAAATGGCAACAAACTCACAACTATCAACAACTGAACCTAAAACAAAAACAAAAACAAAGACAAACTAAGCAAACTGTTGGGAACTGCCCTGACTGGTATCAGAAGCTGAAACCCCCGCCTAGGCTAAGGCTAAGGGAACACCCTTGGAACCATAAGCCAGCAAGGAGACAAAAGCTATCTTCCTGGCAGGAATGCTGCTTCTGCTGCTTTATTCATAACTGAACCCCAAAAAGCTTGGTTGGTTAGCCAAAGACAGGTAAGATTCCCCACGGGGGGAACAACCTAAGGCAGGCATGATCACTTGGGGAGGCCCCCCAAAAGAAGGACTTGGGGGGCTGCAGCAAAAGAGGGTGACAGACCCTCGCTCCTCGACTTTGACATAGCCTGAGTTCTTATCGTCTGGGAGAAAATCTCCTTATTGCCTTAGTTCCCGTGCTAAGCCTGAAACAATGACAGGGTGGTGCAGCTCTATGCTGAAGAGAGCAGATTCCCCGGGTGATCAGGCCTAAGAAAGAACATGTAAATTACTGTGAAACCTTCTTTGTTTAGAATGCTCTCAGTTGAATGAGAGGGGTCCAAGGAGGAAGTTAGTTTGTTCCTCAAAGTCTTACAGCTCTTTGACCCTGACTCAATAGACCAGCAGAGTTCCTTGTTTTCTATAGTTCCTTACTTACCCCTGATAAGTACTGTACTTTACCTGGATTATTATGCAAAATGAGCCCAATAAAAGCAGGTATGGACGGTAAATCAGGGCCCTCCCCACTAGGGGGGGTGGCCATTTTGTCCCTACTTCCCCACAGAAACTAGTTTGTCTCTGTGCATGTGTGTTTGTTTCTCGCGTGCTTTTCGGCGAGCCATCCGCAGCATTCCGTGGTCACTGCTGGCCGGTGACCCACGCGCAACAGCAAACAACTAGAAAAGGAACAGAATCACAGAAATGGAAATCACATGAAGAGTTATCAGCAGGGAGGCAGAGGGAGGAGAATGGGGAAAGGTACAGGGAATAGGAAGCATAAATTGTAGCTACAAAATAGGAGGAGGTTAATAGTATAGGAAATGGAGAAGCTAAAGAATTTATATGTACATCCCATGGACATGAACTAAGGAGTGGGATGCTGGTGGGAGGAGATGCAGGGTGAAGGGGAATAAAGGAGAGGAAAACATGGAACAACTGTAATAACATAATAAAATATACTTTAAAAACAGAAAGTCATATAATAAACTGATTTGGGGACAGAGCAAGGGAAGAAGTTCTGTAGATTGACACATAATAAATTGTGACACACCCTGCCATATGACCTTCCCAGAAACAAATTGCTTCTTTTTTTCCAAAATATGCCTTATCTTTCCCTTCCCTGGGAAAAATAAATTCCTTTACAGTTTGATATAACATGGCTGGGAATGAGCAGCTTTATGAATACTCCCTGATTTCCCACTTTGGATTTGGGTGGGGAGAACCTTGCCCTTTATTTATTACAAGTGATCTTGGAAATTAAGCTTGGTTTGAATTTGTATTGGGAACAATGATTTCCTAATATTCTAATTAATGCTTCATAATTATTAGAAAGGCGGTGAACTGGAGTGGATAAGCATGTGGCTTCTAGAATTAGACTGCTTGGGTTTGAATTCCAGCCTCCTCAGTCACTAACAGGGTGACTTTTGGCAATTTTTCTACCTATGCCACAACTCAATTTCCTCATTTGTAAAACAGTGACAATGGTAGTAACTTTCATAGGGTTGTTGTGAGAACTAATTTATATATGTAAAATACTTAAAAGATTACCTAGTGCAGGGTTTTATTAGCAGGATTATCTTTTAATCCTTAAACTCAAGCTGTATACCTCTCCTTTACTACCTTAATTAGGAAAAAAACAATTATTTATTCTTTTACTGACTGGCTGATATAGCTGGGTATAAACTAATATGTAGTTTAATAGGAAAATTGCCACAAGTAACACAATTACTGATGAAGCTGGGGTTCATACCCAAGCAGTCTGGTTCCAGAAGCCAGTCCCTTATCCACTCCATTTCTGCCTTTCTAATAATTAGGGAAGTTTAGTTAGAGGATTAGGAAATGATTGTTCCCATCCAGAATTTGAGTGATAGCTGCAATTAATCTTATCAGCCTTGTCTTTACATATTACCCCAAAGATTGCATTCCTGTACGAGTTCCCCAATACACACAGGCTCAAAGGTTATAGTTCCTAAGGGACACTGTCCATGCCCTACAACTCAGTCTCCTCTAGGTTTATTGATATATAATTTACATAGAATAAAAGTCACCTTTTTAATGTACAGTTCTATTAGTTTTGACAAGGGCACATAGAAACAATCAGTGTATTAAAATATAGAACATTTCCTTTACCCCTCCAAATTATCATCTACTCCTTTGTAGTCTGCACCCCTTCCTCCATTTTCTACCCTGGTAACTACTAATGTATTTTCTCCTCCTATAGTTTTGGCTTTTCCGGAATGCAATCTAAATGGAATCATATAGTACAGAGCCCTTTAAGTCTGGTTTCTTTTACTTAGAATAATATATTTGAGATTTATCCATGTTTTATGTATCAGTAGTTCATTATTTTTACTGATGGATAGTATGCATTTCATTGTATGAATGTGCACAGTTTTAAAAGTAAGTCTTAGCCCATTACAAAAGAACAGTGGGCCTTTTGCATGATTCAAGAATATATAATTCTAAATCAGATAAGGACTATATAAAGTCCCTCAAAAGTTGCAGAGATTCCTGATGTTATCTCACATAATGGGGACTCCTAGGAATTTAAGTCATGGAAACCTATGAAATAGTTACTTGATATTATCTAGTGTAGTATCCCATCTGTGGTTTCAGTGGGGAGAGGGAAAAGAAGGAAATGTTAGAAAAGGAATCTTAGACACAAATCCTACCTCTGGAGAGATTGTTAATTAGAAGAGAAAGACAAGTACAATAAAATACAAAAGGTAAACAAATTTACTTTAATCAAAGAAGAGCTATAATAATAAAAAGCTCTAGTTTTCTCCTTCCCATCAATGCCCTTTACCAAATAAACAACAAAAGAGCAACCTAAGCTGTATGGGATATGTCAACTGAATGAATGTGATGACCCTCAACTGGTGTGTGCTGTGAGGCAATGCTTATCTTACTTGACTTTGCCATTTCTCCTTTTGCTTCATAGTACATAATAATTAGTAGGAGCTCACAAAATATCTCTTTAATAAATGTAAAATTTCCTTTTTCAGTAATGTTAACAAATATGGAGTTGTAAGTTTGATCTATGATCTTCTAAAACTCACATATTTTCATGGCTAACCTGGGCTCGGATACAAAAATTTCTGACGTGCTCTTTCAGCTGCACCATATCACCTTCCTAAGACTTCCCATCTGGTTGATAATTCCTCTTAATAAAGTGGTTGTATACTGATGACTTGATTTTCTCTATTGCCAAAGAAAAGGGATGATGGAAGAAGTCTTTCCAATCAATGCCTACCAATGATTCACCCCAGGTATTTGAAAATATATTACCAGCCTGTTCTATAAGGAATGCTTATCTCATTAATGATTTTTAGTTATTACCTATTTTATTACCTATTTTGAAAGCAATATATTATCAGTCATTTGACCCTAAAATCTCAGTCTCATAAAAACTTAACTTTCTCCCCATTAGCACATTTTCTAATAGAATAAAATATTATTGCTATAAATGATAATAGTAAGATTAGATTTTAAGTATAAAATTGGGATATATGTTCAATTTTTACGGGCTTAATTTCCATGACTTGTAAGTATCTGTACACTCAGATTTACTAGTGTGAACTATGACATGTGCAGAAAGAAACATTTCCGGCTCCAGTCATTTCTAAAGGGGCTGCTTACCTTGTCTGCATATTCTGTTCATCTGAGTGGTAATTATTATCGTTTGGATCAACCAAGTTCAAATACTTGCATATAAGCACATATTGAGAGGATTTTGAGCTAATTTTTAAAAATAATAAAGATTAAAAATTAATTGAGAAAAAACTGAATGTACGCCAGGGGGAAGAGAACTATACACAATTACTCTAACATAAAGATTTACAGCAAATTATAAATAAGTGGACATTATTTCTTCCTTTCTTCCCACTTTATTCCAAAATGGATTTACCATATTAGTCATAGGAGGTGAAAAGATAGGGCAAGAATCCTAAATATCCAACTCCTCAGCCAGCTGTTGGTGTCATGAAAGGTAGATCCCTGATCCCTCCTGAGCTAGACTGAAACACAAGGATGCGCATTGTGCTTCTGTATGAAGGCCACATTCGAAAGGAGCCTGGTCCAGGCTTCCTTGCTCCTAGATATACTTGCTAATCTTGAACCTCAGCATCTTTCCAGTTGATGATAACTAGAGTTAAGAAAGCATTAATGCAAGGCAAAAGATTTAAAGCAAAATACCTATTCCCTTTAGAAACAAGGCAGAGCTATCCTGCACTGACCACCCATTCAATTAAGAAAGAAAAATCCTCATAAAGCTGATTCAAAAGAGAGTCAAGATATGTCTGTTTTCTAGGGGATCCAACTTGGTAACACAAAGCCTTTCATAGTATCCTTTTGTTCCTCTTTAGAATTTGCATTACTTTTTTCTTTCACATAGCCTTTTAACATTTCTTCTTTTTTTAAAATATATTTTATTGATAATGCTATTACAGTTGTCCCATTCCCCCCTTTATTCCCCTCTGCTCTGCACACCCCCTCCCACCCACATTTCCCCCCTTTAGTTCATGTCCATGGGTCATACATGTAAGTTATTTGGCTACAACACTTCCTGTACTATTCTTAACCTCCTCCTGTCTATTGTATACCTAACATTTATGCTACTTATATCTGTCCCTTTTCCCCCTGTCTCCCTCGCCCACTCCCCCACTGACCACCCTCCATGTGATTTTCATTTCTTGATTCTGTTCCTGTTCTAGTTGTTTGCTTAGTTTGTCTTTGTTTTTGTTTTAGGTTCAGTTGTTGATAGTTGTGAGTTTGTTGCCATTTTACTGTTCATAGATTTTATCATCTTTTCTTAAAGTCCCTTTAACATTTCATATAATAAGGGCTTGGTGATGATGAACTCCTTTAACTTGACCTTATGTGGGAAGCACTTTATCTGCCCTTCCATTCTAAATGATAGCTTTGCTGCATAGAGTAATCTTGGATGTAGGTCCTTGCCTCTCATGACTTGGAATACTTACTTCCAGCCCCTTCTTGCCTGCAAGGTGTCTTTAGACAAATCAACTGATAGCCTAATGAGCACTGCTTTGTAGGTAACTGTCTCCTTTTCTCTTGCTGCTTTGAAGATTCTCTCCTTATCTTTAATCTTGGGTAATGTAATTATATGTGCCTTGGTGTGTCATTCCTTGGAGCCAGCTTCTTTGGGACTCTGAGCTTCCTGGAATTGCTGGGAGTCTATTTCCTTTGCCAGATCGGGGAAGTTCTCCTTCATTATTTGTTCAAATAAGTTTTCAATTTCTTGCTCTTCCTCTTCTCCTTCTGGCACCCCTAGGATTTGGATGTTGAAACATTTAAAGATGTCCTGGAGGTTCCTAGCCTTGTTACAGAACCTCAACAAGGGGGGCCTGGGATGATATACTATTATTGAAAGAAGGCCCCGGGTTCGTTATGTCCGCCGCCAGAGGAAAGACGTCTCTCAATACCAGAGATTTGTGAAAAGGAAAGGAAATGTTTATTTAATGCTATACAAACTTCAAGTAGTGACCTAATGTCTTCACCAAAATCCCAAAGTTCCTTAAAACACCCACAAACAGACACAGTCCTTCCTTCCCCCTTTGCCCAGTCCAGAGTACCATATCTCAGGAAAGGAAATAGAAGTCCATGGCTCAGGCAGTCCTCTGGTTCTTCTCAGTTAGTACTCGATCTCGACTGGGAGACCTCCCTGGGTTCCCGGCACCCTCTGCTGAGTCACCGGGATCTCTGCTAAAACCAGGTGGTGGTTCCCCCTTCTAAAGCTGTGGGGGCCCCACTCTGCCAGGCCGCGTGGTTCTCTCCTCCAAAGCTGCTGCATGGTTCTCTCCCTCAGGGCTGCCGCGTGGTTCTCTTCTCAGGGCTGTAGGAGTCTACACTCCGACAAGTCCGCATGCTTCTCCTTCCTAAAGCAGCATGATTCTCCTCAGGGCTGCGCATGGCTCACCTTCTCCGGGCTGCGCATGGCTCTCCTCCTAAAGCAGCACAGTTCTCCCCTCAATGGCCACCAAATCTGGGTTTTAAATCCCCACGGCCAATCTTCCTCTGCAGCCTCATTTCCGACTCCTCCCACACTCAGCTTCACATGCCAGAACTCGTATCCTTCTAGCTTTACTGGGCTGCCATCACGAGTCTGGGCAGGCATGGCACCATGTCCTGGAGCCAATCCTCTCTGAGCTCCCATGCAGGCACTGTAATGCAGGGGACCTGCCCCCCCCCAGTTACATCTAGGTGGGGGAGTTACTTCTGGGTGGGGAAGTTGCTTCTGTTCCCCTGTCTTAGAGCTGATCACAGCTACTTAACATATCTATGCAACCAGCCAAAGGCTATAGATATGTTAAATGACCAACCCAGAGGTTAGCTGCAAGGCTGTTGCTATGCAAAACAGCTCTCAATGGCCCTGCTTCATTTGTCCCTTCCCCCAACCCACACTCTGGGGTGGGGGATGGAGGCGTCTTAAAATCTCCTGGACACCTTAAGTTCTGGACCGCATTTCAAATGCCTATTTGGGCCCCCCTCTTGGCTGCACCCTGTAACAGCCTCTCCTCATTTTTTAAAAAATTCTTGTTTCTTCATTCTGTTCTGGTTGAATGCTTATTTATTCCTTCTGCTCCAAGCCATTGATTTGAGTCCTGGTTTCCTTCCTGTCACTGTTGGTTCCCTCTATGCTTTTCTTTATTTCACTTTGCATAGCCTTCATTTTTCTACCTGTAATTTGCAACCATACTCAGCCACTTCTGTGAGCATCCTGATTAACAGTGTTTTGAACTCTGCATCTGATTGGTTGACTATCTCTTCATCGCTTAGCTTTATTTTTTCTGGAGCTTTGATCTCTTCTTTCTTTGGGCCATTTTTTATTTTTTTGTCTCTGTGCATCTCTTACATATAAGGGGCATAGCCTCAAGTGTTCACCAGGGTGGAGCAACCCATGTCACTGAGTTGTGGCACTGTATGTGGAAGAGTCATCAGAGAGGGAACAATGCTGCTTGCTCCACTCTGCTGGTTTTCAGTCACTTACCCCACTACCCCCAATCAAACTGGGCCCTCCTGGTGCTGATCCCATGTGGGTGGGTTTGTGTACATTCTAGGACCCTTTGGGTCTCTCCAAAAATCTCTCCTCTGAGGCTTGGCATTTCTTGCACTGCCTCCTCAACTCCCACAGGTGTTTTCAGTCAGAGGCTTTGAAGCTTTATTTCCCTGCACTGGAACCCTGGGTTGCATGGTCTGTCTCACTCCCCATTTGTTCCTCCTGGTTTATCTGCACACGAACGTGGGACCACCCAATCTACAATCAGCCACTTTGTCAGGTCTTCCAGCTGCTGCCTCGCCTCAAGTCCTCTCCATCCAGCTTCCCATCTCCACCCCTCCTACCGGTCTGGATGAATATTTCTTCTTTAACTCCTTGATTGTTAGACTTCCATACAGTTTGATTTTCTATCAGTTCTGGTTGATTTTTGTTTTTAATTTTTTGTTGTTGTCCTTCTTTTGATTGTGTGAGGAGGCACAGTGAGTCTACCTATGCCTCCATCATGGCCAGAAGTTCCAAGACCTCTTCTTTTGCATTAATTGTATTGCAACTAATTCACTATTCTTTGTCTGGTATTTCTTATTTTTTTATCTAGATTTATTTTATTTTATTTTGTTTTATTTTAACTTTAACTCTCACACTGTGCCCTTCCCTTGTCTTACTCCATTTTGCCTTCTTCCTGTCCTTTCTTATTTTCATTGTAGATCTTATTTTCCCCCACTCTATGCCCTGTTCCTATTTCTTACTCTTACTATTTCTCCTCCCTCTATCTTATCAAAATCAGTTTTCTGTATCATAGAGATCTCATATTCACTTTTATGTTTTGTATAATATTCTCATTCTCTTTCCACCTTTATTCATCTTTGCTGAGCTGTTGTTGTTATTAATGTACTGTGGTTTTTCTGCAATTTTGTTCCCTTTTGTTCAGTATTTTTAAAATTTTATTTCAAACTTCATACGATCCTGAGTATTTCTGTGGTATCTCTTGTGACTCCTTATTCATTTCTGATTTTATTTACCTTGCTTTTATCTCTTTTTTCCTTAGTGAGTCTTATATAATGTTATTAACCAAATGTTACTTCAGTGAGAAATAGAGAGAGAGAGAGAGAGAGACAAAGAGAGAGAGCACTAAAACCTAATGCCAAAGAAGGGTGACTAGAAACTTACCAACATACAGTAGCAGGGATTTATTTTCCTATCTAAAATAAATAAAATATTAGAAAAAACACATGAAACAGTGTTAGTTAAGCCATGGACATCTGGTTATACCACAGTGTATTTAGGACAAACCCAGACATACTACATCAAATGTCCCACGTTGAGGAGATGTTGCTAAGAGGCCTTGGAGAAAAACATATCTAAAGTTAACAAAAATAGGAAGGAAAATGGCGTTGGAGTAGGAGGGAGCAGATTTGGCTTCCCCCTGCACATGGGAGAGAATCCTGGCTGATCTACAGAGTGGAGGAGCAAGCAACCAACCTACCTCCGCATATGTGAAAATAGAGGACCAAGGATTGTGGTGGAATGGAAAAACCAGTTGGTGAGAGGAGTGCTGCAACACAGTGGGGTCCCAGGGACCAGTGTGGGGTCTGGGCGCTTCAGCCCCAGGTCCAGCACCCATTGCGGGGTTTACCACAGAGTCCTCCAGAGAAAGCTGGGACAACTGCTACCTCCCCAGCTAAACAGGGTCTGAGTGGCACTGAGAGGAATCCAGTTGCTAGCAAACACACAAGGGCTTTGAGCACCCTCAGAGTCTGTGGACACTGCTGGGATTGGGTCGCACAACGGACCCTGACCCCCATGGTCATCAGTCTGGCTGGAGAGTTGGGCTGTGGGAGAAGCCAGGCCGTGGTGTGGAGCAGGAGGAATTTCTCAAGAGGAAGGAGTGAAAAGACAGACACTGGGGAATTCTCCTACAGCAATCGCCGGCCTCCCTGCCACCCAGCCAGGCAGCAATCCTGAGTTTGCACAGAACGTTATGCTTGTGTGGAGGACCCTGTGCACCCCCATAGTGCTGGGAAGGTGAGGCAGTCAGCCAAGGGTGTGTGTGAGGGACAGTGTCACCACACTCCAGTCCACAGCAGTAACCCTGCAGAAAGACCTGATTCCCACACCCAGGGTGCAGGGCCCAGGGCCATGATAGCTCCCCAGACAGTGTGCACCACTGACCCAGTGCAGATTCTGAAAAAAGAAAAGCCATACCAATCACCCCTCAGCCTGCCACAGCCAGAAAGACCAGAAAAAACAGTTTGACCACTTTGAAACCAAGAGACTTTTTAATTTAATTCTATTTTTTAAAAAATTCTTAATTTTTAAATTTTTATTCTTTTTATTCTTTTTAATTTCTTCTTCCTCTCATTCCTGCTTTCTTGTTTTATTCCTTCCTCCTTTCTTTCCTCCAATTTTATCTCTTCTTCCTTCCTTTGTATCCCTTTTTTATTTTTATTTTTTAAATACCTACAAGTGAGACAAAAACCAGGATCTGTGAAAAGACCAGAGTTGAACCCAAAAAGGGGAATCACAAAAGCTGTGACAATGAGACAAATTTCACTCTGCTATTACAGAGAATCTGCAAGTTATTGCATATTTGTATTATTATTATTTTTCTATTATTCTTATATCTTTTTTAAATAGTATTTTTGTATTCCTCCTTTTTCTGTATAGTATGCTTTGCTAAGATGGTATATTGTATCACCTGACCGGTTTCCCCTGATATCTCTTTCATAGTGTATTGCTAATGTACTGTCCTTCACCTCACCTGTGTCCCATTAGCACACTACTCAAGGTTCTATACTCCTTATTCTTGTTATCTAGATCTCATAGATTCTGTCATATGATAGTTGCTCTAATAATATTGTAAATAATTGCTATTCCATGCAATTGTAAATACTTCACAACATCCCTCCCAGATCTTAGTCCACTTCAAAATTTCCTGAACTCTATAACTGTAGTGGTTAACTCTATTCTCTCACACACTACATCTATTTACTATCTTTTACTCTCACCTTACCTCAGAATCTGACCTTCCACAACCTCACTGCTTTCTAGATCCTACTCACAATCCTTCCTTCCACAACAAGAGTCTTATCTTCTTTCCATCCTTTCTAAAAATCAGCTAGCTGGGTGGAAGATCACAGTTAATACTATACATAGCCAAAGGATCTCCTATCTCTTCTCTTCTGGCTGCTACTGTAAATAACATAGAATATTCTTGCTATCTTAAAGATTTTGCCTTCCCCCTCCAAGGGATCACAAAAAAGTGTAGGTGGAAGCAGTGAACACCAGGATACCCACTGGAAGAGGAAACCCAACAACAAAGGAACCACTAACACATAACAACAGAAGAAGGTGAAGCAGAGACTGGAAACCACACAAACCTCAATCCAGGACTTATCAGGAAATACAACTAAACAGTAGAGACAGTACCCAATACAAACAACTGAACAAGAACAAGAGAGAATCCTCAGAACCTTATACACATGGAAGAACCAGCTTCAACAAAACCTGCCCTCACCAGCACAACAAAATACAAGAGGTGGTGGACAGAGTGACCCTCATTTAACCAGCTAGTGGGAAGGAACCACCAAAGAAAGACCCAACAACAATCAAAATTCAAAGACAAACACAGAGCCAAATTAAATGACAGCCCAAGACCAGTGAGCTCGGCAGATCAAAGAAAATGCACTCACTTCCAGTGAGTTTCTACCACAGAAGTTCACACCACAAACCCAGGGAGCCAGAACAGATAAATTTAAGAAGCTGAGGCTAACGAGAAGAGTCTCACAAACAATAGGAAGACAAAGAAACAATCCCAAAATGAAAGGAAAGGAGGAAGCCTCAGAAAGAATGCTAAATGAAATAGAGGCAACTCAACTACCAGATATTGAGTTCAAAGCAATGATTGTCAGGAAGCTCAATGAGCTCACAATGAGCTACCAGAAACTACAGGGAAGCTACAGTGAGCTCACTGCAAACTATATCAACATGAAAAAAGAAATAGAAACTATCAACAAGGGTGAAGAGGAAATGAAGAATACAATTTCTGAACTAAAGAGCACAGTAGAAGGAATGAAAAGCAGGATTGATGAAGCAGAAGATTGGATCAGCGACCTAGAGGACAAAGTAGAAGAAATCACCCAGAAGGAGCAACAGAAGGAAAAGAGGCTCAGAAAGAATGAAGAGAGATTAAGAGAAATGCAAGACAATATGAAACATAATAATATCCATATAATAGGGACACCAGAAGGAGAAGAAGAAGAGCAAGGGATAGAAAAACTATTTGGAAAAGTAATGATGGAAAACTTCCCTAATCTGATGAGAGAAAAAGTCACACAAATCCAGGAAACACAGAGAGTCCCAATCAAGAGGAACCCAAAGAGGCCCACCTCAAGACACATCATGATTAAAATGGCAAAATTTCAAGACAAAGAGAGAATCTTAAAGGCAACAGGGGAGAAAAAGGAAGTAACATACAAGGGAGCCCCAATAAAGCTAGCAGCTGACTTCTCACTGAAAATGCTCCAAGCAAGAAGAGAATGGCAGGAAATATTCCAAGCAATGAGAACCAGAGGTCTCCAACCAAGGCTGCTTTACCCAGCAAGGCTCTCAGTCAAGATGGAAGGCCAAATAAGAAGCTTCCCAGACAAAAGAAGTCTAAAAGAATACACTTCCACCAAACCAGCTCTGCAAGAGATGCCAAAGGGCCTGCTTTAAGTAAGAGAGAGAGAGAGAGGAGTTCAGGTACAAAAATTGCAATGAATATGTACCTATCAATAATAATCTTAAATGTAAATGGACTAAATGTTCCAATCAAAAGACATAGAATAGCTGAATGGATAAGAAAGCATGACCCACACATATGTTGCCTACAAGAGACCCACCTCAGGACAAAAGACATACACAGGCTAAAAGTGAAGGACTGGAAACAAATTTTTCAAGGAAATGGACAGGAAAAAAAAAGCCGGAGTAGCAATACTCATATCAGACAAAATAGACTTCAAAGAAGGGCCATAAAAAGAGACCCAGAAGGTCACTTCATAATACTCAAGGGAAGAATCCACCAAGAAGACTTAAACATTGTAAACATATATGCACCGAACACAGGAGCACCCAAATACATAAAGAAAATGTTAGAGAACTTCAAGAAAGGTATTGAAAGCAACACAATTATAGTAGGGGATTTCAACACCCCACTGTAAAAAATGCACAGCTTTTCCAAACAAAATATCAACAAAGATATTGTGGCATTTAAAATTCCCTAGAGGAAATGGACTTAACTGATATATATATGAGCCCCTCATCCCAAAGAAGGAAAATACACATTCTTTTCAAATGCATATGAAGCATTTTCAAAGATAGACCACATGATAGAACACAAAGCAAGCCTCAACAAATTCAAGAAATTTGGAATTATACCAAGCATTTTCTCTGACCATAAAGGACTAAATCTAGAAACCAACCCCAAGGGAAGAAACCTGAAACACTCAAAATCATAGAGATTGAATAGCATGCTATTAAATAATGAATGGGTCAAGAATGAAATAAAGGAAGAAATCCAAAAATTTCTGGAAACAAATGAAAAAGAACTCACAACAACCCAAAACTTATGGGACATAGCCAAGGCAGTCCTGAGAGGGAGGTTTATCATGATACAGGCATACCTAAAAAAGATAGAAACATTTTAAAAAAACAACCTAACCCTATGTATACAAGAACTCAAGGAACAACAACAAAGACAGCCCAGAGCAAGCAGAAGGAAGGAAATAACCAAGATCAGAGAATAATTAAATGACATTGAGACTAAAAGCACAATTCTAAGGATCCATGAATCCAGGAGCTGGTCCTTTGAAAAGATAAACAAAATCGACAAACCTTTAAACAGGCCCATAAAGAAAAAAAAGAAAAGGGATCCAAATAAACACAATCAGAAATGAAAGAGGAGAGATAACAACTGACACCACACAAATACAAAGGATTGTAAGAAATTGCTATGAAGAACTCTATGCCAAGAAATTTGAAAACCTAGGTGAAATGGACAAATTTCTAGAAAAATACAATCTTCCAAAACTCAATAAAAAAGAAGCAGAAAGCATGAAGGGACCAATAACAGCAGATGAAATTGAAGCAGTAATCAAAAAACTCCTGACACACAAAAGTCTTGGTCTGGATGGTTTCACAGGAGAAATGTACAAAGCATTTAAGGAAGAGCTAACCCCTATCCTCCACAGACTACTGCAAAAAATCCAGAATAATGGAAGTCTCCAAAACTCTTTTTATGAAGCCAGCATCATCCTAATCCCAAAACCAGATAAAGACACAAAAAAGAAAGAAAACTTCAGGCCAATATCACTGATGAACATAGATTCTAAATTCCTCAACAAAATATCGACAAACCACATCCAACAATACATTAAAAAGACCATACACCATGACCAAGTGGGATTCATCTCAGGGATTCCAAGGTAGTTCAATATTCGCAAATCCGTAAATGTAATACATCACATAAACAAAAGCAAAGAGAAAAATCACATGATCATATCAGTAGATGAGGAAAAAGCATTTTATAAGGTACAGCACCCATTTATGATAAAAACACTCAGCACAGTTGGAATAGAGGGAGCATTCCCCAACATAATAAAGGCCATATATGAGAGACCTAAAGAAACATCATAATCAATGGGCAAAAACTAAAATCTTTTCCACTAAGATCAGGAACAAGACAAGGCTGTCCACTTTCACCACTTCTATTCAATACAGTATTGGAAGTTTTACCCACGGCAATCAGACAAGAAAAAGAAATAAAAGGCATCCAAATTGGAAAGGAGGAAACAAAACTGTCATTGTTTGCAGATGACATATTAGTGTATGTAGAAAATCCTGTAGACTCTACCAAAAAATTGCTTGACCTAATAAATGAATTTGGCAAAACAATGGGATACAAAGTTAATATTCAGAGATCAAACGCATTTTTGCATACCAACAATGAAACAGGAGAAGCAGAAATCAAGAAAAAAATCCCATTTGATATAGCAAAAATAAAAATAAAATGCCTAGGAATAAATCCAATGAAGGAAGTAAAAGACCTGTATACAGAAAACTACACAACACTGAAGAAAGAAATTAAGGAAGACACAAACAAATGGAAGCATATACCATGTTCATGGATTGGAAGAATTAACATTATCAAAATGTCCATACTACCCAAAGCAATTTACACATTCAATGCAATACCTATTATAGTACCAATGGCATATTTCACAGACATAGAAAAAACATTTCAAAAATTTATATGGAACCATAAAGGACCCCGAATAGCTGCTGCAATTTTGAGAAAGAAAAGCAAAGTAGGAGGGATCATGATACCTGATGTCAAATTATACTACAAGGCCACTGCAATCAAAACAGCCTGGTACTGGCATAAGAACAGACATATGGACCAATGGAACAGAACAGAGAGCCCACAAATAAACCCAAGTCTCTATGGCCAATTAATATTTCACAAAGGGGGCAGCAACATAAAATGGAGTAAAAACAGTCTCTTCAACAAATGGTGTTGGGAGAATTGGACAGGTACGTGCAAAAAAATGAAACTCGAGCACCAACTTACATCATAAACAAAAATAAATTCAAGGTTGACAAAAGACTTAAATATAAGGCATGTCACCATTAAAGTTCTAGAGGAGAACATAGGCAGAAAAATCTCAGATATCTCACACAGCAACATTTTTACTGATACATCCTGTAGAGCAAGGGACATAAAGGAAAGAACAAACAAATGGGAGCTCATCAAAATAAAAAGCTTCTGGACAGCTAAAGAAAACAGTATTAAAATAAAAAGATAACCAACTGTATGGGAAAACATATTTGCCAAAGATACCTCAGACAAGGGTTTAATCTCCAAAATACATAAAGACCTTACATGACTCCACTCTAAGAAGACAAGCCACCCAATTAAAAAAATGGGCGAAGGACTTTAACAGAAACTTCTCCAAGGAGGACATACAGAGGATCCAGAGACACATGAAAAGATGCTCAATATCACTAGCTATCAGAGAGATGCAAATTAGAACCACAATGAGGTACCACTTCACACCAGTCACAATGGCCATCATAAACAAAGCAACAAACAAGTGTTGGAGAGGTTGTGGAGAAAAGGGGACCCTAGTGCAGTGTTGGTGCGATTGCAGACTGGTACTACCACTATGGAAAACAGTATGGAACTTCCTCAGAAAACTAAAAATTGATCTGCCTTTTGACCCAGCAATTCCACTGCTAGGATTATATCCTAAGAACCCTGAAACAGCAATCCAAAAAACCTATGCATCCCAATGTTCATAGCAGCACAATTTACAATAGCCAAGTGTTGGAAGCAACCTAGATGCCCATCAGTAAATGAATGGATCAAAAAACTATGGTACATTTGCACAATGGAACTCAATGCAGCAGAAAGAAAGAAGGAGCTCCTATCCTTTGCAACAGCACGGATGCAACTGGATAGCATTATGCTAAGCGAAATAAGCCAAGTGGTGAAAGACAAATACCATATCATCTCACCTCTAACAGGAACCTAAAGAACAAAACAAAGAAACGAGCAAAATATAGTCAAAGACACTGAAATAGAGAACAGTCTGACAGTGTTCAGAGAGGTGAGGAGAGGGAATTTCAGGGGAAAAGGGGAAGGGTTTACAGGAAGAAGTATAAAGGGCACATGGATAACAACTAGGGGTGCGTGGAAATGGGAGAGTGGAGGGGAGGGCTGAGTGGGTGGGTTGGGATGGAACTAAAAGAGAAATTTGTACTGCAAGAACAATTAACATAAAAAATAAAAATACATAAAAATAAAGTTAACAGAAATAGTACTAGAGACAAAAACTGCACAAAGAGAAAATTCCACAGATTCATAGAGTGTCCCTCTTGAAAAGTCAGTAGAGAAGAAAAAACATGTCTAAGACCATGGGGAAAAAATCAGCCAAAGTATTAGTGGGAACAGTAGTTGGTGATAACTCAGGGTTAATAATAGAGTCTGTTCTCACCAGTCAGACTGGTAATCTGCATAATCCATGTAACATTAGGTAGAGTCATAAGAAGAATCTTGCCTCAGTAGTGGAGAATAACTACTCATAGACTAAATACTGCTCCATTTCTGACAAACAGGTTTTAAATGCAAGACTCAGAAGGAAAACTGTTTCTGAGCAACTTCAACCTACAACAAGCTCAAGGTTATTTATAGAAAGATTAAAATATCCAGCATCCAACAAGGTAAAATTTGCAATGTGTCCCAGAAAAGAGGTTTGCAAAAGTTCTACTCATTTTTTCCTGTGTGACTCACACTGATTTTGACACACATTGGTAGCCTGTAAATTTGTTTTTGTTTTTTTTTTAATTAGATCTTCATTACTACTTACAGTAAATTCCCAGAATCTGTCTGTAATAAGTGTGGTCATCAGATCAGAAGTATCAACATTAATTGAAATGTTGTTAGAAAGTCAAACTCTCAGTCTCCACTCTAGGGCTGTTAAATCAGAAATAGTGAGGTGGACCCAGTTATCTGTGTTTTAACAAGCCCTCCAAGTGATTTTGATTCACACTAAAGTTTGACTTGCTAACTGTTTTTCGAATATTTCTACTCATCTGCACTTGCTTAGTTCACTGAAAAGTTATTTAGTCACTCATTTCAGAAGGAAACTTCCTGAGAGAAAGATATGCCCTAAATGTTGACTACTAGCACTCACTAAAATCCTGTTGAAGGATTATTTCAAGATACATTATCTTAATATGAGTGTGTATGGTGGCCTGAGAATATCAGTTAACATTTTCATGTTTACAAAAAATCATTTGGAGTCATAAAACTCACAGAAATGTAGTTAACTAACTGGTTTATTTTTCACAAGATGTTTTTAAAATGTCAGACACGACAGTGCCAAATGGAAAAGCTCAGTTGGCAACTCCTATATGCCTCTCTCCTCATAACCATTTTTCTGGAACTTCAAAAAGTCGGAAGGTGCTGTGAGCAAGGAAGGAAGAAAAGAAAGTCAAGGAGACTTAATAAAAGAAGCCCAGGACTTCTCCCAGAGTCTTTACATTACAGTAGGTACAGTGCCCTATGAAATTGCAATGATGCATAAGGTTTGACAAATTGACTGTGATAACATTAACAAAACTAGCTCCTGTACCTATATTCTGATTTTAACTTACACCCATTATTCAAAGCCACATTCTGAATAAAATGTAGCTAAAAAGATGTTGTAGACACTATATGGAAATTCTGTAAAAAATATCACTTTTGTAATCAAGATCATTTTAAATTCTAAATGGAAAGTCGTATCTTCCACCTGATATCACACTATGCAGACATTTCTGATAATCAGGGAAGTCACTGAAAAATACATATTAATGGAATGAAAAATGATGATGATTTGGTCCTTTTCAGATATCTTTTAATGTAGTACAGTGCTCATCCATATTGGAATTTTTACCATTACAATCTGGTTACATAAGATAATATTAGATATCATTTTTTCTTTTTTGAAAAATAAAAGACCTATTAATTTTTTAATAAAATTTCATCTAGTTTTCATATGTAAAAATATGTTCTATACTCCTCACCCTGAAGTTCTACCAAAAAAATAAGAAAACTATGTTTTCAGATAATTTTTCTGTCCTAGCATAGTCAGTGTCCTAGGGATTTCTTGTCATTTCATCTTCTGAAAGTTTGGCATTTAGCAAAATGAAATCCCATGAAAGATTCTCAATATTAGTTTTTATTGGAATCTCTGTATTTCTTGTTTGATTTTTAAAAGTAGAACAATGGAAAACTAAGAAGCAATATCCTTCTGACTTGTGTGATTAAAAAAGGTTTTGCAATGGACTCGTGAGGCAAGTAAATGCAATATTTTCTATTATTCTGTCAATATTGACATTTAAGAAATTGTTCATTTAAATTTCAGTTTGTGTCTTGTAAAACAGTCTTAGTAATAAAATTCCAAGACCCTGTTGACTACACACTTTCATTTTACTTCTGATTTAATATTAATATGCTTTTCTTAATCCTGTGTTGTTCTTTCTTACTTATTCCAAATGTACTTGTCTTTCAAATGAATTTTGCTATTTTTTTAGGTTTTCCATTATTGTGAGTGGGGGCTATGTTTTCTTTGAGTTATATAACTTTTAATATCTCTTACCTTTTTGAGGGATTTTCCTGAATCTTTATCCTATGAATATTCTTGACACAGCTAAAAAAACCACAGAATTGAATCAGATAAACTTCCCAGGTAGTTCTAAAAAGTAAAATAAATGAAGTAAAATGATAACTAAAAAAATCAAAGTGGAATTGCCATTTCAATGGAAAATAACAAAGATATAGATAATGTAGAAATGTAGTCAAATTCTCCTAATTTCCATATATATAATATCTATGTTTATTGAGTCAGAAAAGATAAAATAGAAGAGCTTAAAGTTATACTCTTTTTTAAAAATATTTTATTTATTCATTTTTAGAGAGGGGAAAGGAAGAAGAGACAGAGAGAAACATCAATGTGCGGTTGCCTCTCACACGCCCACTACTAGGGACCTGGCCTGCAACCCAGGAATGTGCCCTAACTGGGAATTGAACCAGCGACCCTTTAGTTCCCAGGTCTGCACTCAATCCACTGAGCTACACCAGCCAGGGCTCTAGTATCATTTTTGTACCATCATTTTTAGCCAGGGCTAGAAGTTATATTCTTAAGTACATGTTTAAATATATGATGGTTTCAACTTTACCTCTTAAAAATTCCCTTGGGTCTCTTACCAGTGCCCTTTCCAACTTTGCCTTTCTGAAAATTCCACCTCCTGTAGAGCTTTGCTACTCTGATAGTTAAGTCCTGGGCTAGAGGCTGACTTTTTCTGCTCATTGGCTGGACAAGGACAGCCCCTTTCTCTGCTGCTAAGAAGATCACCTGACTTACACATTGTCTTTTAATTACTAATTAATCTATTTTGGTATTGCATTGCCTTTATCTAATACAAAGGCTCCAAACTATAGCTATCCAGTGCCAAGTCCTTAAAATCACTGCTTCCCCAAACATCTCAAATGCCTGAGATATTGCAGACATGAGTGCATTTCACTCCACCAATATCCCATTGAAGTTTACCACTGGTATAATTTTGACAGTTGTACAATCACAACATTCCACGGGCTTTCCATACTCTGCCCACAACCACTATTGGAGTCTGCATTGCCAGACAGCCTGCCGATGATCCATCTCCAAAATATTTCAGAATCCTCTATCTATGACTACTTTTATACAAAGTGTCACAGTCCAAGCTTCCAGAGAAACAGACTCTGAGACTTTGAGATTTGCATGCAGGTTTATTGGAGCATGTTCTTGGACCAAAAGAGAAGCCAGGAAAGCAAAATTGGGCAGTGGAAAAGGTTGAACTACAGTACAGTTATACCACCAACTTAAGTTAATTTAATGGGGGAGCTCTAAAGCTGAGGTAGCTTTTCAGTGGTGCCCCACCTTTAAAGCTCTGTGCACACCATCAGCCAATCATGAAATACAGCCTTGGGTAATGCAGCATACTCTGTCCATGGGTAAGTGCCTGGGAGTGCACAGCTGTGATCTATCAATAGCTGACACTCAAGGCAGATGGTGGAATAAGTGATTATTTCCTGAAAGGGCATCTGAGTGACATAGCATAGTATCCATTACATCCATAACCTACAAAGAGATCTACAATTGAATTAACAAAAATAATTTTAAGTAAAAAATCAATTCACAAAGAAGGAAATTCAAATGGAAAAAATATGAAAAGATGCTCAGCTTTATGAGAAGTTAGGAAAATTCAAATTAAAACAAGATATTTTTATTCATCAGATATATATATATATATTAAAGATTAGTAATATTTAGTGGTAATAATAACATAAGGGAAGTATTTTTATGTATCTCTAATGGGAATGTCTGTGAATACAAATTGACAAATTGTACAGTATTTAATAGCACTAAAATGAGAAATAAGTTGCCTATTTCCCTCAAATTAATTTGTAGATTTAATGCATTCCCAATGTAAACTCCCCAAATATCACTTGTTTAAATCAACAAACTGATTCTAAGATGCATGGAGAAATGCAAATGGACTAAAATCACCAAGGCAAATTTAAAAAAGAAAAACAATTGGGAAAGCTTTCATTAACAACACAAATATTTATTATAAAGAGACAGGAATTAAGATAGGGTGGTTGTGGTGTAAGAATAAACTTATAGAAAATAGAACAAAACAAAAAGCCAAGAAACAGACCATCCAGATCATAATATATATTGCCACCTAATTTACAATACAGGTACCAGTCACTGAAATGTAGTAGAAATGAGTAGACTTTTCCAATATTCAGAAAACAAAGGAATTTCTGTATACCAACAACAAAATATCAGAAACAAAAGTCAGGAAAAAATCCCATTTGTTATAGCAACAAGAAAAATAAAGTACCTAGGAATAAACCTAATCAAGGGGGTAAAAGACCTGTATTCATTAAACTGCACAACACTGAAAAAATAAATTAAGGAAGACACAAGTAAATGGAAGAATGTACCATGTTCATGGACTGGAAGAATTAACATCATCAAAATGTCCATATTATCCAAAGCAATTTATAGAATCAATGAAATCCCTATTAAAGCACCAATAACATGTTTCACATATATAGAACAAGCATTTTAAAAATTTATAGAGAACCATAAATGACCCTGAAGAGCTGCAGAAATTTTGAGAAAGAAGAACAAAGTAGGAGGGATCACAACATTTGATATCAAACTATATTACAAGGTCACAGTAATCAAAAGAGTCTGGTACTGGCATAAGGACAGACATAGACCAATGGAACAGAATAGAGAACCCAGAAATAAAGTCAAATCTCTAAGGTCAATTAATATTCGACCATGGGGGCATAAGCATAAAATGGAGTAAAAATAGCCTTTTCAACAAATGGTGTTGGGAGCCTGGAGAGCTACACGCAAATAATGAAATGACCACCAACTTACAACATATATAAAAATCAATTCAAGGTAGATAGCCCTGGCTGGTGTAGCTCAGTGGGTTGAGCACAGGCTACGAACCAAAGCATTGCAGGTTCGATTCCCAGTCAGGGTACATGCCTAGGTTGCAGGCCATGGCCCCCAGCAACCGCACATTGATGTTTCTCTCTCTCTCTCTTTCTCCCTCCCTTCCCTCTCTAAAAAATAAATAAATAAAATCTTAAAATAAACAAATAAATAAACAAATAAATAAATTCAAGGTAGATAGAAGACTTAAATATAAGTTGTGATACCATAAAAGTCCTAGAGGAGAGCATAGGCAAGAAAATTCCAGGTACTCCACACTGCAATATTTTCACTGATATGTTCCCTAGAGCAAGGGACATAAAGGAAAGAATAAACAAATGGGACTTCATCAAAATAAAAAAGCTTCTGCACCGCTAAAGAAAACAGCACTAAAATGAAAAGAGAACCAACCGTATGGGAAAACATATTTGCCAATGATTCTTCAGACAAGGGTTTCATCTCCAAAATATATAAGGAACTCATATGACTCCACTCCAGGAAGACAAACGATCCCATTAAAAATAGGCAAAGGACCTGAACAGACACTTCTCCAAAGAGGACATACAGAGGGCTCAGAGACACATGAAAAGATGCTCTGTATCGCTAGCCATCAGAGAGATGTAAATTAAAACCACAATGAGATACCACTTCACAATGGTCAGAATGGCCATCATAAACAAATCAACAAACAAGAAGTGTTGGAGAGGATGTGGAGAAAATGGAACCCTAGTGCACTGTTGGTAGGAATGCAGACTAGTGCAGCCACTGTGGAAAACAGTATGGAATTTCCTCAGAAAACTAAAAATGGAACTGTTGTTTGACCAGGCAATTCCACTGCTGGGATTATATCCTAAGAGCCCTGAAACACCAATCCAAAAGAACCTATGCACCCCAATGTTCAGAGCTCCACAATTTACAATAGCCAAGTGCTAGAAGCAACCTAGGTGCCCATCAGTAAAATGAGTGGATCAAAAAGTGGTGGTACATTTACACAGTAGAATTCTATGCAGCAGAAAGAAAAAAGGAGCTCCTACCTTTTGAGACAGCATAGATGGAACTGGAGAGCATTATGCTAAGTGAAATAAGCCAGGCAGTGAAAGACAAATAGCATATGATGTCACCTATAAGTGAAACCTAGTCAACAAAACAAACAAGCAAGCAAAATAGAACCAGAGTCTTTGAAAATAAGAACAATGTGTACATTAACCAGAGGGGAGGTGGGAGGGGATAATAGAGGGGAAAAGGTGAAGGGTTTTCATGAACATGTATAAAGGACACAGGGACAAAACCAAAGGTGGGTAGGATCAAGGGTGGGAAGTGAGGATGGCTGGGGTGGGGTGGAGTAGTGGGGGGAAATGGAGATAACTGTACTTGAACAACAACTTTTTAAAAGTTTTCAAAAATTAGTAGACTTTTCAGTAAACAATGCTGGGTCAATTTATTATATTTCCATTAGAGATAAATGAACCTTGACCCCCTAGTTTGCCGTACATTTAAAAAAAATGAACTGTAACTGAGAGATAAACCTAAATGTTAAAGGCAAACAATAAATTTTCTGTAATTTCACTGTCCAGGAGAGTTTTCTGAGATGATAGAAATATTCTATCTTAGTGATAACACAGTATTCACATGTGGTACTGAGTACTTGAACTGAGAAACTAAATTTTTAATTTTATTTAAATTGAATTAATTTAAATTTAAAAGCCATGTGTGATTCCCATATTGGACATTGTAGTTCTAAAAGATAACATAGAAGAATATCTGTCATGATGATTTGATGTGTTAACTTGACAAGGATGAACTACAGTTCCATGGGAGATTATGAGGCAAAAGTTAGGGAATAGAAGGGTGGCAGCAGCCATTTTGTAGCATACACAGGCCTAATCTGGGTGCCACTGTAAAGGTTTTTGCTAATGTGATTCAAGTTCACAGTCAGTTGACTTTGCATTAATCAAGAGACATTACCTTTGTGGATCTGATTTGATCAGTTGGAAGAATTTTAATAAAGGGGTTAGGTCTTTCTTGAGCTCAGACTCCAAGCAGCACCTAGGTGTGCAATGGCTCTCCTATCCTTTTTGGGTCTTCCTAACTGCTACCTGTGGACAATAAACTTGACCTACGCTGTGCTGTTCCAACCTGCTGGTGGTTTTCCCGTGTATCCAGTCTGCCTGCCTGTGGATGAGCATTAGACAGTGTTTGTGCAATGGCAGCCTGCTTGGGATCTTGCCTTTATGATTATCTGTGATACTAATTTTGGGCTTGCTTAGATAGCCCCCATGAAATGCACTAACAATACAGGAAATGGTTGGCCAGTTTTACTGAGTTAAAATAAAGAATTTCTTGTTATCAAAGAGTATATTAAGGCAGTGAAGAAGTAAGGACTGAGTTGGGACTAGATATTTGAGATTTATATATGTCATGTCCAGGATATATATTTTATTTTTTTAAGAGAGCAGAGAAAGGAAGGAGAAAGAGAGGGAGAGAAACATTGATCCATTGCCTTTCACATGCACCTCAAAACCACAACCCAGACATATGCTCTGACAAAGAATTCAACTGGCAACATTTTGTTTTGTGGGACAAAGCCCAACTAACCGAACACACTGGTTAGGGTCAGGAGATTATATATATATAATATATAGATAATATTTTTATTCATTTTTAGAGAGAGGAAGGAAGGAATAGAAGGAGAAAAACATCAATGTGTGTTTGCCTCTCATGCGGCCCCTACCGGGGACCTGGCCTACAACCGAGGCATGTGCACTGACTGGGAATTAAACCAGCGACCCTTTGGTTCACAGGCCAGCACTTAATCCACTGAACCACACCTGCCAGGGATATATTTTTAAAATTCCTCCAAATCAACAAGAAACAGAAAACCCATTTCTGTTTCTTTTTAATGAACAAAAGTGTTTCATGGACATTTCACAAAAGAAAACATCCAAAGAGCCAATAAAAATGCACTCATCTTCATTAGTTATCAAGGAAGTATTCAATTCGGTTAGAATCACAGTAAGATATACACCAACCAGAATGGCTAAAATTAAAACACCACCACCAACAATAATAATTATAAAATTTAATAACCTTCCAGTACTGTGTGTTGATTAAGATATGAAGCAACTGGAACAAATTCTATGCTACTGATGAGAATATAAATTGATATATTTACTCTGAAAATCAGAGAAGTGTGTGTGTTTCCAATTGATGTTTTTTCATCTATGATTAGTGCTTTTTCTCTTTTGTTAAAAAAAAAAAAACTTTGCCTCCTTCAAGGTTATGACTATATCCTACTGTGCATTCTCTTAAACCTTTATAGTTTTAACTTCAATATTTAGATCTATGATCCAAACCAAATTAATTTTCTAAGTGTGAGTTAGGGGTTCAATGATCATTTTTTTTCCTTAAAAATATGCAATTACTTCAGGCTCACTCATTTCAGTTGCTCATTGAAAAGATTCTAGTTTTCTGTATAGAAATACATTGGTATATCTATTTCCTTATACCTTGATCTAGATGGATGAAAAAAAATTGATACATAGGATTAACCTACTTTTTGGTAAAAGAGTGAAAAAAGGTTTGTACATTTTAATATGAGAATCTAGAAAAGAACAGAAGATACACATCAAACATTTCATGTTGGTTACTTTGAGCAGGGCAAAGATTGAAAGGATGGAGGAGCAGATAATGAAATACTTTTTATTTGTCTTCTTATTTGACTTGTTATGCAGTATCTCTTTACTCTTGTAACTTACAAAAGTTTTAATAAAATGATAAAGCAAGATGAAACAACAGAATCAAAACAAGGAATGTAATCTTTTTCCTTTTTGAAATTTCTCTTCTGGGCCCTAACATTTTCTTTCTTGCATCAAAGGTCTTTGTACATTTGTCCTGGTTACTGCTGTTAAAGAACTTGTCATAAAGTAGTGGGACCACATTATACTCATGTCTGCAACCCCAGGGTAGCCTTTCCACTGCCAGGGAAGGGTGCAATCAGATGAAAGAGAATGAGCAAAGCAGAGGTTTCTCCCCAGTTTACCTCCTTATGTAGCATTTGTGAATTAATTATTTTATGGTAAATACTTATTTCCTTTGCATGAATGCTAGATGGCTCTCTTTCATTTTAAAATTTCTTTTCTTTTTTTAAAGATTTTGTTTATTTTTATTTTTACAGAGGGAAGGGAGGGAGATAGAGAGAGAGAAACATCAATGTGTGGTTGCTGGAGGTCATGGACTGCAACCCAGGCATGTACCCTGACTGGGAATCAAACCTGCAATACTTTGGTTCACAGCCCACACTCAATCCACTGAGCTACGCCAGCCAGGCTCATTTTAAAATTTCATTACTAACATGAACACAAGCCTTTGAAACTACATACATAATAAGTTTAAAAGGCTAGCTTTAAAAACAAATTCTGCCATAACACAGACTGTACTTCTTATATTCT
The DNA here is from genome assembly GCF_004126475.2 of Phyllostomus discolor. Taxonomy (NCBI): domain Eukaryota; kingdom Metazoa; phylum Chordata; class Mammalia; order Chiroptera; family Phyllostomidae; genus Phyllostomus; species Phyllostomus discolor. The sequence goes on along the minus strand of NC_050198.1, from coordinate 26,857,883 downwards.
GAAAGCCATGCTGAGGATTCATCTGTTTCTCTCTTTTAACTTTTGCATCTAATTAATATTTGTCTGAAGGGCATGTTCCTAGTAATCAGAAGCATGCCTCAGTGGTGCTAATGTGCAAAACAGTGACCTTGAGGGGGAAAAAAATTTTCACCCAATCATTTTCCAGGCAATTATCTCCAAAGGTACAGAGAAGGTGTATTTACTATGCTCTCCTATCTCACAAGAGAAGAACATTGAAAAATTAATTTTATTTCCCTAAGAGAGATTATAAATCTTCACACAATATATTATGAAAGGGCAAGACATTGTTGATGTGATTTCAATATATCTCTGAAATTTTAGGTAGCCTTAAGAGGATCTCTGAATACTGTTTAGTTGTCCCAAATGTATGCCTAAAAATCAGGAAATTTCTGTCCTGGCTGGTGTGGCCCATTAAATTGAGCACTGGGCTATGAACCAAAGAGTTGCTGATTTGATTCCCAGTCTACGGCCTATGCCTGGGTTGTGGGCCACGTACCCAGTAGGGGGCATGTGAGAGGCAACCACATGTTAATGTTTCTCTCCCTCTCTTTCTCCCTCCCTTCCCCTCTGTCTAAAAATAAAATAAATAAAATCTTCAAAAAACAGAATTACACATCTTAGGCAGGTAGGATGAATTCAAACAGGGTTGTAATAAAAATATTAAGATGGGTGTTTAAGAAAAGTGAATCCATGAAAGCAAAAATTATATATGAACATTTTTACAGATGCCACAAAGGCATTTGATAAAATCCAATCTCTAATGTTGATAAAATTCTTAATTTAATCAAAATAGAGTAATAAAAAATATCACTCATATAATATATGAAATATTATTTAGCCATATATGTGCATTATATAAATATCATATTGCATTACATTATGCTATATTATCTTGATATTCAAAAATTAAGCATTTATAGATAGCAATTATTATGAACCATGCACTGTTTTAAGCATTGTTCATATTTTTAACATATTTTAATGAATTTATGAGGGACCCAAAAAATATCTTCTGGAGAGAGGGCCTCTTGTAGTATAGGCTTCCCCAATAGGTGAGTGTCCTAGGAACCTATCTGTATCAGTGCATCAGCTGGCATTGTTGTGAGAGGCTGGTTTAAGGAATTTTTTTAAATACTCTTTCAACATGTTTTCCCATTTAATGGTGGGTGATTTATTAATGCACCTGCCCACACCATGCTGAGTGTCCAGCAATTTTTGCCAAAAATGGCATAACCCCTGTGCCCCACCCTCCCTGTTCACAGTCTCACCCAGAGTGACTCATTTTTGTTTCCCCAGATGAAAAAAAATCCTCAAAAAGAAAGGTTTTGTCAATGTGGAAGAGGTGAAACAAAAAAATGGCAGAAGCACTAAGAGGCATCAAAATCAATGAGTTCCAAAACTGTTATAAGCACTGGGAAATAGTCTCAATAGGTACATTGCATCAAAAGGAGAGTATTTTGAAAGTGACTGAAGTTTAAACATGTAAGAATAAATATACATTTTTTATAAATAAATTCTGTTTTTTTTTGAGTTTCCTTTCATAATCTTGACAAAACCCTGTGAAGAAATGGTATTATTGACATAATATTCAGATGAGGAAGTTAATGCTAAAAGTTTAAGTACCTTGCCCAAAGATATAAAGGATGTAAGTAGCAAAGCTATTTTTTCTTTTTTTTACTGTTCAAGTACAGTTGTCTCCACTTCCCCCCAGCACTCTTCCCCACCCCACCCACCCCCACCTCCTACCCTCAATCCTATGCTGTTTAGGTTTTGTCAATGGGTCCTTTATATATGTTCCTTGATGACCCTTTCTCTTCTTCTCCGTGTTGTCTTCCTCCCCCACCCCCTCCAAAAACTGAGTGTTTGGAGCACTCAACTGTGAACTTTTAGCCTAGTCAATACAACTCAGATTATGGAATAAAAGCCAATTGGGTTATACATACAAATATTCAAGTATAAAAATATTGGAAATTATAATATAGAAACTAGCTGATAAAATCATGAGCTAAAGAAATGAATGGAACACAAATGAGAATGCCAAAAATAAAAAGAGGAATATGGAAAAAGCAAAATGGTGGAGGAGTGAATGGAAATCAATCACACTGACATCCTGCCAGGACCAATCTGGAATTACAACTAAATTGTGGAGAAATCACCCAGAACAAACAACTGAAAAATAGTGAGAGAGAAGCTTTATAACCTTGGACAGATAGAAGAATCTGCTCCAGCAATAACTGACTAGTAAGGAGTATGGTGGAGACTTGAGAGGACTGGTTATATGCCCACAGGTGGCAGTGCCAGACAGGTAATTAGGCAATGGGTTGGATCCCCCTGATGAGTGTGATGTCTAAACCCTAAGGTGGGATCCCCAGCCTAGAGCACCAGAGCCCCCAAAGTACACAGATAACAATTGGCAGCGAAAAGCAGCAGTGTTACCCTGCCAGAGACAGGTGGCTGGAGATGCAAAGAGCTGTTTAAAGGGCCAAGGCACAAATTTTCATTTGCAGTCACTTACCTAGGGCTCTGGCAAAGGCAGGGGCAGAGTGGACTATAGATGCCTGAGGAAACACTGGCGATGAAAGCCTTGGGAGAGAGCTGAAAGAATAGACCCTGGAATCCCAGTACTGATTCATCCCCCATAAAGAAGCAGACATCATGCTCAAGCAGATCTCTCCTCTCAGCAATAGCAGCCTGAGGGGAAACAACAGCCCTGACACAAGAAAAGATTCTGCCCCAGCTCTGTGGACTTAAGTGTGACTGCTGAGTACAGAATGACTAGATTAACAACTGAAAGAGACAGCCACAGACAGCAAATGCCTGTCAAAGGTGGGGCAGAGTGGCCTAGAGATGCTTGAGGAGAGACTGGGGATGGAGGCTTTGGGGAGAGATCTGAGAGAGCAGCCCCAGAGATCCCAGTGCTGAGTCATTACCCATACAGCAGCAGCCACCTGCTCAGGCAGATCACTACCCTCTGAGCAGCAGCAGCTTTTCTTGTCCTGAAGAGAACAAGAAAAGAAAAAAAAAAGCCACAAAAAGCATGAAGAGGGGTTAAGGTAACTGCTGGACAACATGAAATGGAATAGTATCTGAATAATAAGGATGCCAGAAGAGGAAGAAGAAGAGCAAGGGATAGAAAACCTCTTTGAAACAGTAATGACAGAAAACTTCCTTAATTTGATAAGAGAAAAAGCCACACAACTTCAGGAAGCACAGAGAGTTCCAAACAAGAGAAACTCAAAGAGGACCGCTTCAAGATACATCATAATTAAAATGGCAAAATTCCAAGACAAAGAGAGAATCTTAAAGGCAGCAAGGGAGACACAGGATGTAACATACAAGGAAACCCCAATAAGGCCAGCAGATTACTTCTCAATGGAAACACTACATGACAGAGGGGAATGGTAAGTAGTATTCCAAATAATGAAAATCAAAGACATACCCCCACCACTACTTTACCCAGCAAGACTCTAAATTAAAAATGGACAGCAAAATCTGGAGTTTCCCCACAAAAAAGAAGGCTGTAAAAATATACCTCCATCAAACCAGCACTGTAAGATATGCTAAAGGGACTGCTTTAATAAAAGGAAGAAAAAGAGTGAGACAGGAGCACAAGTATGAAGGGAATAAAATGGCAATGAATAAGTACCTATAAATAATAACCTTAAATGTAAATGCATTAAATGCTCCAATCAAAAGATATACAGTAGCTAAATGAATAAGAAAAATGACCCACACATATACTGCCTACAAGTGAACCATCTCCAAAAAAAAGTCCTACACAGGTTGAAAGTGAAGAATTACAAGAAAAACATCCCAAGCAAATGGACAGGAAAAAAAAAAAAAAGCTGGGATAGCAATGCTTATATCAGACACAATAGACTTCAAAACAAAGGCTATAAAAAGAAACACAGAAGGTCATTTCATAATACTCAAGGAAAGGATCCATCAAGAAGACATAAACATTATAAGCATTTATGCATCCAACATAGGAGCACCCAAATACATTAAAAAATCTTGGAGGAATTCAAGAAAAATATATACAACAACCCATGTACACTTGGGGATTTTAACACCCCAGTGTCAACAATGGATAGATCATCCAAACAAAATATTAACAAGGACATTGTGGCATTGAAGAATGTCTTAAATCAAATGGACTGAACTGATATAATCCCAAAGAAGCAAAATAAACATTCTATGACATGCACATGGAATATTTTCAAAGGTAAACCCCATGGCAGGACACAAAACAAGCCTCAAAAAATTCAAGAAAATTGAAATCATATCAAGTATTTTTTTCTAACCACAAGGGCCTGAAACTAGAAGTCAACCTCAAGGAAAAATTTTAAAAAATGCTCAAATTCATGGAAATTGAATAGCATGCTATTAAACAATGAATAGGTTAAGCATAAGATCAAGGAAGAAATAAAAAATTTCTGGAAGAAAGAGGAAAATGAACTCATAATAGTCCAAAACTTATGGAACACAGTGAAGGAATTCCTGAGAGGGAAGTTCATAGTGATACAGGCTTATCTAAAAAAAGATGGAAACATTTCAAATAAACAACCCATCCCTACATCTAGAAGAACTGGAAGAACAACAACAAACAAAGCCCAGAGCAAGTAGGAGAAAGGAAGTAACCAAGATCAGAGCAGAATTAAATGATATGAGACTAAAGAACAATTCCAAGTATCAATAAATCCAGGAGTTCATTCGTTGAAAAGATAAAGAAAATCAACAAGCATTTTAAGCAGACTCATTGAGAGAGAGAGAGAGCGCCCAAATAAACACAATCAGAAATGAAAGAGGAGAGATTACAACTGATACCATGGAAATACAAAGGACTGTAAAAAATTACTACCAACAACTATATGCCAAGAAATTTGGAAGCCTGGTTGAAATGGACAAATTTCTAGAAAAATATAGTCTTTCAAAACTCAATGAAGAGGAAACAGAAAGCCTGAACAGACCAATAACAGCTGACAAAATTGAAATAGTAATCAAAAGACTCCTGGCACACAAATGCTCTGGACCAGATGGTTTCACAGGAGAATTTTACAGAACACTTAATGAAGAAGAGCTGACCCCTTCCTTCACAGACTATTGCAGAAAATCCAAGAAGAGGGAAAACTCTGAAACTCTTTTTTATAACCCTGCACCATCCTAATCCAAAAACCAGATAAAGATATAACAAAGAAAGAAAACTACAGATCAATATCACTGATGAAATAAACACTAAATTCCTCAACAAAATATTGGCAAATCACATCCAGCAATACATTAAAAAGATCATACACTGTTATCAAGTGGGGTTCATACCAGGATGGTACAATATTCACAAATCAATAAACACAATACATCACATAAACAAAAGGAAAGAAAACATGACATGATCATATCAATAGATGTGGGGAAAGCATTTGATTAAGATCCAGCACCGATTTATGATAAAAACACTCAGCAATGTGGGAGTAGAGGGACATAAAGGAAAGAATAAACAAATGGGACTTCATCAAAATAAAAAGGTTTTGCATGGCTAAATAAAACATCAGCAAAATGAAAAGGGAACTAACCGTATGGGAAATTATATTTGGGAATAATGCCTCGGACAAGGGTTTGGTCTACAGAATATATAAAGAGCTCACATGACTCCACTCCAGGAAGACAAACAACTCAGTTAAACAATGTGCAGATGACCTGAACAGACACTTCTCCAAGGAGGCCATATAGAGATCTCAGAGACACATGAAAGGATGCTCATCATCACTAGCCATCAGAGAGATGTAAATTAAAACCACAATGAGATACCTCTTCACACCTGTGAAAATGGCCATCATAACCAAATCATCACACAAGTGCTGGCAGGGCTGTGGAGAAAAAGGAACCCTAGGGGACTGTTGGTGGGAATGCAGACTGGTGCAACCACTGTGGAAAAGAGTATGGAATTTCCTCAAAAAACTAAAAATCAAACTGCCTTTTGACCCAGTTATTCAACTGCTGGGATTATACCCTAAGAATCTTGAAATGCCAGTTGAAAATAATCTATGCACCCCAGTGTTCATAGCAACATAATTTGTAATAGCCAAGTGTTGGAAGCAACCTAGGTGCCCATCAGTAAATGAGTGGATCAAAAAACAGTGGTGTGTTTACATGATGGCATACTACACAGCAGAAAGAAAGAAGGGGCTCCTACCCTTTGAAAGAGCATGGATGGATTTTGAGAGCAATACCATATGATCTCATCTATAGGTGGAACCTAGTCAACAAAACAAGGAAGCAAAATAGAACCAGAGACATTGAAATTAAGAACAAAATGACAGTAACCAGAGGGGAGGGGGGAGTAGATAATGGGAGAAAAGAAGGAAGATTTGTCAGGAATATGTATAAAGGACACATGGACAAAGCCAGAGAGAGGTAGGATCAAGGATGGGAGACAGGGATGGCTGGGGTGTGGGGAGAGTTGTGGGGGGAATTGGATACAACTGTACTTGAACAATAATAAAAATGAGAGAAAAACTATAAAAAAACTAAGAAGAAGGATGTATCCATCCACTGTTTTAGTAAGCATGTGTTTTAATCTTGTCTTCCCATCATCTTATTTTATTTCTTATTTTTATGGTTGTTCAATTACAGCTGTCCACATTTCCCCTCCATTACTCTTTCCCACCCTACCCACCCCCACCTCAGCCATTCAATCCTCCCTACCTTGTTGTCTTTGTCCATGGGTCCTTTATACATGTTCCTTGAGGACCCTTCCCCTTTTCTTTGTTATTCCCCTCCTTCTTCCCCTCTGGTTACTGTCAGATTGTTCTTAATTTCAATGTCTCTGGTTATACTTTGCTTGCTTGTTTGTTTTGTTGATTAGGTTCCACTTATAGATGAGATCATATGGTATTTGTATTTCACCCCTTGGCTTATTTCACCTAGTATGGTGCTCTTCAGTTCCATCCATGCTGTTGCAAAGGGGAAGAGCTCCTTCTTCCTTTCTGCTGTATAGTATTCCATTGTACAAATGTACCACCGTTTTTTGATCCACTCATTTACCAGTGGGAATTTAGGCTTTATCCTGCACTTGCTTATTGTAAATTTTGATGTTATGAATATTGGGGTGCATAAATTATTTTCAATTGGTGTCTCAGTATTCCTAGGGCATAATCATAACAGTGGAATTGCCAGGTCAAAAGGCAGTTCTGTTTTTATTTTTTTTAGGAAATTCCATACTGTTTTCCACAGTGGCTACACCAGTCTCTATTCCCACCAACAGTGCCCTAGGGCTCCCTTTTCTCCCCCCACCTCACCAGCACTTATTGTTTGTTGATTTTTTTTATGATGGCCATTGTCACCAGTGTGAAGTTTATCTCATTGTGGTTTTAATTTGTATCTCTCAGATGACTAGTGATGCTGAGCATCCTTTCATATGTCTCTGAGCCCTCTGTATGCCCTTCTTCAAGAATTGTTTGTTCAGGTCTAAGAAAGCCAAAGTTTGAATCAGATTGATTCCTTACACGATATACTTCTCAAACCAAAGGCTGGAATCGTGTTTAATTGTGAGACACTCAATGAATTTTCTTTAAAGCAAGAACAATGTAAATATATCCATTATCACCAGAAATATTTATTGTGTTCTATAAGTAGTAATCAATGCAAATATGTAAGACAAAGAAATCAGAGAAAAAAAATGTTTGAAAAGAAAAATTGAAATTGTTTTCAAAATTTTATAGATATAATTTTTGAAATCTTAAACAATAAAAAATATTTAAGGAGATTATTTGCAAAATTAATTAGTATTCAAAAATGTTAACAAAAATGTTAACATCTTTACATAAATAAAAATCACTTAGAAATTTTAAAAAATGTCAACCCTCTTTAGGAAAATAATGCCAGGGAAACATTTAGGGTTGAACAAGATGGGTTTATTAGTCACTATCATTAAAGAGAATGCATTCCACAGAAGGTCATTTCAGTAAAAGTATGTTAGATAGGACTTAATGTAGGATTTAGGCCAGTTTCTGTTGCTTTAGGGGAGAGTTCAAATGTGACTTTGTTCTGAATTGCTTGCTGTCAGGAAATGGACATAATTCTGTGATTACCTGAATAACAAATCTTCTCTAGAAAGTGAGAATATTAGAGTAAAACCAAAATTATAATTGGTAAAAAAATAGACATCAGTCCCTCATGTGAGTTGGAAAAGGAGTCATTTTTGTGCTATGGAAGAGTTCATGTTCTTGTTTTTGTTCAAGCATGATTACAGAGTGGTCTAGCTTTTGTCATAATGCACCAAGGTTGCAGATTGGTCTTGTCCAATATTGGTCTTCTATGTAATTTTTTTTTATGTTCTACAGGTAAGGGCCAGATTAGTTCCTGAATGTCAGGGGCTGCTTTTCTCTTCCTCAAAAGAAATAAAATATCTCACAATACATGAATTAAAACACTTGGGAATAAGTTTAACAAGGAGAGGGATATAATTAAAAGGGGGCCCACAGAGAGTTTCTAGGCTGCTGACAATTTTGCTTTTTGAACTGAATGGTAGTTATGACAAAAGACCACTTTACCACCAGTGGCTGGCCCCGCCCCAACATGGTCTAGGGCCTTTCATGTGTAAGACGACTTATAGGTTCTTGACTCACCCAGGATGCATTAGAGTGACAACAAAGCAAGTTTTATTCAGGTAGATAAATAGAAAAATGCCAGGATGAATGCACCACTACAAAAGAATCAAAAGTGCATGTCTGAGTGGACACACGCCAGCTTGCAAATGAGTTGCACATGTGGTTAGTTTGTTCTTGAGTTTTTATGTGTTTCTAACAGGTCATCATCTCCAAACTTTGTGGTACCAAATTCTGACTCCACCTTCTGATTGGTAAGTGGCAATTTTCCTAAAATGGTCTCTTCTGGAAGTGTCATGGCATTCATCCTCCTGCATCCCCTTCTAGTTGTGGTGTCAATTTTCATTACAATTATGGTATAGTTTGTTTTGGGGTTATTCTTAGGTCAGTTTTTTTCCTCCATCTTGGATTAGTCTGGGTCTAACTGGTTTTTCTTATCTACCTCCCCGACTATGGTGATTTATACCATCTACTCTTAGGCATCTTTAGTAAGAGAGAATAAGAATATTTGTTTCCAGAAACTTTTTTATTTCCTCCTTGATCTCATTCTTGACCCATTCATTGTTTAATAGCATGCTATTCAATCTCCATGAGTTTGAGTGTTTTTGAGTTTTTTTCTTGAGGTTGATTTCTAGTTTCAGTTCCTTGTGGTCAGAGAAAATGCTTGATATGATTTCAAGTTTCTTGAATTTTTTGAGGCTTGTTTTGTGTCCTATCATATGGTCTATCTTTGAAAATATTCCATGGGCATTTGAAAACAATGTGTGTTTTGTTTCTTTGGGATGAAAGTTTCTATATATAACAGTTAAGTTCATTTGATCTTGGACATTGTTCAATGCCACAATATATTTGTGAATATTCTGTTTGGAAGATCTATCCATTTTTTACAGTGTGGTGTTGAAATCCTTTTCTATAATGGTGTTGCTGTCAATACCTTTCTTGAATTCCTCAAAGATTTTTTTATGTATTTGGGTGCTCCTATCTTGGATGCATATATATTTACAATGTTTATGTTTTCTTGGTGGATTCTTCCCTTGAGTATTATGAAGTGACCTTCTGGGACTCTTTTTATGACCCTTTTTTGAAGTTTATTTTGTCTGATATGAATATTGCTACCCTGGCTTTTTTTCTTGTCCATTTGCTTGGAATATTTGTTTTCAGCCTTCATTTTTAGTCTGTGTCAGTGTTTTGTCCTGAGGTGGGTCTCTTATAGGCAGCATATGTGTGGGTCATGCTTTCTTATCTATTCAGCTATTCTATGCCTTTTGATTGAAGCATTTAATCCATTTAGGTTTAAGGTTATTATTGATAGGTACTTATTCATTGTGATTTTTTTGTACCTGTGTTCTTCTCTCTCTCACTCTCTTTCCTTCCTTTTTTTTAAAGCAGTCCCTTCAGCATCTCTTGCAGAGCTGGTTTGGAGGAGGTGTATTTCTTTAGACTTCTTTTGTCTGGAAAGCTCCTTATTTGGCCTTCCATTTTAAATGAGAACCTGGTGGATAAAGTAGCCTTGGTTGCAGGGCTCTGATTCTCATTACTTGGAATATTTCTTTCCATTCTCTTCTGGCTTGGAGCATTTCCATTGAGAAGTCAGCTTCTAACCTTATTGAGGCTTCTGTTTATGTTACTTCCTGTTTCTCCCTTGCTGCCTTTAAGATTCTCTCTTTGTCTTGGAATTTTGCCATTTTAATTATGATGTGCCTTGAAGTGGGCCTCCTTGGGTTCCTCTTGATTGAGACTCTCTGTGTTTCCTGGACTTATGTGACTTTTTCTATCATCAGATTAGGGAAGTTTCCCATCACTAATTTTTCAAACAGGTTTTCTATCCCTTGCTCTTCTTGTTGTCCTTCTGATATCCCTATTATATAGATATTGTTATGTTTCATGTTGTCTTGAAGCTCCTTTACCACCTGTTCATTCTTTTTGAGTCTCTGTTCCTTTTCTTGCTCATTCTGGGTGTTATTTTCTACCTTGTCCTTCAGCTCACTGATTTGATCCTCTGCTTCATCCAACCTGCTTGTGATTTCTTCTAATGTGTTTTTTTTTTATTTCTGAGATTTTATTGTTCATTTATTCCTGGTTTTTGTTTATAGTTTCTATTTCCTTTTTCATGCTGATGTAGTTCTCACTCAGTTCCTTGTAGTTGTCTGTGAGTTTCTTGAGTATCTTTATTACCATTATTTTGAATTCAATATCTGATAGTTTGGTGACCTCCTTTTCATTGAGCTCTTTTTGTGGGGAGTCAGCCATCCTTTTTGATTTCATGTTCTTTTTTGTCTCCCCATTTTCAGTTACACTTTTGGTTTGTTTCTGTGATTTCTGATGTTTTGCTTTGCTAGTTGTTTTTGTAGGGTGAACTTCTATGGCTGGAATTCTATGAGGTTCAGTGGCATGGTCTCTTTGACCTTGTCTAGACACTGTAGGTTTGCCCTTTCTTCTGTTTATGTGGGCTCTCTTGTTGTACTTGGGTTTTTACCTTCTGGTAGTTTCTTTGTTTTTGATTTTTCTCCTCCTGCAGGTATACTGATGTTCACAGCTCCCACCTATTCTTGTTTGTGATCATTGGCAGGGGGTAGGCAAAATGGATTAAGACAGTGGGAGAGTATTTTATGGGATATAAAGTACTAGCAAGTAGAAAAGAAATAGGAGATTCTTTAAATAAGTATAATGTTAACTGTAATATTTCACCCAACTAGCCACTTTTTATAAAAGATGAAAGAGCGATAAGACTCTTGTTAGAGGGGAGGGTGATTGTGAGCTGAATCCAAAAAAAACAGAGAGCTTGTGTAAGGTTAGGTGATGAGATATAGTGAGAGTAAAGGATGGAAAGTAGGCTTAATGTGGGAAAGAATAGAGTTAATCAAAATAATAATAATGCTCAGGATTGAAGTGATTTAGGCTAAGATCAGTGGGGGTTGCTGTGTAGTATGTACAATTGTATGGAACAACAATTATTTACAATAGTACTGGAACAACAGTAATATGACAAAAATATATGTAATTTGGATAAAAAGTACCTGATCAGCCCTGGCTGGCATAGCTCAGTGGACTGAGCATGGGCTGCGAACCAAAGCATCGCAGGTTCAATTCCCAGTCAGGGCACATACCTGGGTTGCAGGCCATGGCCCCCAGCAACCACACATTGATGTTTCTCTCTCTCTCTCTCTTTCTCCCTCCCTTCCCTCTCTAAAAAATATAAATAAATAAAATCTTTAAAAATAAAAAAAATTACCTGATCAAAAGTTGTGTGTTATTGGAACATGGATGAAATGAAAGAAGGAAAATTAAAATACAATAAAGAGAGAATAAGGGAAACCAGACAAACAATGCAATTGAACAGAGAAATAAAATGAGGAAAACTAAACATAAATAAGAGAAATAAAAATACTAATAAAATAAAAGTGGTAAAAATAATGAAAAGATAATAATAATACACATAAACATTAAACTGCCAGCTCTATGGAATAGCAAAGTGACATTTGTCTCAGTTTCCCAGTTTTGGGGCTTAGCCTTGTGCTCATCCTTTCAATCTGTCTCTGGACCCTTCGTAACTCCACGTCTTATTGTCTCACTTGGGGGAAGAAATAAAAGGGAGGAAAAGAGCAGATCCAAAAGGAATGAAAGAGAAAAGAAATAATAAGCCTCCTGCTGAATAAACCTGTTCAACGAGTTCTGCTGGTCTTCCTAGATGTCACAGGAAGAGGAGGACTGGGCTTTACTTTTTTCCTTTCCTATGGTTTTGAGAGGATGGGGACCAGGTCTGGGTCACAATATTCACAGTTTCCAGGCCTCTGGCCCATGTCCTCAATGAGCTGCCAGGCTGAAATCAGCCACTCAGCCTCTGGGCACCCAGTGTGAGTCAATTTTGGGCATGGAGCCCAAGATAAGCTGGGTGCACAATTCTGCTCAGCTATTCAGTCTCTGCGTGTGTGCAGCTGAAATCACCCTCAGGGTGGGCCAGCCACCACTGGATAGTTCCTTACAAAGAAGCTGCGTGCCATTCTTAACAAGCATATGGCTTTTCATGCAGCCCAACTTTCCAACCAGTCCAGAGACCAGTCCAGGGCCCGGCATAGCCCAACTCCTCTCTTCTTCAGGTGTCACCTGGCTCCCCAATTTCTCTGGTGCTGGTGTCCACAGTCCAAGAGTATGTGTTCTGCTCCTGTATGTCTCCTACTTCATCTCTATTCCTCCCAGCAACTTCCAGCATCCAGGTCTCTCCTGATGCCAGGCTGCCCTCCCTGCTCTGCTAGGGAAGGGACCTGGTGATCTAAGTCTCCTCCCTGTATCCTGCAGCAGGCACCAGGCTGGGCTGGGGGCTGCAGGCCACAGGCCGCAGCAGCTTTGGTCCCCATGAAGATCCCAGGGACCTTACCGCCCCAGTGCAATCTCCTCACCATCTGTTTTTCAATGTCCTCTGCAACTTTTTGCCACCAAACTTCATATAAGCTGGGATTTCATTGGCTGTGCACCGTGTTCCTCAGAAGATCAGCTAGGTGTCCCAGCTGGGCACAGGGAGAACTGGGCTGCACTCCCACCTACCTCATTGTCATTTTCTTTATTTCATCTGGTCTCTAGATGCCATGGTTGTTTTATCCACTCATCCACTAATGGATACTTGGGCTGCTTCCATATCTTGGTGATTGTAAAAAATGCTGCAATGAACATAAGGATGCTTCTGTACTTTCAAATTAGTGTTTTTGGTTTTTTTAGATATATTCCCAGAAATGGGATCACTGGAGTATTCTTGGTGGTTGAAATAAAGAATAAGTATGAGAGACATAAAGATGAGGAACTGGTGGTATTTGATCACCAGTATGTCAGTAGGGGTGAAAAAAGAAGCGAAGTGTCCCATTTCCTTGTTTGAGTGACTAAGAAAGAGTAACATTTATCTTTTATAGAAAACACAGGAACCTGGCAGTCTGTATTATTTATTTGTATTTCCTGTGTGTTGATCCTCTTCTCCCCATCAATTTATAAACTCATGATGGCAGAGTTGTTTAAGTTACATTTTCTCTGCCAGAGTTTGCTCCAAATCCCTGGACCAGGATTGGCAGGCAAGCCTTTCCCAATTTTTTTGTCCCAGACCTTGGATCAACTGGAATTTTCTCTGTGCCCCACCCCATGCGAGATATTGTGGAGTTTGCAGGGTTAATATAATGTTCATATCTGTGGAACTTAGGTCCAACCAGTGCTGTTGTGAGATATCTTGGTACTTCATAATCATAAGCTAATGTAAAAGGAGACAAAACTAAAACTGGTAAATCTAGGACTGTTAGAGAGGCTTGCCTTAGCAAAGGTGGCTAGACAGAGAAATCCATCATCCTAACGTTGTAACATATTCAGGCATTGTAACATTGGAGGCCAAGTCTTAAAATTGGTAATGTCTAGGAAAAGTCCAGTTTGGCTGGAAGTCAGGTAGTGGGAATGAGTTGGATGAAAGTTGATGACATCATGTTTGTGAACATTGTTCATTCAAAGGCAGACCCAAACTATTGATGGAGAATATAGGGAATGAAGTTCATAACTTCAGGGGGAAGTATGACAAGAACTTAGCAGGACCTTAACTCAGTTGAATGATAGGTAGATTCAGAAGCAGACTGTAGGGCTAACCTGGCTGAACTATTGTGTATGGATTAAGGGAGAACACATATCTCTAGCATACCTGACTCTTAGTGTACTCCATTAAAGTTTAATTCTAAGTTCTCCTTGAAGTTAACCTGGAAATTCAGACATTTTTGGCATCCATGATTAACTTAGGGCCTGATACCAACTTTTGCCTAGAAGGATAACCTATCAGTGGTTACAGGAATTTGGACAGGAAAAGGAAAAATGACTCACAGAAAGGGCATACATTCAGATTGAAGAAATAACTAACACTCCTATGGAAAAATAACAGTCATACATGACTGCACAAATAGTCACCAATTTCTACCACAAAGCATTCTTGCATTATAGGAGCAGAGCATATTGTCCTGAAACAGGTCATGTTTTCTCCTCAAGGAACAAGGCAATAATTGGGATTGTGTTTCTAACCAAGGATATGATATAAAATATACTATAAACACGAACAATAGTATGTTATAGAAGAAAAATACAGCAACTTCAAACCTCTATAACAATTTAAAAGAGTAAAATTATAGTTCAAGCCTTATATAATGGACAGAAATAGATGAGATCTGTTCAGAAGGTATCCAGGCATGTAATATGAAAAATAGACATTTGTTGAAGAAGATACAAGATACAAGAAACATTGTACATAGGACAAAGATGCCTCAGTCCCCTTCAAAGTAAACACTGTGGTACCTCACATAGTGCTCCCAGTCACCATCAGCTCCCTCATCATACTTTCCTGAATCTCATGGATGGTCTGCAATCTCTTTCCTTTCAAAGGTGATTTTAGTTTTAGGAAAAGCCAGTAGTTGCAGAGCACCATATCAGGGTTTTAGGGGAGCTGAGTCACCTGAGTGATTCGATGTTTCAACAAAAACTCTCCACAAAACATGATTCATAACTGGGTGCATTGTTGTTGTGATGAAGCTGCCAATCAGCAGTTGTCCATAGTTTAGACTTCTGAATCATCTGAATAGCTTCTGTGTAGGAATGTTCAAGCTTAATGCAAACTTTGGTGCGTATTCATTGCTCTACTCACTCAGTAATTTTGAATGCAATGACCATGTGGTATACATGTTCACTCAACAGTGCCTACCACCCTACTGAGTAGTATGATGAAGTCTTTATCGTTCAGCATGCACATTTCAGTTCACTATCCTTGGCTGCCAGGTTACATGGATGTCATGCAAACCATTCTCATTATATTAGCAATGGCTGGACTTTTTCCTGACAGACCTCATATTGTACACATTGATTACACAAAAGGTACTCCAATGTGCCATAAAGAGTACCAACAGCATATAAAAATACAGCTCTCATAAATCATAAATTTGGCCTAAACTATTATGCTAAGTATAATAGACATAAACACTTACTTGACAACTACACGTGCCTTCTTAAAAAAATAAAGGACTTTTTAAGAGATAATTTTACTGATGCATCTCTTCTAAGTGATATCTAGGAAAGCTTAAATAGACACCTTTCTTGAAAACATAAACTTTGCAAATAGTAAAGTAATGTATAGGATTATTTCGCTGTTCTTATAGATGCCTTAAAATTTAAGGTAGTATTTAATTCAACATATAATTATTGCATATGTATAAAAAAGTTGAACCCTGAGTTAAGCCCTGGGGACATAGCGATGATAGACATGCTTATGCTCATCTCTGAGATTCAGCTTCTTTTCGGTTACCTCTCTCTTCAGGGCACATAATCTTGTAGTGTTCTCATTTGCATCTCTCTCTACCCAACTAGTCTGGGAGTTACTTGAGAGTAAGAACCCCTTTCTTTATCTACCTCTCTTCAGCTTTTAGCAAAATGTCCAGCACAGAGTATAAGTCCATCATTTTTGTTTTGAACTGTTGGATATAAATTATGTGTGAAGATCCTTAATCTTTTAAAATTCAGGAGGGATCCACCATGATTGATTATACCTAACCCTAACTCCTCTTAGGCAATGCAGGGGTATAATGTCAATTGTTCAGTTTCATATCAAAGTAATGATTATGATAATAATAGAGAGAGAGACAGAGAGACAGAGAGACAGAGAGACAGAGAAAGAGACAGAGAAAGGAGCAGAAATGGTTGTTAAAGTCCTCTTTCTTAGTGTTCTCAGCTACAGAGAAGAGAAAGCCATTGACAGCTATTAGAAGAACTTCACACTTCACTGGAAAACCATAAAAAAACAATTACCAGGTCTTTAGCAAAGATTTTTCAAGAGGAGCTTCAAATCACCTCTCATAGAATTATTAAGACAGGCATAAAACTGGAAAATACATAGTCTGTGGTTTTTCTGCATTTATATTTGGATTTTGAAAGTAAGAATCCCGAAGACTACATAAAGTGAAAGAAAATTGAGGCATGGGTGTTAATTAGGGAGCAGATTTTCCTGGGACTGATCAAAAGCAATGATTGCATTAGAATTAATGCCAGAAAAAGAATGGCAGTCAATAAATGCAGCTACTGTGTTAATAAGGTTTGATGAAGGGGAGAATATTGAACATGAGCATTGGAAAGGATTAGCAGAGGTAAGGATTTCAGTATAGACATGGGTTTATAGGAGACTCCATGTTCCCTAGGCAGTGAATTAACCAACTTTTGTGCAATGGGTTAGGTATGTTGTTTACCAATAGGTTAAAACAATAGCATGGGAAAAATATCAATAGAAACTTGGATCAGGTTCCTGAAATGACTCAATATTTTTCTTGATTAACAATTATATTACAACTTCTGGCCAAGATGGAGGTATAGGTAGACATACTGTGTCTCCCCCTACAGCCAAAGGAAGGACAACAACAATTTAGAAACAAAGTAACAACCAGAACTGACAGAAAATTGAACTGTATGGAAGTCCAACAACCAAGGAGTTAAAATAGACACATTCATCCAGACTGGTAGGAGGGGCAGAGTCAGGTGGCTGGGTGGAGAGGGCTCACAGCAAAAAAAAAAAAGTGGTGGCTTGTGGACCCTGGACACACAAGGCAGCAGTTGACGAACACCGGGAGCGCAAGACAGCAGTGGGCAGATCCTGGGCCAGCAAGTGGTGCTTGGCAGACCTGGGGCACAGCAGGGTCAGTGGGCAGACCCAGTGAGGCCATGATTGTGGAGCAGGGTAAAGCACACAAGGCGGCTGACTGACTGGGCGGTCCCACATTCATGCACAGATAAACCAAGTGAAACTGGGGAGCAAGACAGACAGCGCAACCCAGGGCTCCAGTGTAGGGAAATAAAGCCTCAAAACACTAATTGAAAACACATAGGGGGTTGAGGTGCCAGGAGAGACTCCCAGCCTCACAAGAGAGTTTGTTCGAGAGACCCACAGGGCCCTACAATGTACACAAGCCCGCCCACATGGGAATCAGCACCAGAAAGGCCCAGTTTACTTGGGGGAAGCAGCAGAAGGGACTGAAATCCAACAGAGAGTGGTGCAAGCATCATTGTTCCCTCTCTGACTCCTCCCCGCATATAGCATCACAACCCAGCGACTGGGTTGCCCCACCCTGGTGAATGCCTAAGGCTCCACCCCTCATACATAACAGGCATGCCAAGACAAAAAAAAATGGCCTAAATGTAAAAACAGATCAAAGCTCCAGAAAAAATACAACTAAGCGATGAAGAGATAGCCAACCTATCAGATGCACAGCTCAAAGCACTGGTGATCAGAATGCTCACAGAACTGATTGAATTTGGTCACAAATTAGATGAAAAAATGAAGGCTATGATAAGTGAAATGAAAAAAAAATGCACAGGGAACCAATAGTGACAGGAAGTAAATTGGAACTCAAATCAATGGTTTGGACCTGAAGGAAGAAATAAGCATTCAAGCATAATATAATGAAGAAACGAGAATTCAAAAAAAATGAGGAGAGGCTTAGGAACCTCCAGGACATCTTTAAACATCCCAACATCCAAATTATAGGGGTACTAGAAAAGGAAGAGGAAGAGCAACAAGTGGAAAAGTTATTTGAACAAATAATAAAGGAGAACTTCTCCAATCTGGCAAAGGAAATAGACTTCCAGAAAGTCCAGGAAGCTTATACAGTCCCAAAGAAGTTGGACCCCAGGAGGAACACACCAAGGCACATCATAATTACATTACCTAAGATTAAAATTAAGGAGAGAATCCTAGAAGCAGCAAGAGATAAGGGGACAGTTACCTACAAAGGAGTTCCCATCAGACTGTCAGCTGATTTCTCAAAAGAGATCTTGCAGGCAAGAAGGGGCTGGAAAGAAATATTCCAAGTCATGAAAGGCAAGGACTTATATTCAAGATTGCTCTATCCAGCAAAGCTTTCATTTAGAATGGAAGGGCAGATAAAGTGCTTCTCAGATAAGGTCAAGTTAAAGGAGTTCAACATCACCAAGCCCTTATTATATGAAATGTTAAAGGGACTTATCTAAGAAAAAGAAGATGATCAAAACTATGAACAGTAAAATGACAGCAAACTCACAATTATCAACAACCACACCTAAAACAAAAACAAAAACAAACTAAGCAAACAACTGGAATAGGAATAGAACCACAGAAATAGAGATCACATGGAGGGTTATCAGAGGGAGAGTGGGAGGTAGAGAGAGGGGGAAAAGGTACAGAGAATAAATAACATAGATGGTAGGTAGAAAATAGAGAAGGGGAGGGCAAGAATAGTATGGGAAATGTAGAAGCTAAAGAACTTATGACACATGGACATGAACTAAAAGCGGGGGATGTGGGTGGGAGAGGGTGTACAGGGTAGAGGGGAATGAAAGGGGGAAATGGAACAACTGTAATAGCATAATCAATAAAATACATTAAAAAAGAAATTATAGCATAAAAATAATTATATTACCAGTATAGACTTATAGTTAACATAGAAATATGTTTTGGCAACCAATTTTTGTAATAAAAATTCCAATTTAAACATCTTTAACCATGCCTCTTGCATATATCAGCTGGAATTTAGTTCTTCAGCATAACCAGTAAGAACCCATGTAAGTGTACACAAACTGTGTGTGCTGGCTCTCTCCTCTGTAGATTAATGAGGTTAATTTCAGGTTAATTATATAGGGTGTGGGAGATGAGCAATCTTTCTCAGGAGCAGACTCAGCAAAATCCCAGGAATCTGAAAAAAAAAAAAGCAGCAAAAAGTGAATAGGTTGCTTCCCTGATTTTCCTTCCAGTTTGTGAAAGCCCAGCATTGAATTTCTGGGTACCCGGGCCAGCTTTAAAATGAATATGAGGGTTATTTCCCAGGCTCTAGAAATAAAATGTGGCATCTATACCTGGGTACAAAGTAATTAATCTCATTACAGAACAATCCAAACTATTCATCCAAGGAAATTCCCAGCAACTCCCATCCCTTTATGTTCTTTGAAGCTCAGGGTAGTTGGACAGTTAAATACTCATTTGGAACAGAAAAAAAAAAGCTACATCTAATACCTGTTTTGGCTTTTCTTTCCCAGAGCTACAAATGTTGTGCTGCTACACACAACACTAGTGATGTTTTGGTCTCTGGAACTACACAAGTTAGCGTAGCAGACTAGGTCAGCTGTAAGAAAGGCCAGGGGAGATAACATGGAAATAAAGTCCACCACAAAATAAGCTACAATCAGACAACACTATGCTAGAAAGCAGTGTCTTTTATCTCAAGGCTCCAAATACTTGTTTTGTGACTGAATCTGATTAACAAGGCTGCTTATTTATGTATGCTCATTTCATTCTGAGGACAGATGCTTAAAAAGAGAATATGCCAATGACATACAGGCCAACTGCCCTTGAAACCCAGTAAGTAACCAAATAAGCAATTCGTTAGAGTATGATGTATAAAATCATTCTTCCACAGGAGCCAAAAATTATCATCCTGGGTCTGAACAACACTTGATGTTGTTTTCCTCTATCCTGCTGATATAGAGAGATCTGATCAGATCAATGAGGAAAAATAGGATGAGTATGTAGGAGGAGGTTTCCTAAAGCAAGGTAAACAGTCTAGGACAGGATTGGCTGAGAAGCTGAATGCCTCTGACACACATGGAATTATGGGCCATGAGATTTAAAATAAAAGGAGGGCAGAGATTGGCTCTCAGGCTCTCTTCTTCCTCAGGAATACCTGGATGATTACATGCAGCTGCCTATATTTCCCAATGGACAGTATTTTGGATGGGAAGGAACTCTGGGTACAGCCTAGAATCAGGCTGGCCTGGCAGAGGGTGGAAGGGTTATTCTTTGGCTGTTCTAGAGGGGATGAGCTGAGGCAGAAGCCTGCCACTCTTTGAAAATGGTGTAGCATTTGCGTCTTAGGTTGTTTTAGTTTGTGAACTAACTCTATAGAAATAAGAGAGTTAAAAACTAACAGGGGGAATGATAGGAAAATTCAGGTGTTAAAGAGTCTAGCCTTAACTGATAGGTTTAGGTGATTAAAGCTGTAATTAAAGAGTTAAACTGTTATTCCAAAATTGTATAGCTTTTGAATAAAGACTCCTTTCCTTTATCACCAAACCTTTGCCTCTGGAATTTTGCCTAGAGGGTGGGTGTGAAGTTGGGGAACGCACTGCCTGGTCTCAGGAAGCTGTAACCGCCCCCGCCCTTGATTTAGGCTGAGTGAAAGACCTCTGGACCAGGAGCCACTAAGGAGACAAACTTATTTCCCTGGCATGATCGGCAGTCAATGATGGGTAACAATTCTCTAAGAAAGAGAATGAATCTAAGACAGACACGATCACATGGGAATGCCCTAAGGAAGAAATTCTGTGGAAATGAAGGGGTGATTGACATCAACCCCCTGCCCCCTTGGCTTTGTCAAAACCTGAGTCTTTATTTTTAGATGTGAGAAATCCAAGTCTCCTGGCTGCCTCTGTCTTCTGCCTGCAGGGGCGGCCCAGACCAGAAACAGCAGACTCCTGGGGTAATCAGGCCTGGGGCATAGAATATGCAAGATCCTGTGAGATCTGTTTGCTGGAGGATGTTATTAACTTGGAATTTAAAAGCACAGGCAGGAAACTTTTGGAACCTGTAGCTCTTTCATATGTTAAAGACCACAAACCTTGCCTGGAATCTCAGCAGGAGTTCTGTCCCCATCTTTGTAAATTGCCTACATCTTTTGATCTTTTCTGCCAGACTATGAATCCACAAACTAAGTCTGTTTTCTCAATAAAAATCTGCTTGGGTATGGACACAGGGTGCTCCCCATTAGAGGGAGTGGTCATAGCACCCTCCAGGAGAGACAGTGGCCATAGGTGCTTCCCACGTGAGGAGTGGCCCTTCTGTCCCTATTCCCCCACAGGACCTGGTTGTCTCTGTGTATGCTTTTAGCATGTTTTCAATGAACATCCGCAGCCAGGATGGTACTGCTGGCCGGTATCCTCCACAGGTGAGCAGAAGGACTCCCACTTGCTGTTCGGTAATAGTGTAAAACACAACTCAGAAGACAAGTTGGCCTTTATTTTTCCTTTACTTGCTGGGTATCAACTAATACTTGACAATAATAGAGATGTGGATATCAGTTTGATGCTAAGTAAATTAGCTTTCATGACTTTGCAATTAGGTTTTAACATATGAACAACTAAAATAGAAAAATATCCTCATTTATTACCTCTATGCACAAAAATAAAATGAGCTCAGAAATTTTAAAAACTTTACTCTCTCATTTTCATGTTATTGCACTTTAGCTCCCCATTGTTTTAAACACACCAAAGCTAGTCTTGTTTCTTTTTGTATTATTATTTAGTCTAATTGCACAAAATTTTGAAATTACAGCCCTCTGGATTTCCAAGAGGAAGGTTATTCATGCCTCCATATTCAAGTTTGCACTGTTACATTCGAAGCATATAGTAAGTTTTACATCATAATGGATCAATATAGAATTTCCATGCAATACCTCAAATTATATGAAATGGAAGCAATTTTTAAAGCTTTGTGGAAAGTTCTCATACTAATGCTAAAAGCCTTCTAATGGGCAACTTTGGGTTATAGTGTACTAGGTTGCTAAACTTGAAAATGTTGGTCACTGAGTATCATGGACTTTGAACTAGCTTCCACTAAAACAAAACAAAACAAAACAAAACAAAACAAAACACAAAGTTTTAAGAACTAAGAGTCACTTAGGTGACAATCAAATATTTCCTTCACTATAAAGGCCTCAATTTTGTTTTTTATAAAATTTGTGTAACCAACTACTTTCCAAGGGACATGAACTATGGTAATAGTGGGCTTGACTATTACAGAGTTATGCTATTACTTTAATTCAGAAGCACTTTACAAGAAAATATAAGTATGGCTTCCAATAGGAATGTTATACCTGAACTCAGTACCAAGCTCACAAATTTTAGTTTTTCAAGGAAAAACAGGCTTTCATGTTAAACAACAATTTGTAACCAAAACTTTAATCCCAAGGATTCTCACAAAATATGTTACAAATGACAGCATGAAAAAAACGTTTGCACAGTAACTCAAAGTTCACCTCTACAATGTATCCTTAAACTGACAGGACACTGGTATCTTGAAGTCTCAAATTTCCAAATGAATAATGTTACAAAGAGCTATGTATCCATATACAGCAATCACATAAGAATTTTCTTGCCTGAAACAAAGAAAGGTAAACTTCTTGAAACTTCTTAGGTTCTACACTAACTTAACCAACTCTGCCCAGTGTAAAGACTAGTTGATTTTTTTTAAGCCTCTAATCTAAGGGTGCAGCTTTAATTTTTACCTGCTGGCTTGTGTTCACAGCAGCTTCTGAAGGCTGGTTATTCTACTGCTGCTACATGTTATATCCCAGCTACAGAGAATGTTAAGTTCAATTTTTGCCAGTTTAGTTTCCATAATACTATACATCACACTTTAGCTGGGAGGGTTAAGAGATTTATAATCAGTCTATGCAAGACTAAACTTCAGAGCAAAACCAATTTTGCTTAAGGGAACATTGTAAAGTAAGAATTCTTGGTGTTACATGCCTCATATGATCCATTTCAAACCATAGAGGATTACATCGTTATGTCACTGTTCCAAGACAAAGGTGAACAGCTGAAACATCTTAAAAATGCACCAAGCTTATGAAGTCTCAAATAAAACTTGAATTTTCTGTAGATACTGCTGTCAAATGAAGTTATTTCCTGTACACCACTCCTCTTGAAAACTGGCCTTCTATTTCCTTTCATTTGACCTAGATTGGCTACGAGACCTAGAGAAAGAATGGGATGGCCTGTGGTTTCTCTCCCAAGACAGTGATCTTTCTCTTCTCTCTCTAGAAAGGGACCTGCTCTGGCTGTGGGAGAAGATTCTCCATCTTGGAGATCTGCAACAAGGTGGAGGACTTTTCTGATAATAATCTCAAGGGCAACGACCCCAAGAGGGAGGTAGACCATGATTTTGACTTCTCTTTTCACCATTCGACAGTTCCACTCTTACTGGGCAGCCACATAGTATTCTTCCATCTAGCTCTCAGACAGCATTGGCTGCATCTCAGGGATCTTCAAATTCAACAAAAGCAAAGCCAGGAGGGTTTCTAGCAACCCATACACTTTGTAGTATCCCCTAATAGACAAAAGTTTGTTCCAATTCAGTCTTGTTACTGTTGTTTCCAAAATGGACAGGCATCACATTGCATTTTGAGATCTTGAATTAGGGACGTGGTGGTTTAAATCCACACATCTTCCGACGGCTCTTCTGCTCTTCTCTGCCTGGCTCCCACAAATGCTGTCCCTTGCCCGGCATCCATGAAATGGTGGCCAAAGATAGTTTTTTTTTTTTTTTGCTCTCTTTTAACATTCTGCAATAGTTGTTTTGCAACCTTTCAAGGATGGGCAGGTTCACATGGGATTCAGCAGACGGAAGAAAATTCAGAGCCATGAGAATGACTGGCATGCTTTTATTGAAGGGTGGGATAATCCACACACACTGAGAGCTGCATGTTGCACCATGGGAAGTCCTAACTTCCTCATATACTAAATGCACACAGAGCTGGCAGGGTGCTAAGATATTATATAACAAATCATGATCCTGCACATGTGGGCCCATTCTCAAGGTTATGAGAATAGTGTTTCTCTGGGCATCTGGAGAGGGAGCCTGGGAATCTGGGTGAGGGAGCCTGGGCATCTGGGTGACGGAGCCTGACTCAGTCCATTTTCCCTACAATCCACCCCTTCAGAGTTCCTCAGCACACAATCTACATGAGGGTGTCTTGAGTCTTGCACCCAAATGCCACAACAACAGTACAAACTGCAACAGCACACAATGAGAACACAAGTGCTACTATCCAAAACAGCAAGGACTGATCTCCATTAAGTGGTTAGGGATGCCCACCATTCCTGCAGGAGATCACCTACCAGGTGTTTGATAGAAAGGGCCTCAGAAGCTAATGTTTGTAGAGCTTGACAAACATAGTGATGGACATCTAGAATGTACATACAGCATTCAGCCCCTACCAGGGAATACACCCCACCTTGTGATGCACTGAACATGTCTAAGGCCATGCAATTTTGCAAAGCTACTTTTCTTAATTGATATACTTCCTCATTTAAGAGGCTTAAGGAATCATGTACTGCTTTCAATGCATGAGCAGTGTGCAAAGCCAAAGCAGTTATCTCAATCTCAGTGACTACAGAAGCAGCTTAAGAAGAAAAACAGCTAATGGATAATACCACCAGGGAGTATGCTTGACCTGGTGTCATGCTTTAAATGCTTCCCAATTTGTTGTCTAGCTTACAAGTTTTCTGAGCAGGCAAATAGGACCATCCCCAAGCACAATGACCAGTTCAATTCCCAGGCAGGTAAGGCCATCCATGTGAGCCACACACCCAGAGGGCTCCAGTAGGATCTGCAGCTAATGCATCATCCCACACCTCCCAGGAATGCTCTAGAGTATGCATCTGATACAGACCAGTCAGAGTCCAACCCACCTGGGTTTGTCCTTTGGGGTTCTCAATGCAAAGGAGAGCTGGTCCAGCCAGTTCCATGACCTCAGCTGTAAGCCACCCTGAGCCATCCCATATGGAGTAGCCAACCAACAGCCTGGGACAGTCATACTGCAGCTTCTACCTTGTTGAGATGTCAGTGCAGGTCACATTCCATAAGGGATGTGCACTGTTCCACTGGTGCTATAACCAAGTCCAATTGGAGACATAAATTGGAGAGATACACCATGGGAGGCCTGCCAATGTGCTCAGGGGGATTTTAGTGCAGACCCAGCATGCAGATTGGTTAGCCACTGAGGCATAAGTATGTACCCCCCAGTCCGCTACTGTGTTACTATGCACCCTAGAGGTGAAAAGACAAAGCAGTTGTTGAAACTAACAATGGCAAATCATGACCCTCAAGCATGACCCTCAAGTTTCTGGTTCATCAACAAAATGGTGACTGGCAGAAACAGCCTTCCTGAACATGAATACCATATTTTTTCTCAGCTCAACTAAGGGTTCAGCATCTATTTGCAATGACAATGGAAAACTCGTAAGGAAATATAAAGATATCACAAAGGTGCCATGGAGAAGCATTTTATGGTCTGCTGGCCCTGAGCATGTCACCTTTAAGACTGGAAACCATGTCCCAATCACCCAGGGCACTATTTGCAAGTTTCTCTCCATCCCTTGTACCCAAGAGGGAACAAGAGCCACCCAACACATGTGAGGAGCTTTTATTTCCCAAGGGTGTGTCCAAGTGGCTGTCTGCCCTCACTCTAGGCCCTCAGGTGCTGGCAAGAAAATGTTTCCTTGTTTTCCCATGCCTGGTTTCAGCAAAGCATCCTTAGTCTGTACCAGCAGCTGAATTGCAGCAGCAGTTTGGTGGAGTAAGGCTTCCACTGGAGCTGGACCCCTCTTCTGACTCGTCTCATTTAGAGTCCGGAGGACAGTCCATAAGCATTTTGTCCAACGCTTCCCCCCACCTCACCACAGCATAGGGATGGCAGCTGTGGCTCACAGGATCTGCTTTGAGAGACCATAATACCATCCAATCATTCCAGCAGCTTGAGGGTTATAGACCACATGGAGCTTCTAGTCAATCTGCAGGTCTTGTGACCATTGTTGCAACAAGTTCCCAGTAAAATGTGTTCCCCGATTGCTTTCAATAATCAAGGGTCACCCATAAGTAAAACATAAATGCCCTAATGCAGCCATTACCACTTTCTGATCTGGGTGGCATGTGGGTAAGCAGCTAAAAGTCCAGTAGCCATGTCCACAAATGTGATTGCATAGTTATACCCCTCTGAACTAAGCAGGGGTCTGATTTCATCAGCCTTCCACAGGGTCAGTGGTACTCATCCTTGAACCACCTTCCTGGTAGTCCCCACAGGCCTCCAGAGATGCACTTTCAAACAGATAACACAGGTCTTACAAACTTCTTGTACCTCTGCTAAGGTAACAGGTAACTCCCAAGCTATTATAGTGGACCACATGGTCTTTTGCCCAGCATGTAAGAAGCAACGATGTAGCCACTGGGTGATGCCTCTTTCTGACAGGCCAGCAGGCAACATTTCCAGCCTCATCATTCCCAGGAGAGCAACTCCTGGAAATAAGAAGCAACTCCTTATTCATTATTGATGACTTATCATGAGATTGCAAAAATTTAGTCACATCTTCAGGCTCCACTTATAATTCTAGTTTTCTTGCTCTTTCTACCACATCTGCTGTTACCTCCTACATTGAAGTCTTGAATCCCTTAACATCACTCATGAGAACTGGAATCAACTTCTTCCAAATTCATATTAATGTTGACATTTTGACTTTTTTCCCATTAATGCTTTTAATAGCATCTAGAATGGTGGATCCATTCCAGAAGGCTTTCTATTTATTTTACCCAGATCCATCTATGGCAGCTATACTCTTATGAAATGTATTTCTTAAATAATAAGACTTAAAAGTCAAAATTATTTCTCAACTCATGGGATGCAGAAGCATACTGTGTTAGCAGGAACAAAAACAACAGTAATCTTGTTCTACATCTGTCAGTGCTCTTGAGTGACCAAATACGCTGTCAATGAGCATTAATATTTTGAAAGGAATCCTTTTTTTCTTAGCAGTAGGTCTCAACAGTGGGCTTAAAATATTCAGTAAACCATGTTGTAAACAGGTGTGCTGTCATCCAGGCTTTGTTCTTCCATTTACAGAGAATAGGCAGAGTATATTTAACCTAATTGTTAAGGGCCCTAGGATTTTCAGAATGGTAAATAAGCACTGGCTTCAACTTAAAGTCACCAGCTGCATTAGGCCCTAACAAGAGAGTCAGCCTGTCCTTTGAAGCTTTGAAATTAGACATTGACTTCCCTTCTGTAGCTATGAAAGCCTTAGATGGAATCTATGTCCAATATAAGGTTTCTTTGTCTGCACCAAAAATCTGTTGTTTAGTGTATCCATCTTCATTATCTAGATCTTCTGGATAACTTTCTATAGTTTCTATTATTAGTACTTGCTGTTTCACTTTCCACATTTATGTTATGGGGACAGCTTCTTTCCTTGAAGTTCATGAACCAACCTCTGCTATCTTCCAACTTTTCTTCTGGAGCTTCCTCACCTCTATGAACCTTCATAGCATTGAAATGAGACAGGGCCTTTCTCTACATTAGGCCAGGGCTTATGGGAATGTTGTGGCTGGTTTGATCTTCTATCCAGACCACTAAAACTTTCTCCATATCAACAATAAGGCTGTTTGACTTTCTTGTCATTCATGTGTTCACTGGAGTAGCACTTTTAATTTTCTCAAATAATTTTTTCTTTGCATTCACAGTTTGGCAAACTGTTTGGTCCAGGAGCCATAGCTTTCAGCCTATCTTATATTTCAATATGCTTTTCATACTAAGCTTAGTACCATAGCTAATGATTTTAAGTGAGAAGCATGTGACTCTTTCTTTCATTTAAACACATAGAGTGCATTGTAATGTTCTTATATAATCTAATTTTAATATGGTTGTGTGTCAGAAAATAGAGATATGCAAGCAGAGAGAGAGACATGGGAAAATGGCTGGTTTGTGGAGTAGTCAGAATACACACAACCTTTATCAATTAAATTCACCATCTTATATTAATTCAGTTTATGGTGCCCCAAAACAATTATAATAGCAACATTAAAAATCACTGGTCACAGATCATAACAAATATAATAATAGTGAATAAAGTGAGTAAGTGCTATTGAAAAAAATGGTGCCAATAGGATTGCTTCACACAGTTTCCATAAACCTTCCATATGCCTGTATATATTTACTATTAATTTTTATTTTTAACTTTTCAGGATGACTAATTTTTATGCATACAAATATATTATATGAACCAACCTAGATCTCCTTTAATTAAGGAAATTTGTCCATTTACATTTATTAATATGAAAAATGTATATATTTTTGTCATAATACTAAATTTTGTTTATGTATTTATAACTTTTCAAGTCTTTCACTATGTGGATTCTTCATATTTTCAGGAAGATTTCTATTTTTATATCAGTAATAACTTTATAACTGTAATATTTTATTTTTACACAATTTTATATATATTACAAGGCAATAAACATAGGAAAAATGAAATTCTGTATTGTTCTTTCATTTAATATGTCAGAATACCAGTAAAGTGCTCTACATCATGTTTTAACATAGTCTTAATAATTGCATAACGAATGTTTGCATACTGTTCCACTGAATTGATGTGACATAATAATTAACTTACTGGAATTTGGGGATTAGCCTATTTTGTATTAAAAATAAAGCCTTTCCCTCTGTTTAATTAATATCTGAAACAAATCTCTTCAGTTCATTTCACTAATAGAAAAAATGAGTTCCAGAGAAGTCAACAGTCCCTGCCTCACGGGAGTATCATGGGTCAAAGAACTGATTCATGGAAAGGCTCCAGCCTGAGACTGATAATTTTCAGTGACCTACCCATCTCTTATTTTAACATTCACCACAAGAGAAAGAATATGTTCATGTTTGTCCTTTTCTCTGGTATAAAATCTACAAAGGGGTAGAGATTGCTGGTCTCATCAACATGGGACTCAGCATATAGAAAGTTTTCCATAAAAGTGTATAGACAGCATTGTGATGGTAAGAAAAGTTGGATACTTGAATACTTATTGGCCGTCTGTATTTCTTCATGTGGAGTCAAGTTACTGTCGATTATCTTTTCATTTGAGCCTAAAAGACTGCCTTTAGTATTTCTTCTTGTTTTTTAACAGCTTTAATGAGATATGCGTTAAATACTATATAATTTATCCAAAGTGTATGAGCCAGTGTTTTAAACTGTCTGGCTAAGTTTTGAGAGTATACGTTGAAACATACACAGAGCTCCTCAGCAAAGACTGGGAGAGATTTACTGATCATGAGGATTTAAGAGAATCTCTGTGTAATCACTAGCTGACTATTCAGGTAATCAAGTAGAGACTTCAATGACCACACATGACAAAGACAGAGATTTTTGCAGAATTAGTTCAGAAAACTCATTAAAAAAAAAAAAACCTAAAAGCAAACAACAAACACTAGAGAAAGAAAATATTCTGATTTTCAGAGTTACCTTATTATATTACTTAAAATGTCCTGTTTTCAACAAAATAAATTATAAGACATGCAAAGAAACAAAAAAAAATATGACCAAAAACACTATACAGGGAAAAATCAATCCATAGAAAATGTTTTTTGAGGAAATCCGTGTATTAAACTTATTGAAGACTCTAACTTAGCTATTTTAAGTATGTTCAAAGAGCTAAGGGAAGCCATACCTTAAAGAACTAAAATAAAATTATGGAAGTGATGTCTCATTATATAGAGAATACCAATAAAAAGATAGAAATTATAAGAAAGAACCAAGTAGAAATTCTGGAGTCAAAGTGCATAATTACTAAAGCATAAAAAAAGATATTTTCTAAAGTGTCTAAACATCAGATCTGATCAAGTAAGAGAAAGAATCAGCAAACTTGAAAATAGGTCAGTTGGTATTATGCTGTCTGAGGTATGTAAAGAAAAAATAATAAAGAAAAATAAAAAATAAAGAGAGTCTCAGAGACCTGGGATACCATCAATCATACCCATATACACATAATAGCAGCCCCAGAAAGAAAGAATAGAAAAAATATTGGAGTAAGTAATAGTCAAAAAGTTTACAAATTTGATGAAAAAACATCAATCTACATATCAAAAAGCTCAACAAATTCCAACTAAGAAAACTCAAGGATGTCCACACTGAGATGCATCATGATCAAACTGACAAAAGCCAAAGACAGAGAATCTAGAATGTAGCAAGAAAGAAATGATGCATCACATACAAGGGATCCACAATAAGAATAACAGCTGATTTCTCATCAGAAACTAGAAAGCTCAAGAGGCATTAGGATAACATATTCAATGTGGGGGGAAGACCCATCAACCAAGAATTTTATACATGGCAAAACTATTCTTCAAAAAGTAAAAGAAATTAAGTCTTTTCCAGAGAAGTAAAACCTAAGAGAATTCATCTATAAAAGATCTGTCTTACAAGAAATAATAAAGGGTCCGAGAAAGACAAACAAATGGACAACAAGCTCATGAGAAGATATACAACAGAATTAGCCATCAGGTAAATTCAAATCAAAAATTACTTCGCACATACTTGTATGACTAAGATTAAAAAGGTAGATAATAACAAGTATTATCCAGGATTGGGAGCAATCAGAACCTGACGCAGATACCAGCCCACAGTACCCTCAGTGCTGCAGATGGTCGAGATACGAGAGAAATACACACGGACTACCGAGTCCTGTGGAGGAATAGAGACAACACAGCTACCCTCTCAAGGGGAGGGTGCCTCGTAGTGGCCTGGCCACTCTCTCAAAGAAGAACACCCCATGCTGCTACCTGAACAGGCTTTTATTAGGTAGTTTTGGGTAGGAATACAGATACAGCTTATTAACCATTGTCTAGCAGTGAGGATCAAACAAATAGATAACATTCAAAGAGCTAAAAAGGGTTCACACTGAGTCGGGGTCTTATCACCTAAAAAACTACAGAACTTAAGGGACTAAATTCATTTCCTGCCTGGGCCTTCATAATCTAATTAAGAGCATCCTCAGCAAAGCAGTTTTCACAGGATTTTATATATCCTTTTTTCAGGCCTCATTACCCCAGGAAGTCCGCTGTCCCCAGCATAGGGCTGCACCACCGCTTGTCATTGTTACAGGCTTGAGACAGGGAGACAAGGCAGCTGAGAGGTTTGAGACTTCTCAAAGGCAGAATTAGGACTCAGGCTTTGTCAAAGCCAAGGGGTGGGGGGTCAATCACCCCCATTTTCCACAGCTCCCCAAGTCCTTCCCTGAGGGCCTTCCCACGTGCTCGTGCCTGTCTTGGGCATCTTCCTCTGAGGAATCTTACCCACCATTGGCTAACTGACCAAGCAATGAGGGCCAGGCAAGAAGCAGGCAGCACTCCTCCCTGGCAGGGAGATAAGCTTGTCTCCTTAGTGTCTCCTGGTCTGGAGGTCTCTCACTCAGCCTTAGCCATGGGTGGTTACAGCTTCCTGAAACCAGGCAGGGCAGTTCCCAAAAAGAACCCTCTTACACTACTAGTGGGAATGTAAAATGATGCAGTCACCTTTAAAAACACTCTGGTAATTTCTCAAGTGATTAAATAGAAAAGTATCAAATGATCCAGCGATTCTGCTCCTAGGAATACATCCAATAGAAATGAAAACTTGTTCACATGAATACTGGCAAATGAATGTTCATAGCAACATTGTTTATAATATACAAGAGTCGAAAACAACCTAACTATTCATCAACTAGCAAATGGATTAACAAAAAGTGGCATATTCACACAATGGAATATTATTCAGCCATAAAAATGAATGAATTATTTATACATGCTACAACATGGATGAACCCTGAAGACATGTTAAGTAAATGAAGCTAGTCAAAAATGACCACATATTTAATGAATACATTGATTTGTAAGTCCAGAATAAGGAAATCTAGAGACAAAAAGTAGCCTTGGCCTCCACTTTCCATGTGCACAGCACCTCAAGGTCAGCAAGAGGTAATAGCTTCGGTCCTTCTCAGATCCTTTCTGCCCATTGCACAACACTGCATATGTAAACAATCTTAGGCATGTGTCTGAACTTATACATTTCCTGGCATGTATCAGAACTTTTGAAAGCCCCTACAGAATTTCTTTCTCCAATTTTTGCTTTTAAGTTTTTTGGTTAGTTTATTGTTCACCTCAACTGTTATCCATTCCTTCAGGTAGCCATGAAGTTCAGCAATAGGTTGTAATTGCTTTTTGATAAATGTCATTAAGGGATTAGGCTTTTCACAGTGGGCAAGCTTAAAGTCACATAAGATGCAAACAGCCAATATGGTTTTCTAAGGAACCACCAGTCACGTCACAAATTGACAATTTTGGTGAATTATGCTTTGAAAGAGTTTCAGCCCTATTCTGCTCTCTCATGTAGCTACCAATGTGAGTTGTTATATTTAAAGGCCACCATGCTTCTAGAAAGCAAAGAAGGGGACCAGGACAAGTTAAAAATGCCCCAAAGCTTGCTGTTGTTACCAAGATTTGCCAGCTGTTTTTTTTTTTTAATAAACATTCCCAGGATGTTGCAAGCTTTTAGTTAATTTCCAGTTTTGAAAAGCTGATTCTGATAATTTTCAAGTTTTCTCATTGCTTTTATGGAGGATAAATTTTGGGAGGCTTTACTTTGCCACTTTTATTTTAAAACTGTAAATTTACATAATATCCTGAATCTTCCATTCCTTAACCAGTATCTGTTATCTGAACAATGATAAACTTAGAAAATTCTTTCTTCCTTTTAGTTTCTTTGCTTCACTTTTACCATTCAATTTTATTTGGTTATATTATATATTTCATTTACCAATTTTGTTTAATCATGCTTGTTTATTTGTAACTTTAAATTATCTCCTTGGATTCCCATCAGTTACAGATGAAACCATTAGATATGTTCAATACTTTATTTTTTCTTCCCTCAGTCAATTTTGACTACTTATATTGTCTTCATT
This sequence comes from Phyllostomus discolor, assembly GCF_004126475.2. Lineage (NCBI taxonomy): Eukaryota > Metazoa > Chordata > Mammalia > Chiroptera > Phyllostomidae > Phyllostomus > Phyllostomus discolor. The sequence continues at coordinate 26,824,709 of NC_050198.1, read as the reverse complement.
TGGTTTCCCTCAGAGGCAAACCATAAAATAATGATTGAAGCATAACTTCTTTATTTGTGAAGGGCAAGAAATACTGTTAAAAATGTAAGGAAGTACAAAGAAAAGACAAAGCAACTAATAAAGGGAGTATTATGCTAACTATTTTTGTGGGTGACTAGACCTTAATATTGTGAAGAATTTCTGGGAAGGATTTTAATACACATACCTCAGAGCTGTCTCTCCAAGGATAGAGGCATCTGAAGTATTTATTCACCAACTACCAACAATATTTTATTGAGGGCATTTTCTGGGGAGATTTTAACTCTTTTGTACTTCTTTTCTGCTGCACTCAAAAAAGACACATATATTGGTATATGGATTCAGATATAACAAAATGAAGTGATAAAGCTGCAGTGATAGAAATGTGGCACTGCTAGACTTCCATACATATTATATTATAGCTTCATTATTATTATAGGCATTTTTACATTCTATTTTGTGCTTTCTTCCCTATATGTGTTAGGCATGTTTCTACTGTTAAATATATTAAAAATTCATTAAAACTTTTTTCTATAATTTCCCTGCTGTTTTTATTCTTTTATATTTTAAGTATAATTTGATTGGATAGATTATTTTTGGCTCACATTTTTGCCAAGGTGTTACAGAAAGTTGTGATACACACTAACCTACTTTGTAATACTCTGTTATGGCAGCTCTGAAATGCAACAGCAGCCTTTCCTCATTGGTTCCAAATGAGGTTTTAAAGTTAATTTCCTTACTTACAGTTAAGCTTTCTCTTGTGTAGACTATGCATACAACATTTACACTATGTATTACATAAGCCTGAGATTCTCATTTCTCTTGGGTAACTGTTTTACATGCAGGCCCAGATAGATGAGTAGATTCCTTGCAACTTTTTAAGGCTTCAGGGGTAGAAAGCATAGATGCAGAAACATGCACACACATACACAAATCCAGTACAATATCCTCTTTTAACTGTGGAATTGGCTTTCACTAATGTTACCACCCCTGTAGCTACAATTTAACAAACTCTTAAGAACACAATTAGTAAAGTTAATAAATAAAGAAAAGGAGAGAAAATTAAAAACTAAATGCAAGTAAAAATTTAGGGAAATATAGCTAATGTTGAAAATATAAGAACAAGGAGAAAAAATAAAAGTAATTAAAATAGATTAAAAATTTAGAGATGATTCTAATAAAGATTAATGTTAAGACTAGTTAAAAAACAAAAACCATACAGATTTTAAAACAAAAGCCTAAAACTTCTTTGATAAACTCTACTTCAAAAGAATATATACAACCTTATGTTCATTGCAGAATTATTTACAATATGAAAGCAACCCAAGTGTCCATCAATAGCTGAATGGATAAAACAACTATGGGACATTTACACAATGGAATACTACTTGGCCATAGAAGGAAATCTTATCCTTTATGACAACATGGATAGACCTGGAGAGCATTATGCTAAGTGAAATAAGCCAGCTAGAGAAAGATAAGTACCATATGATTTCATGTATATGTGGAAACTAATGAACAAAATACACTAACAAACCCAATAGAAATACACTCATAGATACAGAGCACAGACTGACAGCTGTCAGAATGGAGGAGATTTGGTAAGCTGGGTGAAAAAGATGAGGGGATTAAGAAAAGAAAAAGAACTTGTAGACACACAACAGTATGGGGATTACCAGAGGGAAAGGGGAAAAGGGGGAAAGGGGGAGGTAGAAGTTGCTATTAAGTGGGATAAATGGTGATGGAAGGAGACTTAACTTGGGGTGGTGAACACACAGTACAACATAAAGATGATGTATTATAGAATTGTGCATCTGACATCTACTATTAACTAATGGGTAATTCTATTAACCACTGTCACCCTAATAAATTCAACATTTTAAAAAATTTAAAACCCCAGAAGAGGAGCATTTGTCCTAGTAGATCTGTTGTCATCTGTACCCCAATACACACACACACCACAACACCACACTCCTCCTCCCTTCCCCTTCCCTCCCTTCCCCTCCACTCTCCTTTTCTCTCCTCTCTTCTTCTCTCCTCTCTTCTCCTCTCCTCTCTCCTCTTCCCCTTTCTTTATCATGCTGCCTCCTCTTCAGCATATCTTAGTAAAGGACTGGGAAGCACCAATCTTTAATCACTGGAATTTTTGCTAACTTTGCTTCTGAACAAAGATTTAATTAATATTTTTGTAGAAATTCCATCCTACCTTTCTACATGGGTATTTATTTTGTTAACCCAGATTTTAGGATATGACAGCTCTTTGGCAACCATACATTCTTCTCAACCTCCCTACCTCCTCTCAGCCCTAAACAAATTTAAGCCAGAAATACTCCAGTGAATCTTGGGGTAACATCTGCACTGACTCACCCTCTTATGGTTGTGACTATCTTAGAGTCACTTAGATGCACTGAGAATCATTTATAATAAAGGACAACAATAAATAATTATATTTATTATATTTCCTTTGGTATGATGACTATTTCTGGAAGGGGACCTCAGCAATAAATGCTAATTTCTCCTCTGCCTTAACCTGCTGCTACCCTAGTCAATCATAGAAGAGAAAAGCTGGTCTGGCTTTAAAAAGTCCTGAGTGTTAGATTGTTATAAAATAACCTCCAATTAATCATAGACATCATGAATTCATGGACTTCTGCAGTCTCCTCTAACACTGAATGAAGTTTGGCTTTTTAACTTTCTTGGGCCAATATAACAAGACAGAAGTGATGCTTCCCAAGTTCTGGACTAAAGCCCTATGAGTTCTTACAGCTTTCTCTCTCTCAATCTCTCTCTCTCTCTCTCTCTCTCCCTCTCTCTCTCTCTCTCCTCTCTCTCCTCTCCCTCCCTCCCTCTCTCTCCTCTCTCTCTCTGAAACCTGAGATAATCATGTTGCAAAAAGTCTGAAGTCTGAGATGAAAAACCATTTGGAGAGAGAAGCTCAGTTCTCCCAGCTTTTTTAACAAATCTCAGTTCTCACCAGTCTATCATACAGTTGCATAAATGATTCCAGGCAAAACTAACATAATAGCCACCCAACCAAACCATGGAATCATTAAAAGTAATAAAATTTGTTGTTTAAAATCATCACATATTGGAGTAGTTTTGTTATGCAGCAGTAAATGACTGATAGTTATTTTTTTGCAAAGGTTTCAGGTGCTGGGAACTGGCTTCCCTTACAAGGATGAACTAAACAGGTTCCTAGCCACAGGTTTCTGTATGGATCTATAGTTACAATGAAAATTGGAGCCAAGTTTTTCATTGGAGCCTGCAAGGCAAATGTTTACATTGATTAATGTTTCTCAGTTCCAGTTTATATTAGTATGTACAGAGTCTGAAAGTTCAGCAGAAGATATGACCTGCTCTCCTTAGGAGCAAACTGGCAAAATGCCTAGTGAGAAAAGAATACAAAAGTTTCTGCAACTCTAGTGAAATCTGTCCATGTTTGATTATTTCATTTTCCAATGGCAATATCCAGCTGTGTTCCAGTGTCTTTGCAGCTTATTTATGAGTTCAACTGGAAAGTATTCCTTATTTCTCTCCTTTATCATTTTCTTATCTAAGTTGTTTGGTTTCCTTGCCCAATTTATCATTGAAAAAGCCTCAGGTGAAGTACTTCTTGCTTAGAGTATTATTTATACTATTTATCACACTGAAAGTTTGTGGGGAAAACCTCATTTTAGAAACACAGCCACTGAAATGAGAGCCTCGCCATGTAATGAAGCAGAATAGTGTAATGGAAAAGCACACAGATTCTAGAGCCAGATTGTCTGATTTTGAATCCTAGGTCTTTGAATCTTTCCTGACCTTGGATGGATTATTTAACAGTTTTTTAATTCATCTTTCTTATCTGTTAAATGGGAATGATAACAGTCCTACTTATCTTAGAGATATTAAAAGGATACATGTAAAGTTGTCACTTAGTAGCTATAGAAGTTTGGCTGTTAGTATTATTTTGATTATTATGGAAGAAGAAGTGAATAGTCAGAAGACAAGGGATTTAGACCCAGATGTTTGACAAACTAAATATTCAGCCTCGAGTAAAGTACCGTGTCTCTGGGGCTTTAAGTTTTTCTTCTGTGAAATGAGTACCTTTAAAGACCTTTTCAACTCTAAAATTCAAGAAATTTATACAACATAAAAAGAAAGATTGACTTTGGTTACTCAGACCATGACCAATGAGGGTAAGACATTTATTCTCCTTGCCCACAAGTGACCAGGGAAGTCTGGAAGCATAGTATTGTTTCACACATAAATCAAGGACTCATTTTATTTGGAAATATGGTTTCAATTGTAAACAAGGTTATTTCTTGCCTGGGATCTGATGAATATGAAAAGATAGAAATTGAGAGTTAAGTAACCATTCAGACAGGGAAGAGCCACATACTCACATACTTTTTAGTGGTTTTAGGAGAATTTTCAGAAGGACATTCTAAAATCAAGGAGGCCAGTACATACAAGTAGCAAGAAAGACCAGAAAATCATGTTTGTTACTAGCCAACAGGAAAGATGGAGCAAAAGGGGTATCGATGACAGTTGAATTTGCCAAGGAGAGATATTTGATCATAGGGTCAAAAATAATCTTTTCTTCCTATAAGTTTCCTCCCATCTTTTTATGCCTCATAAATAACAATGTGAACCATATATCTATATTTAGCCCTTTCTCATCATGTTATACTTGTAACCCAAGGTTAGGGTAATATTGTTGCTATATAACCAAGACCACTATTTTCCTTTCATTCTTTAAACTAACCTCCTCTGCCATCTTACCTTCAGCTCAGAGATCATATTCATCTCAAGTTTTACATATCTATTTTTATATAGTTAAAGCTTTTGTTACAAACTAATCCTCCATTTGTAGGAGTTATGGTTCTTGATGAACCTCCAATACTGTAGAAACTATCACACATTTATAGGCACACTCCGCATTATGAATGGTCTTAAAAAAGCCTTGTTTTACCTTACTATAGGACTATTTAAAGTCATAAAAGATGCACACTAGCTTTTTCAAAAAAAAAAGCATTACTACAGAACAGAAATAATGAAAGTAATTCTCTTCTTTTGGCATTCTTCTTTTTCTATAATCCCCAACATCCCCAAACCATTATTTTCCTATAGATGGAAAATGACCACTAAGTTTTTATCTTCTTCTTCAAGAAATTCTGTTAAAATAATAGCAAAACTATTGAAAAAGGGATGAACTCTTAACAGTAAAAAACTAGAATTCAGGTCACTATTGGATACAGTTATCAATGAATTTCTAAAATATAGAAAGAAAACAGAAAAATGAAACATGAAACAAAGAAAAGAAAACTGAGCCTGAGACTGTATACACAGGGATGTGTTACAGGGTAAGGAAGGAGGAATAACTGACTTGGAAGAGCCCTAGAAAGAACTTGAGCATGAAAGCTTCAGGCATGACAGATGCAGGAGTAAGAAGTCATGATAAAAGCAAGATCTATTGTTGTAATTGATGGCTTCCTCAGTCTCTCTCCAATAAGTGCATGGAAAACACCAAACAACATGCTATTATACATTTCTCATTTCCCAGAATATAAAGAAGGGCTACCCAAACAAAAGAAATAAAGATATCTGGGATACATTATGGTGTCTATGATGGATTCAGGTGCCCCAGAACACAATCCTTCTACTTTGAAATTTGAGGAATCCCAGCACGATAGTTACCTCTCTGACAGTACCCCATCTGATTCTTTTAATGTAAAAGCCACAGCTGACAGACCACAACCATTTCCAAAAAGTTCTTGGTCAGTGTTTTCATAAGGGTTGTCCAGAAAAACAGACATATATAAATTGGTGATTAGGATAGATATACACTCTGTTTCTCCAGAGAACCTTGACTAATATAATAATGAAGAACTTTTTGCAAATATATAAAGCAGGGGTCCTCAACCTCTAGGCTGCAGACTTGTTAGGAAGTGGGCCACTCAACAGGATGTAAGCAACAGGCCAGCAAGCAAAGCTTCACTAGCTTTACAGCATTACTGCCTAAAGTCTGCCTCCTGAGCTTCCTGCTACTCCTGCCCCACCTCAATGCCCCCTTCCTTTGCCCATCCATGGAAAAATTGTCTTCCATGAAAATGGTCCCTGATGCCAAAAATGTTGGGGACCACTGATATAAATGCTATATAAATATGTGGAGAGAGAGAGACATTTATTATAAGGAACTGGCTCCCATGATTATGGAAGCTGACAAGTCCCACAATCTGCCAACAGCAAGCTGGAGACCCAGGAGAGCTCATGTGTACTTCCAGTCTGAGTCTCAATGCCTGAGAATCAAGAGAGCCAATACTGTAAGATACAGTCTAAAAGTAAGCAGGCCTAAGGCCCAAGAAAAGTCAATGTTTCAGTTCAAGTTCAAAGGTTGGAGAAAACACAGTCCCAATTGAGCCAGCAAGAGTTCCCTTCTAATTAGGAAAGATACTCTGCTTTATTCAGTCTAGCGTTTCAAATGTTCATCTCATCCAGAAGCATCCTCACAGACACACCCAGAATAATGTTTGACCAAATATCTGGGCATCTTGTGACCCAGACAAGTAGACATATAAAATTAACCATTACAGTTATCGTTTCTATAACTGTCCATTCTTATCTGCACTAAAAGCTAAGAATCTTTAGATATTTGGGGGGAAAACTTACACATAAGTAAAAAAAAGAGAAACAGAAAATTAGCTTTCTAGAGAAAGTGATAATTTTAGAAAACTTTAAAAAAATCAGTGTGCAGAAAGAAATTTGTGGCATTATTGCATGCACAAAACAAGAAGAGGATGCAATAGTAAAACAAATAATTCAAGATCAATAAAAATCTCTTTGAAGTTCAGATAATTTCCCAGAATATTAACCCCCAAAATGCAAAGTGCATAAAATTATGAAAAAGAATATTACAGATATAGAAAAATAATCTATGTGTTTTAGAACTATATGCCAAGGAAAGTACAAAGCAAAAAATAATAGTGAATAAATAGGAAACTTTCCAAAACCTGAAGAGAGAAGTGATGCTTCAATTAGAAGGTCTAACTTAAAGGTCCACCATGTGAGATTTAAAAACATTCTAAGTTTGAAAACAGTGAGATTAAAGAAGAGAGTTCTAAAACCTTTCAGAGAGATAAAAATAGGTCATTTCTATCAGAACGAGAATTACTTTAACTCTAACATAATCATCCACATTGGATATCAGAAGAGAATGGAGCAATGTTTTATTTTATTTTATTTTAAATATTTTATTTATTCATTTTTAGAAAGAGAGGAATGGAGGAAGAAAGGGAGAGAAACATCAATGTGATTGCCTCTTGTGCACCCCCCACCAGGGATCTGGACTGCAACCCAGGCATGCTCCCTGACTAGGAATTGAACCAGTGACACTCTGGTTCACAGGCAGGCACTCAATCCACTGAGCTACACCAGCCAGGGCAGAATGGAACAATCTTTTAAAAGTACCATTATGTAATGATTTCTAAGTAGAATTCTATTTCAATCAAATTATCATAGCATAATAATTAATAATTAACATGGCATAAACATGTTTTATAGATATTTATAAAGCACATGACATAGATAAAGCTAAAAGCCTTCTTGTTCACTAATCCCATTACAGAATTACCTCACTCTAAAGCTAAAAACAGGTTATCAATCACTTCTGTCATTATAGTATATATGGTTTTAGGTGTTTTTCTGTATAAACAAAGCAGAATAAATAATTTCTTTTTTGTCTTGTTTTTAACATAAATAACAGTTTGCATTTTCAACTTAAGAGTATTCATTTTCTATGTATGTATGCAGATAGAGACCTCCATTATTGTATTTTTAACTGCTGTGTCATATTAAAGAGTATAAACACATAATGACTTATTTAATCACTCATCTATTAGTGGACAGTTAAACTCTGCCCAGTTGTTTTTCCCTTTATAAACAATGCAACAGTGAACACCCTTGTCCAAAACTTCTAGTGCTGGAGCTTCTAATTTTCTGCAAAAAATACTCATTTATTTATTTATGCTTATGATGAATATTCCCAAGGCTTTGTTTCCATTTTAGTTTTTTATGAGTATAACAAGTTTTGTTATGTTACTCAGGGTTCAAGGTCTTTTTTTTTACCTTCTGTGTTGTGATGAGTAAGAGTAAGGGACCTTAAACAGAAATCTCTAAATTATTATTTTTATAATTCATTTATAACTAAGACATTTATTCAGTAGAATAATGATTTCTTATCTTGAGGGACAAAGGTAGGAATAAATTCCTTAAAATGCTTTTCTTGGAAAATACTTAGAGGTAAAATCAAGTTGTTAAATCTTTACCTTTTATGTTATCTTTGAGTTATTGAGCAACTTGGACTTTAATGGTAAATTACCTGTTTTAGTCATTACAACTAAAGTCAGTCAGCATTTAAGTACTAATAATCTATTCTTGAGAATTTTTTAAAAATCTATAATTCTCTTTGCATTATATCATTTTTGGGAAGTCCCTTTTTATAGTATTTCCTTTCTGTGTTTAGTGATTATTTTAGAAAGAAAGTCACAGATAAGAAATGTCTTCAGATACTTAATATTCCATCAATGATTTCAGGGAAGAAAAAAGTCAGTAAAATTTTTTGGGAGGTGTCTTAGATGTACTTACATGTATGGTATAACTTAATCTTTATTATAAATATTAAAGTTAAATATTGCTTTCACTTTATAAAATGTATAACTAAAGAATGGAGAAAACTAACTTTTTCCTAGTCTTACAACTTGTATGGAAGGCATGGAAAGAAAAACTAAGTTTCTCCTAGTTTTACAACTTGTAACTGATATGAAGGGCCTCAATGTATCACGTGATCTCAGTTGGTTTAATAAACACGATCTCAATTCAAATCCTAACTAGACCTCGCTCACAGTCTGCTCTGAAATAAATCATTTTCTGCTTCTTAGATCTTCATTTCATTTTCTATAAAATAAGTATTAGAATAAATTATTTTACAGCCCTAAATTTATATAAATCATTTATTGAATACCTGTTAAATATTAATACTAATATTAATTAATCTTAGTGCCAAGTGTGCATTTATTCTCTAAAGGATTAGTACATGAAAGTTTAAAGTGCTCTAATCTAATTCCAACAAAAAAATATAAAACAAATTTTTCAAAATTTGGCTAAATATGGTTAATAATCCTTCAGAAAGATGCTGAATAGTTATTCACACAAAAGACATTTTGCTAAGTTTCTAGTACAGGTCAAAGAATCTGCTAAACACAATAATAAATAAAAATAAATGTAGGCCTTGCCCTCTTAAAACTGAAAATCTAATACAAGAGAGAGACTATAGTAGGTCGAGTAATGGCCCTCAAGAAATCCATTTCCTAATTCCTAGAATCTATTTATGTGTGATTTTAAATGACAAAAGAAACTTTGCAGTTGTGATTAAGGATTTTGATATGGAGAGATTATCCTGGATTATTTGGGCAAGCCCAATATAATCACATGTCCTATAAAAAGAAGGTACTACTACAAGAAAAGACAACAAATTTAAGAACTGTAGAAAAATTCTACATTGCTGATTTTGAAGATGGAGGAATAGGCCTTGGAGCAAAGTATGTGGCTCTAGAAGAAAATGCAAGGAAACTGATATTCCCCTAGAGATTATAGAGAGAGTGAAGTCCTGTAGCCACCTTAATTTCAGCTCACTGGTATTGGTTTCAGACTTCTAGCCCCCAGAACTGGGAGAAAAATAAACGTATGTTGGTTTAAGGCCACCAAGTTGACAGGCATTTGTTGCAGCAGCAATAGGACATTAATACAGAGACCTTATTCAAATAAATCCACAAACAGTAGACATCTGGTAGGACTCTCCATTTCCACTGTGCAACTTGCTAACAGGTGCCCATGGAACACTGCATGTTAGAGACCTATAGCCCCTTTCTTGTTTTCCTGTGATCTTTCTCCCCCCATCAGTTGTGTTTTATGCTTACCAAGAATCAACTGAGTTTTTTCTCAAAATATGTTGATGCCATGGTATCTATAATAGGGAATTTTCTTAATTAAGAAATTAGATTAGTGGCAGGAAAAATGAAACAAAAAGGACAAATGTCTGCCCAGTTTTGAAAGAAAGTCATTGGCATTATGACACACATACCATGGGGACCTGAGGTTGTCTGGGGATTTGGAGAGAGTCTCCCTAAAGAAGTGATACTTGAGCTGAGATCTGCATGAGAAGTAGGACTTATTTAACCTGACAGTGAGACTGGAATCTGGGAAGGATTGTCAAGGTCTCAAAATAGGAGAGATTATGGCTAGTGGGTGAGCCCAAAAGAAAGCCACTGTGATTAGAGAATCATGGCACAAAATGGGACAGGTAAGTCAGTCTCCAGGCCACACAAATCTGGGTAGACCCTGTGAAGTTTGTCATCTTCTTAAGAATTACAAAAAGTCTTTCTACTGTTTGAGGTAATTGAAGAAGAGGAGACATAGTTAACATGATCAGACTTTCATTTTGAGAAGGTCACTCAGTTTGGTGGAGAACTAATTAAAGGGAAAGTAATGGATGTAAGGAGGTCACTTAGGAGGCTGTTCAAGTAAGAGGTGATGATAGCTTGAACTGGAGAGGCCACAGTACAAATGGGGAAGAGTGAACATTATGAGTTACCTCCATTATGTTTTGGAGGTAACAGTATAAAGGAATTTAGCCCTGGCTGGTGTGTCTCACTGGATTGAGTGCCAGCCTATGAACCAGAGGTTAGCAGGTTCGATTCCTAGTCAGCATACATGCCTGGGTTGCAGGCCAGGTTCCCAGTGGGTGGCGTGTAAGAGGTAACCATACATTGATATTTCTCTCCTTATCTTTCTCCCTTCCTTCGACTCTAAAAGTAAATAAATAAAATCTTTAAAAAATAAAGGAATTTGTAACAGGATTGATAAATGCAGGGGATGAAAAAGAGAGATGTCAAGGGTGACTTTACTCCTTCTTTGTTCATTTGTTTTCTTTTGCTTGATTTTGTACTACTAGGACTATGGTACCATTCACCAAAATAGGGCAGAATTAAAGAAAAAGACCAGGCAAAAATGATCATGCATTTATTTGGTTTTGAAATTGTTAAGCTTGAAAATATTTGAGACATAGAAGTAGAGATGTTAAAGAAGAGGCTGAAAATCAAAGATCTGGGTCAGAGGATATAAATTTGAGAATCAGTGCACATAGATAGGGATTAGAGCCTTGAGCATGGATGAGATGGCCTGTAGTCACAGCAAAGAGGGAAAGAGAAGAGAGCCTAGTGTTGATCTCCAAAAAAGGCTCCAATAATTTCCAAGGCAATGGTTAAAGACAATACACAAGTAAGAACTCAATATTTTTAATATTTATAAAGGGGTTTTTTGTTTCTGTTACAGCATGCTTTCTGGGTCAAAAATGTATACCCTAATTAAAAGTTTTTAAATTTAATTTCTTTACAAAAAACTACCCTGACAATGAAAGTTAATCTATGGTCAAATATGGCCTCTTGGCCACAATATTGTGACTTCTGTTTTAGGGGAATTAAAACAGATCTGGAGCATAGACAATGTTTGGAAGAACATGTGAGTGGTAGAACACTCCTACTTATATTGGAAAAAATATTATCTGGATTGGGAGGGAAATAGGCGAGACAAAGGGGAAGCAAGGCACCCAGATGATTGTGATTGCAAGAGAGAGAAATAATTTTGGGTTTGTGTCTTGGGAGTTGGAAGAACCCTATGGGAAACTAGAGGACCAAAGGGCAAAAAAGATTTATACCATAAATGTTTGTTTGGACTCCTAGAGTTACAACAAATTCTAGTAGAGCAAATCATTGTGGAGAGACCATGCAGAGAAGAGGTATCTCAGTATTTCCTTGAATAGATGAATGGCCAAAAATGCACCAATGTTTTGGCACTTGGCAATGATGCTAGGGAGAGAGAATATTCTCAAAAGTTTTGTTGGTCACATAACTTGTTGGTATAAATTTGATATTAGCTATCAACATAAATAATGTATATGTTTTTATTTTTTGAAATGTTTTAAGTATATTTTTTATGATTAGGCTATTACAGTTCTCCCAATTTCTCCCCCTTCATCCCCCTTCCACCCTGCACCCCTCAACCCTCCAGGATTTCCCCCACTTAGCTCATGGCCATGGGTTGTACATATAAGTTCTTTGAATTCTCTGTTTCCCGTACCATTTTTTACCTCTCCCCATCTATTTAATGCCCACCAATTATGCTTCTTCTTCCCTGTACCTTTTCCCCCCATTCCTCCCCTCCTCCTCCCCACTGAAAACCCTCCATGTGATGTCCATTTCTGTGATTCTATTCCTGTTCCAGGTGTTTGTTTTTATTTTCATTGTTTTTATTTTTTTTAGGTTCACTTGTTGATACTTGTGAGTTTGTTGTGATTTTACCATTCATAGTTTTTGATCTTCTTCTATTTCCTAGATAAGTCCCTTTAACATTTTATATAATAAGGGCTTGGTGATGATGAACTACTTTAACTTGACCTTATCTGGGAAGCATTTTATCTGCCCTTCCATTCTAAATGATAGCTTTGCTGCATAGAGTAATCTTGGGTGTAGGTCCTTGCCTTTCATGACTTCAAATACTTCTTTCCAGCCACTTCTTGCCTGCAAGGTTTGTTTTAAAAAATCAGCTGATAGCCTTATGGGCAATCCTTTGTAGGTAACTGCCTCCTTTCCTCTTGCTGCTTTTAAGATTCTCTCTTTATGTTTAATCTTGGATAACTTAATGAAGATGTGCCTTGGTGTGTTCCTCTTTGGGTCCAACTTCTATGGGACTCTGGGCTTCCTGCACTTCCTGGAAGTCTGTTTACTTCACCAGACTGGGGAAGTTTTCCTTCATTATTTGTTCAAATAAGTTTTCAATTTCTTGCTGTTGTTCTTCTTCTGGTACCCCTATAATTTGGATATTGGAATGTTTACAGTTGTCCCAGAGGTTTCTCCACCTCTCATCACTTTTTTGAATTCTTGTTTTTTTTCATTCTGTCCCAGTTGGATGTTTATTTTTTCCTTTTGTTCCAAATCATTGTTTTGAGTCCTGGTTTCCTTCCTGTCACTGTTGGTTCCCTGAATATTTTGCTTTATTTCATTTTGAATATCTTTCATTTGTTCTTTCATTTTTTGATCAAGCTCAATCAGTTCTGTGAACATTTTGATAACCAGGGCTTTAAACTCTCCATCAGAGAGGTTGGCTATCTCCTCATCACTTAGTTCTCTTTCTGAAGTTTTGCTCTGTTCTTTAATTTGAGCCATATTTCTTTGTCTTGGCACACCTGTTAAGTTGTAAGGGGGCAGGGCCTTCGGTATTCACCAGAGCAGGGCAACCCTCCTTGCTGCACTGCAGCACTGCCTATGGGGGAGAAGCCAGAGAGGAAACAATGCAGCTCGCCTGCTCAGCTCTCACCCCACTTTCCAATGAACTCTTGTGTGAGACTGGGAATCTCTCCCACCACAGCAATGTCCACCATAGTCCACAGTCAGCTCTGAGTCTGTTTCCCCGTTCAGTCAGCCTCATCCTTGAAGTCCACTGCTTTGCCTCATGTTCTCTCTTCCAGGTCTAGTTTCTTTAATTCCTTGCTTGTCGAAGTCCCATGCTGTTTGATTTTCTGGCAGTTCTGGTTGTTTATTGATTTTAAGTGGGTTGTTATCCTCCTTTTGGTTGTGCGAGGAAGCAAAGGGCTTCTACCTATGCCTCCATCTTGGTCAGAACTCTCCTGAATGCCAATAATATATATGTTTTAACCAAGAAGTTCTATGTAAAAATTTGATCTCACAATGATAAAATTAAGGTATTTTGTAACCCCAGAATGTGTTTTGTCATTTCTACTTGCTGCTATATAGATTCTGTGAGGTACCTGCCATTCTTTTATTAAATCCCCTTCTTTAGTAATTGGATAGAATGCACTCTGTTGTTTGCAACTAAGACTCCTAAATTATGTATTATGAATCAGAGAATTTTGAGGCTGATAACACACTTACAGATCATTCCCTCCAATGACTTTTCAGCCCCAATAGCCCATTCTTTTATTTTTCCATTAAAAAAAATTACTGGAAAACTGAATTATCCTTGATTTGTTCACCCTTTTTATAAATAAAAGATATAGAATTGCTAATTACTCTGAACTAATGAAATTTTAAACAAAGCCAAAACATTGATTTTGTGTTTGCCATCTACAAATATATGGGTAAAATGTCAGATTTTCATCAACCTTTTTGAAATATTAAAAATAAAGAGTATCCATTATTAATTTTTGGTTCTAGTTTGAAAAACCCAGCTATATTCTTCTATTCTTTTTAATGATGAACCAAGTATAGCCTAAGATAACACAGCTAAGCAAATGCAGAACTTAAATGAGTAATAACACATTTTAAGTTATAATGCACTTTGTTAGACACTTAAGAGAGACATACCACATCTCTGAGGTATTACTGTGTGATTCATCCAAATATTTATTTAGTGCCTACTCTCTGCCAGGTACTAACTGAAGCATTGTAGATATATCAATGTATAAAATGAATAAGGTCCTGTCTTTATGCTAGAAAGAAAAAACAGCAAATGTGAAAACAAATATAAAGATAATTTTGGGTGATGATGAGTACCGTATTAAATAATAACAACAATAATAGATGGGTAAGAGTGGAAGGTGAAGGTGCTAATTTAGTGTGTATAGCAAGGAAGCCCTCACTGAGGAAGTGACCTGTGGTCTGAGACTTGAAAGCCTTGCAGTGGGAAAGAGTAGGGACAAAGCTCTCTAAACAGAGAAAATAGCAATTATGAAGTCCACAAGACTGAAGCAAATTTCACTTAAAAGCAAAGTAAGACAGTGATAGAGGGGAGACTATGGAAGATGAGGACAAAGAGGGAGGAGGCAGAGCCCAAATGATACAACACCTGTTGAAGAAGGATTATTTTTCTATTCCATTGCTCAAAAGGCTAAAGCCTTTTTGAGCAATGGAATAACATGATCTGACTTATTTTTTACAAAAATCATTCTGGCTCCTGCCTAGCAAGTGGGTGTTAAAAGAGACAGAAGTGATCTTATTTCTGTTGTACATAGTTGTATTTGTTCTTTGTTTATTTCAGGTTTATTTCAGTGTATAGATGTAACAGGAAAGACTAAACTGAAGGCTAAATTCTTTCATTCCCTACAATACCAATAGCAAAGAGGGACTAATATATGTCTGTGGGACAATAATAAGACTCATGTTATTGCAGGGAGATACAAGCTTATGATTACTAAAGTAATCATAAAAGTATCCCAAAAGTAACCATAAGTAACCATAAAAGTATACACCAAAAATGCCATGCGTTATAACCGCCCAGTCAAACTATGCCACACTTGAAATTTGTGCTTTCCTATCACAAGCCTTAGTGTAGTAACACTTCTTCAGATCAGTTTCTGACATATACATAAATTTAATGGCTGTTGAATACTGAGATCGCTTAGCATAATGGATGACAATGGTTGTGAGGAGTTGAAATGACCTGTCGATTAAAGAATATGTGTTTCAGAAGAACTTAACCAAGAAGCCATAATGATTCAGAATTAGCTTCTTAAAGTGGATCTAGAAAATCAATTCCTTGCAGCTCTTCTCAGGTCAATTAGAGGGTAAAAAAAATGTTTTTAGCACTGCTCTGGACCAGTCTGGCCAAATAGGTTCAAGGCTAGATTGCAAGAAATTGCAATTTAAATATAATATTCTTTTCTGCATGTTCTTCCCTTTCAAGTTTTCTGGAAGTCAAGTTTCAGCCAAAAGAAAAGTTTAAAAACAAAGTATAGTGCTGGCCAAATGAACCCAGGATGCTGAGTCCCTATGGTGGGTAGATCTTACTCCAACAGAGAAGTATAAGGAATTTACAGAAAAACAAATACAAATACACTCATGGTTAGCATATATGTTTTATTCTTATTAGTAATAATATTAATTAGCCTTATTGACCACATATTGCATGTGAGGTCCTGAGCTAATGTTCCAAGCAATATCTCAGTTGATCCTTTCTACAATCCTGTCAAGAAGTTATTAGCATTTATTCTGTTGGTACATGGGGGAACCAAGGCTTAGAGTGGTTAAGTAATTTGTTTAGGTCCACAAAGATTCTAAACTACAGAAATAAGGATAGAATCTGGCCTTTTCTATCCTGCCTATGTTTACTTTATTAGATTGCAAAACCATTTGTCAGAAGTTATTGCTCATTCATTAACTCCGAGTAGTATCAAAATGAGATCACCTGACATGACCCACACTGCATAAGACAATGTTTTGAAATAGTCCTTTAATTAAACTGCCACAGTCCAGAGTATTTTCTCAACAGATCTCTTCTGATTTATCTGACAAAATGATTTGTATCTTAAAAGGTGTAGAATTGCACACGAACAACTTCAAAGCTTGAGTTAATCTTTACAACTAATTCCTCTGAAGCAGAGGTTTTGTTGCCATCTTTGTATAACAACTTCAAGATTCTAGATGTCCTACATCATCTGAAAACCACCTGACTTGATAATTGTTTGTCCCCAAATAGAGCCAAGACCATGGAAGAGTGCATTTAAGGGCTATCATTACAGTACAAAATATGGCCAAGTCAATTTTCTCCTGATTCACAAAATGAATACTCAGATTTCTCTTACTTGGAAGTTGAGCATGGTAATTACTGAGTGGCTGTAAAGGTTTCCAGCATTCTAAAGGATAGTGTTGTGCTAAAGATGAAGCCCTAAATTATATTGGTATTTCCTCCCTCCTGCCCTAACACTTTAATTGCACTGCTATCTATATACATGACCCCTAGATACTGGTATAGAAATACTTGTTTAATGAATCAATAATTATTTTCTGAAAATTAGAAAGAACTAGGGGTAAGAGCCTTTATATAAGCATATAAGCATATGTGTGTGTGTGTGTGTGTGTCATATAACATATATAAACTAACTCTTTATCAGAGAAGAGAACATCAATGAATCACATGATAGAATTTAATTAATCAATTATATAGTGTTCTATAGGTTTATTTTAAATCAACTAATCTCCATAAGGTAATCTTAGTACATAAAGGGGCAAAGAAAATGCATTCATTTTATCACATTGCTTGCGTCAAGAACCATTCTATTATGTGACCAGCCATTAAACAAAATTTAGACACAGATATTTCAACCAGTGGTTGTTAGTGCCAATTCAATGACAAAAGGAATCCCCAATTTGTGGTGTGATATAGAAGGTAACTTTATTTGGTGCAACCAACTCAATTCTGGTACAGCATGACTGTGAAACAGCTCAATAGTGTTACAGCTCAATTATGAAGCAGACAGCCATGTAACAGCACTTCTGCAAGGCAGCCCTGATGTGAGGTGGCTCTCGGGCTAGACAGCTTTGCTCTGTGCTCCATGTGGCCCTGTCTGATCTGCTTTGCTCTGCACTGGGCTGCTCTGCTCTGCTCCAACAAGAAGTCTTTGGTGTTTCATCTCTAGCTGGGTAAAGATAGCCCAGTCTTCAGTAGAAAGGGAACAGAGCTCCCCAATTCAGAGGGTAGCTGATTTATATTGACAGAAATCCTGTCCCTCATCTCTAATTGGTTTGTTCTTATGTAAATGAGGGCCAGAAATCCTCACAGTTTTGTCCAAAAAAGCACTGCTCTTTTTTTTTCCATTGCCTTTTAGAGAGAGAGAGCAAAGGAGAGAAATATTGATGCAGGAGAGAAGCATGCATCAGTGTTTTTCTGTCTGTGGTCAGACCAGGGATTGTACATACAACGAACCTGGGACTGCATGAGCTCCAACAAGGGATCACACAAGCTAGGACTGCAGATTGAACCTGCAACCTAGGTATGTGCCCTGACCAGAATTGAACTTGCAACCTTTTGGTTACAGGACAATTCTCCAACAAACTGAGCCACAATGGCCAAGGCCAATAAACACTGTTCTGATTGGTTAGAATGGAGCCACTCTGATTGGTTGATGAATATACTAATAAAGATATTATGTTAATGAGGGTATTATGGTAACAGAGATGTAGTTATAGTTCTGATTGGGTGGGGAAAGTCTCAGTCCTATTGGTTGAAATAGGATTCCAGGAACTTTTTTTTTATAAGGGCTGGCTCAGATAGCAGGAACAGATTTCAAGTAGGCAGTTCAGTGCTGGAGGTAGACTGTTCAGTGCAGGCTTCTCCTTGAAGTATAGTTTGTGTGCGAGGCCTCTACGTAGAAATGGCTTTTTTAAAAAACTTGATCCCAGTTGGCCACTGGGAACCCTTCTTAATATTTATCTACTTTCTAGGGGTCCACAGACACAATTTGCCCAAATATGTTAATTCTTACCGGTGGTATCAAGGGCAAATATTTAATAGATATATGGCATATGCCCCAACCCCTTCCATTGACAGACTATCTTGGTCTCCCCACCCATCTCCCAATTGTCCTGACATTGACACTGATTTATTAAATACATATTTATCAGGAACTTACTATACATAAAGCTCTTTTGTAGGATCTTGAGATACACCTGATCTAGGCAAAGATCTTAGCATTCATAGAACTTACATTCTAGGGTCCTGGGAAAATGTTTGGATTGCTATTCATCTTCCTCTTAGCAAAAGCAGTTTATGCACCACAAAAATGGAATTAAAGCTCAAGGAAATTATTATTTTTTTAAAGATTTTATTTATTTATTTTTAGAGAGAGGAGAAGGGAGGGAGAAAGAGAGGGAGAAAAACATCAGTGTGTGGTTGCCTCTCACACACCCCCTACTGGAGACCTGGTCTGCAACCCAGGCATGTGTCCTGACTGGGAACTGAACCAATGACCCTTTAGTTTGCAGGCCGGCACTCAGTCCACTGAGCAACACCAGCCAGGGCCCAAGGAAATTATTTTTAACTTGATTGAAATGTTAAATAAGAAAATACTTGGTTTCATTTTTTAATTTTTATTTATTTATTTTAAGAGAGGGGGAGGGAGAGAGAAAGAGAGGGAGAGACACATCAATGTGTGCTTTCCTCTCATGCATCACCCACTGGAGACATGGCCTGCAACCTAGGCATGTCCCCTGACTGGGAATTGAACCAGTGACCCCTTGGTTCACAGGCTGGCACTCAATCCACTGAGCTACATCAGCCAGTACCAATGCGACATGTTTTTTAAAACATCAGTTGAGAGATTGAACTAGATTAGGAATTATCACCCTTTTCTGCACTCATGGCATATGGCATTCATACATATAGCATATTCTCAAAGGTATAACCAGGTCTATGTGTAATTCCCTGGCAGGAATCTACCTTTTTCTCTTCCATTAAGGATTGCATGTCAGAAGTTATATGTTGAGAAGGGTAACATTATGAGGATAACCTTAAATTAATTTTGTTCATAAACATAGATAGAAATAGAAATAGAAATATGCAATAGATATAACTATTCATATAGTTACAGTGTAAAAAAATCCCCAGTGTTTAACTAGCATTGATAACAAATTACCTGTGACATAATTACAAAACACTAGAATGTCTGAAAACTATTGGTGAAAACAATCAAACAAACAAACAAAACTGGTCTTAGACTTTGGTAGTCAAAATGTATTTCACAGACCAGCAGCATTGGCCTTCCCCGGGAGCTTATTTGAACTGTAGAATCTCAGATCTCAGGATCCTCCTCTAGACCTGCTGAATCAAAACCTGCATTTTGACAAAATTTCTAGATGACTCATAAGCACATTAAAGTTTGAAAAGCAGTGGCCTAAATAAATGTTGAGTTCCCTCCAACTTAGAGATTTGGGGAGTAGAACTAAAAATGACAGGACTAGATATGATGTCAGCATCTGCAATAAAATCTACCTAATCCACCATGGCTGGTGTAGCTCAGTGGATTGAGCATGGGCTGCGAACCAAAGCATCACAGGTTCGATTCCCAGTCAGGGCGCAGGCCTGGGTTGCAGGCAATGACCGCCAGCAACTACACGTTGATGTTTCTCTCTCTCTCTCTTTCTCCCTCACTTCCCTCTCTAAAAATAAATAAATAAAATCTTAAAAAAATCTAATCCTAATCCTATATCTCTGCTTCCCTGTGTCCAAAATGTTGGACAACTTTTCACCCTTCAAGCATAGCCATGCTACCAAAGGAGACAAGCTAATTTCTGGAGAACAGTTGCTACTCAGCATTAAGTTGCTGACAGATCGTTTCCACACAATGGAATTTCATTTCCATTGAAATTCATCACTCAGGCATCTCATCTAACTTTCAGGATTCCAAGCTTTAGTTGAGACAGTTTTGAGTTTGTGATTCATCTTCATACCCATCCTCATCCCCATGACTGTTGGCATATAACAATCTACTAGGAAATGAAACCATAAATAAATGGTAGTATAATTGGAAAGACAAGAGTGCTTTGAAACCTTTTATTACATCATCAAAAAGAAAAACATTGTTAGTAAGTATTCAGTGCTTCATGATAGTTTTCTAATACATCACTCCATGTCTGCAGTGTGATACCCAACATTAATTTTGCAGCAATGAATCACATATAGAGTTGACCTTGAACACCATAAGGTTAGTAGAAACAACACCCACGCCGTGCATTCGAAAATCCATGTATAAATTCGACTCCCAAACATAATTAGTAATAGTACATTGTTGACCAGAAGCCTTACCAATAGCATAAAGGGTTGATTAAGACATTTTGCATGTTATGTGTATTATATACTGTGTTCTTACAATAAAGTCATCTAGAGAAAAGAAATGCTATTAAGAAAATCATAAGGAGAAGAAGAAGAGCAAGGGATCAAAAACCTATTTGAAAAAGTAATGAAGAAAAACTTCCCTAATTTGATGAGAGAAAATGTCACACAAATCCAGGAAACACAGAGAGTCCCACTCAAGAGGAACCCAAAGAGGCCTGCCTCAAGACACATCATAATTAAAATGGTAAAATTTCAAGACAAGGAGACAATCTTAAAGGCAGCAAGAGAGAAACAGGAAGTAACATACACAGGAGTCCCAATAAGGCTAACAGCTGACTTCTCAATGGGAACACTTCAAGCCAAAAGAGAATGGCAAAAAATACTCCAAGTAATGAGAACCAGAGGTCTTCAACCAAGGCTACTTTATCCAGAAAGTCTCTAAATCAAGATGGAAGGTCAAATAAGAAGCTTCCTAGACAAAAGAAGTCTAAAAGAATATACCTCCACCAAACAAGCTCTGCAAGAGATTCTAAAGGGACTGCTTTAAGGAAGGGAAGGAAAAGAGAGAGAGAGGAACACACATATATGAAATACAATGAATAAGAACCTATCAATAATAACCTTAAATGTAAATGGATTAAATGCTCCAATCAAAAGACATAGAATAGCTGAATGGATAAGAAAAAATGACCCACACATATGCTGCCTATAAGAGACCCACCTCAGGATAAAAGACCTGCACAGGCTGAAAGTGAAGGACAGGAAACAAATCTTCCAAGCAAATGGACAGGGAAAAAAAGCATGGGTAGCAGTACTCATATCAGACAATATAGACTTCCAAAAAAGGGCCATAAAGAGAGACCCAGAAGGTCACTTCATAATACTCAAGGGAAGAATCCATCAAGAAGACATAAATATTGTAAATATATATGCACCCAACATAGGAGCACCCAAATACATAAAGAAAATCTTAGAGGACTTCAAGAAAGATATGGACTGCAACACAATTATACTGGGGGATTTTAACACCCCACTATCAAAAATGGACAGATCTTCGAAACAAAATATCAACAAAGATATTGTGGCATTGAACAATACCCTTGATGAAATGGATTTTGCTGATATATACAGAACCCTCCATGCCAAAGAAGCTAAATACACATTCTTTTCAAATGTACACGGAATATTTTCAAAGATAGACCACATGATAGGACACAAAACAAGCCTCAAGAATTCCAAGAAAATTCAAACCATACCAAGCATTTTCTCTGACCACAAGGGACTGAAGCTAGAAACGAACCCCAAGGGAAAAAAACCAAAACACTCAAAATCATGGAGATTAAATAGCATGCAATTAAACAATGAATGGATCAAGAATGATATTAGGGAAGAAATCAAAAGGTTTCTGGAAACAAATGAAAACAAACTCACAACAACCCAAAACTTATGGGACACAGCCAAGGCAGTCCTGAGAGGGAAATTCATAGTAATACAGGCGCACCTAAAAAAGTTAGAAACATTCCAGAAAAACAACCTAACCCTATGTATACAAGAACTTGAGGAACGACAACAAAGATAGCCCAGAGAAAGCAGAAAAAAAGAAATAACCAAGATCAGAGCAGAATTAAATGACATAGAGACTAAAAGCACAATTCTAAGGATCAATGAATCCAAGAGCTGGGTCTTTGAAAAGATAAACAAAACTGACAAGCCTTTAAGCAGATTCATCAAGAAAAAAAGAGAGAAGACACAAATAAACACAATCAGAAATGAAAGAGGAGAGATTACAACAGATACCACAGAAATACAAAGGATTGTAAGAAATTACTATTAAGAACTGTATGCCAAGAAATTTGAAAACCTAGGTGAAATGGACAACTTTCTAGAAAAATAAAATCTTCCAAAACTCATTGAAAAAGAAGCAGAAAGCCTGAACAGACAAATAACAACAAAAGAAATTGAAGCAGTAATCAAAAAACTCCCAACACACAAAAGCCCTGGACCACATGGTTTCACAGGAGAATTCTACAAAGCATTTAAGGAAGACATAACCCCTATCCTTCACAGACTATTCCAAAAAATCCAAAAAGATGGGAGACTTCCAAACTCTTTTTATGAGGCCAACATCATCCTAATTCCAAAACCAGATATAGACACAAGAAAGAAAGAAAACTTCAGGCCAATATCACTGATGAACACTGACACTAAAATCCTCAACAAAATACTGGCAAACCGCCTCCAACAATACATTAAAAAGATCATACACCATGACCAAGTGGGATTCATTCCAGGGATGCTAGGATGGTACAATATTCGCAAATCAGTAAATGTAATACATCACATAAACAAAAGCAAAGACAAAAACCACATGATCATATCAATAGATGCAGAAGAAGCATTTGATAAGGTACAGCACCCATTTACTATAAAAACACTTGGCAAAGTGGGCATAGAGGGAGCATTCCTCAACATAATAAAGACTATATATGAGAGACCTACAGCCAACATCATACTCAATGGGCAAAAATTAAAATCTTTTCCACTAAGATCAGGAACCAGACAAGGCTGTCCACTTTCACCACTTCTACTCAATATAGTACTGGAAGTTTTAGCCACAGTGATCAGACAAGAAAAAGAAATAAAAGGCATCCAAATCAGAAAGGAGGAAGCAAAACTGTCACTGTTTGCAGATGACATGATAGGGTACATAGAAAATCCTATAGACTCGGTGAAAAAACTGCTTGACCTAATAAACGAATTTGGCAAAACAGCGGGATACAAAGTCAATATCCAGAAATCAAAGGCATTTCTGTACACCAACAATGAAACAGCAGAAGCAGAAATTGAGAAAAAAAATCCCATTTGAAATAGCAAAAAGAAAAATAAAATATCTAGGAATAAGCCTAACCAAAGAGGTAAAAGACCTGTATTCAGGAAACTACATAACACTGAGGAAAGAAATCAAGGAAGACACAAACAAATGGAAACATACACTGTGTTCATGGATTGGAAGAATTAATATCATCAAAATGGCCATACTTCCCAAAGCAATTTACACATTCTGTGCAATTCCTATTAAAGTACCAATGGCTTACTTCACAGACATAGAACAAACACTTCAAAAATTTATATGGAATCATAAATGACCCTGAATAGCTGCTGCAATTTTGAGAAAGAAGAGTAAAGTAGGAGGGATCACAATCCTGACACTAAACTATACTACAAGGCGACTGTCATCAAAACAGCCTGCTACTGGCATAAAAACAGGCACATAGACCAATGGAACAGAACAGGGAGCCCAGAAATAAACCCAAGTCTCTATGGTCAATTAATATTTGACAAAGGAGGCAGCAACATAAAATGGAGTAAAAATAGCCTCTTCAACAAATGGTGTTGGGAGAACTGGACAGCCACATGCAAAAAAAAAAAATGAAACTTGAGCACCACCTTACACCATATACAAAAATAAATTCAAGGTGGATAAAAGACTTAAATATAAAATGTGACACCATTAAAGTCCTAGGGGAGAACATAGGTAGGACAATCTCAGATATTTTATGCAGAAACTTTTTTACTGTCATTTCCCCTAGAGCAAGGGACATAAAGGAAAGAATAAGCAAATGGGACCTCATCAAAATTAAAAGCTTCTGCACAGCTAAAGAAAACAGTATCAAAATTAAAAGAGAACCAACTTCATGGGAAAACATATTTACCAATGATACCTCAGACAAGGGTTTAATCTCCAAAATATATAAAGAACTTACATGACTGTACTCTAAGAAGACAAGGAATCCAGTTAAAAAATGGGCAAAGAACTTGAACAGACACTTCTCCAAGGAGGACATACAGAAAATCCAAAGACACATGAAATGATGTTCAATATTGCTGGCTATCAGAGAGATGCAAATTAAAACCACAATGAGATACCACTTCACACCAGTCAGAATGGCCATCATAAACAAAGCAACAAACAACAAGTGTTGGAGAGGTTGTGGAGAAAAGGATGCCCTAGTGCACTGTTGGTGGGACTGTAGACTGGTACAACCACTATGGAAAGCAGTATGGAACTTCCTCAGAAAACTAAAAGTGGATCTGTCTTTCTACCCAGCAATTCCACTGCTGGGGCTCTATCCTAAAAATACTAAAACAGCAATCCAAAAGAACCTTTGCATCCCAATGTTCATAGCAGCACAATTTACAATAGCTAGATGCTGGAAGCAACCTAGATGCCCGTCAGTAAATTAATGGATCAAAAATCTATGGTACACTCACACAATGGAATTCTATGCAGCAGAAAGAAAGAAGGAGCTCCTACCCTTTGTCACAGCATGGATGGAGCTGGAAAGCATTATGCTAAGTGAAACAAGCCAGGCAGTAAAAGACAAATACCATATGATCTCACCTTTAACAGGAACCTAAACAACAAAACAAAGAAACAAGCAAAATATAACCAAAGACACTGAAATGGAGGAGAGGCTGACAGTGACCAGAGGGGAGAGAATAGGGAATTTCAGGGGACAAAGGGAAGGGTTTTCGGGAACAAATTTAAAGGACACATGGACAAAAACTAGGGGGAGGGTGGTAATGGGAGGGAAGTGGGGAGGGTTTGGACAGTGGGCTGGATTGGGAGTAAAAGGGATAAAACTGTACTTGAACATTGATTAAAATAAAATTTTTTAAAAATCATAAGAAAGATCAAATATATGTGCAGTATTTATCATAAAAAAATCATGTATGATCGACCCACACAGTTCAAACCTGTGTTGTTCAAGGATCAATTATACATGCTTGCCATACAAATGATTTTCATCTTGAGTTAGAAACCCACAAAGAAATGGCTTTGTTTTTACTACAGCTTCCTTGATGAACAGACAATGGCACGCATTCTTCTCTTTGTGAGAATTCTGGGTAAATATTGCAAGAAGCCTACTGAAAAGTAATAAACCTCATAACATATTGAATTTCACTTCACTGGTGTCTCTTTTATTGTCTCTGTTTTTCTCCAAAGGAAAATTTTCAAGGTGTTTTGAAAATGTTACCAGCCTAAGCCTAAATTCATAAACATGGTTCTTCTATTTTCTTTGGCTATTTTGTTCTGTTTCGTCCTTCATTGTTTTGTTTTAGAGCCCATGCATCTCAGTTTTCTAGTTGACACTCACAGGGAAAAACATCATCTTAATAATAGTTATAAGTGGCCCAAGAGTGGTTTCTCAGACAGATCCTGTCATATTCAATATTTCTCCATGAAAAAGTAAAATGGAAAAAGTGACCTTATTTCTGAAATATTTGAAAGTATAATGGTATGGAGAAATAGGAAAGGAAATAATTTAGGACACAAGTGAACCTAGTAAGAGTTAAACAAACAATAGAGACAGAAATATATTGCCTGAATCATGAATTAATATTTCCTTTTGTCTTTTTAAGTGAATATTTCTTAAAAATCCTGATGATAAAATATATAATTTTGAGCACAATTATCTAAAGTGATCATTTTACATTGGGATGGAGGCTAACCTCTTTGAAGACTTGTGTCCATCTACTGCAGGAGAATTTTCTATTAAGGTTAAGCAGCCATCAGCTGGAATAGCCCCAAACACTCACTGTCTGATGGATGTGCCTGCATTGATCCCTGCCATTTATTAATGAGAACATTTATCAAGCCCTACTGTGTGCACTAGGAACTACAGAGGGCACACAGGACATCAAAAACATGATCCCTACATGTGAGGTACTTTTCATCTAGCAATGTTGGCTGTCAGGTGAAGCATGCTTGGACAAATATGACCGGTCTCACCTGCTGGGGACTAACTGTGAGATGAGATTTCAAGGATGCCAAGAAAGTTGTACTGCCCAAAAGAATATGTCCTGCAACCACTACCGGTTGCCTAAAGTACCACCAACCCACCATCTCATTAAATATGTATAGGTTTATGTAAACTGTTAGCTAAGAAAAGTTACCTCTGAGGAATTCATGTGACTCTATTTTGCACTAAGAAAGTTCAGACAACAGTGGAGAATCGGAGGGAATGCCAGGGAACCCATCCTGTCAATTTCTCCTCTTAGTTTTCTTTCTATATAGTCAGTCATCTAAAGTAGTCAATGTGAATGCGTGATTAAGCAAAGAGTAATGGGCCCCTTCTTGTATATAATTATAAAAGTAGTAGCCATCCTGTTGTGGAAAATAACACACACGGGAGAGAGGGTGGAGCATGATCCTTGTTACACACAGGGGCTCAGAGGAGAATCTCCAAATTCTGAGCCCCGAACTTTATCTTCCTGAGGTTTAAATAGCCCTGGGCTTCCTACCTACCTGGCGAAGCGAGGTTACAGAAGCCAAATGCGAAAGTTAGGTCTAGCTACCTTATATGGGAAACAAAGGAACAAAGCGCAGGAGGAAATTTGCAGAAGCTACAGAGCACAGGAGCTTATCATGGGGTTTAGTGTACAACCTTGAGATAACGGCTTATCTGAGAATGGCTGCTGTCTCGGAAAGGCTGCTGGTCAGCTCCTACCTAAGAATAGCTACTGCTCAGCTATGTCCTGTCACAATCCTACTGCTATAGTGTATTATTGGTCAATCCCAAGACCATATGTACTCATTTGCCACAAGTCATCTTCACCATCCTCTGGCCCTTTTCCACCTTGTGCTTAGTTAAAAAAAAAAAATGCCTACTATACAACTCCATCCTGGTCCTCCTCTGGTGAATAAATTCTTCTCCTGTACTACACACTTTTGTTCTTGCTTGGCTTTTCAGAGAGTAGAGAATGCTGTCTGTAACTGTGGACCTCCATTGGTCTGAGTCACCTGCCAGATAGGGCAGGGACCTTGTTTTACTCTAGTTGTTCTAATGTGGTCCCTGGACCAATGACAAGAGCAACACCTAGGAACTTGTTTGAAATGCAAATTCTCAGACTCTGTCTGCCCCAATCCTCCTGATTCATAAGCTTGGGGGCGGGGGGGTGGGGGGTGATTCTCTGTACTTTAACAAGCCTCTAGGGGGTTCTCATGCACACTGAAATTTGACAACCATTCTTCTGCTCTCTGTGATTTCTGCTTTTCTGTCACAGTGTCTAAGTGGCAGCCATGAACTGTTTTGCTGGCTCTGTTTAAACAAAACCAAACACTTAGGCATGACTAAGACAGAACCAAATTCCACAGTTAGGTTTACTTCTGTTCACTAGAGCTGAAATGTGTTAACCTTACTTACTGGACTGGTTGTCAGAAATGAAGAAGATTCTGTCGAGTTACATCAGCCAGAATAAATTGCCAGCTGACACTCTTTGCATGTGGTAGTCACAAACACTATAAATCACTGACTGGAATTTGGTGACAATTTTCCTGCTCCACCTCCCTGCAGATAACATCTTGTAAGTCATGGGGATACTAATAATATATTTACTGCATCTTCTAAGAAATATGACAACTCTGTGAGTTATTTTTCTTTTTGTGGGTGAAATGTAATAAAAAAGATTTGCAGTGTTTCATTTCTTTTTCTATTATACTCTTTCACTATTTTTATAATACTCTTTCAAAAATATAGCTATATAATAACAAAAAATTTGCTTCCAGAATAGAATACATCTCTTGTCACATTATATCTCTATATGTGTGTTTTTCTCCACAGCCATATTTGTACACATGGGAAATAATCTTGTCTATAATGTTATCTTCAAAGGGCTGCATCAAGGAATCTCAGCGTTGTTGGCAAAATTGAATTTTGCTACCCTGGACCACATTATTGCTTTTCTAGTTTGACTATGGTTCATCCAGAACTAGAAAACCTGGTCATTTGGCCTTTTGATTCCTTGCTCAGAAAACTTTTTCCACTTGTGCCTCAGGCTGAACTTGCACCTCATATTTTAACTTGCTATTCAGAGGACATGAGGTTCAGGCTTTTAATCCCTCTGAAAATGATGGTTTTGTTGCTTTTTCTTTCTTCTTTAAAAATGCTTGTGCTACTGGAGAATGGTGCAGGCTGAGGACACAGACATGAGAAGGGGATTTTGTCTAAATTTGTGTAGATAACTGATTTGAATATGATAACATACTGAGACCCATGACTCTTGCCACTTCTAGAGAGGACATGCAGAAAACAGGAAAGCACACTGCCATAACAGTCCCAAAGGACATGGGCTTTTAGTTTTGGCTGTGCCACTAACCATTTGTGTGACCCTAGCAAGCTACTGTACATTTCTGGTCCTTAGTCCTCTCAGCTAGGCAATGAAGGGCTTGGATATTATGACTTTCAGGATTCCCATCTAAGCCAAAATACTGCTTCCTGGAATCTAACTTTATAATGTTTATATACAAAAATAGTTTATAAGAGAATTTTGCATATTTTATTTTATCAATAGCTTTCCCTGAGCAACTAGGGTCAAGAACAAGAACATGAACAACAACACCCTTTCATTCTCCTAACAATGAAACATCATAATGAGTTTTAATTTAAGGAGCAGAAATAACACTTTTCGACTACAAACTCTTCAGCCAATCCCTGCTAGGCCTATTTTCTGATATCTTTGGCATTACTTTTTGCATAACTTCTGGCAGACTTTTTTTTTTTTTCATTTAATGTTCCAAAACTACATGAGCCCTTTGGAGGGGGTAAGTTGATATTTACTATGTAACATCATAATTCTCACTGATATCCTGTCTCCTTTGTAAACTGTTCTCAATGAATGTGCTTATCTGAATCACTAGAGTAGGAAATCTCCTTACCCCCATTCTCAAAACAAGTGACCACTCAGAAAATCGATACTTGGTAGTAACTAAACACTCCTGCTTTTCTCAATAATTCTATCTTGCAATGGTTTTCAAATTGGCCTCCCTCTTCAGGTCCCTGTGATGCCTCAGGAGCCACCTCTGTGATACCTGGCAGTGAGAACACTGGGGTGTCTACCTACATTCAAACAGACCAGTTCCACTGCTTCCTAGCTCCAATTTTATCAGTTTTTATCCTGGAGTTCTATGTAGTATTTCATTTGGGGAAAAAAATTAACTGCTTAAAACTTATAATGAAAAAGATGGAAAACCACTTCCTCACTGAACCTCTCTAGATCTGCCCATGTCGTTACACTCCTTTCAAAAGAGTTTTATACACTTTCCTCAGTTTATTCACTCACTTTACAGAAATATGGACATTGCCACAGAGTATGGACATATGCCAATTACTGTATTAGGTGTAGGGGAATTGAAGATAAAGTACACAATACTTGTCTTAATCTGGATTCTACTTGCAAGAGCAGACCTAAAGAAAAAGACTTTGCACCCCAATGTTCATAGCAGCACAATTTATGATAGGCAAGTCCTGGAAACAGTCTAAGTGCACATCAGCAAATGAGTGGATCAAAAAACTGTGGTACATTTACACAATGGAATACTATGTAGCAGAAAGAAAGAAGGAGCTTCTACCCTTCATAACAGCATGGATGGAGCTGGAGAGCATTATGCTAAGTAAAATAAGCCAGGCAATGAAAGACAAATACCATATGATCTCACCTATAAGTGAAAACTAATCAATACAACAAACAAGCAAGCAAAATATAACCAGAGAGATTGAAATTAAGAACAAATGGACAGTAACCAGAAGGGAGGTGAGAGGGGATAATGGAGAAAAATAGGAGAAAGGCTGTCAAGGAACATGTATAAAGGACACATGGACAAAGCCAAAGTGGGTAGGACCAAGGGTGGAAGGTGAGGATGAGTGGGTTGGGGGGAATGGTGGGGGAAAATGGAGACAACTTTACTCAAACAACAACAACAAAAAGCAAATGAAGTATATTTGAAATGTGCAAGACTTGCCACGTCATCATGAAAGGACACTATATTGAAAAGAAGAGCCCTGGCTGGCGTAGCTCAGTGGATTGAGCGTGGGCTGCGAACCAAAGTGTCGCAGGTTCGATTCCCAGTCAGGGTACATGCCTGGGTACCCTGACATGCCTGGGTACATGCCTGGGTTGCAGGCCATGACCCCCAGCAACCACACATTGATGTTTCTCTCTCTCTCTCTTTCTCCCTCCATTCCCTCTCTAAAAATAAATAAATAAAATCTTTAAAAAAATAAAATGAAATACACTAAATCTAAACCAAGACATGTTGCATATTAAAAAAAAAGAAAGAAAAGAAGAAATAAAATGGGGTTCTTAAAAATGTTAAAAAAATAAAAACTTTCCTTTGGGACTGTGATCCTTGAGAGCAGGATAGCAGTAGAGACTTTGCAATGCAGGGAAGGGAGAAAGCCAATATAAGGATGCATCAGCAAATTGATCATCCATTCCTGATACTCCCACAGGAATCCAGAGTGACAGAGAATTAATACCATTCCCCACTCCCAGAAGGCCTAATGTAAAGATGGTAGCAATTGATCTGTAAATATACTCTAGCTCCCTTGCTAGAGTAGTGGGGGTGGGCAATAAGAGTAACTGTTCTATGTTGACTCCCAGAGTTTCCCAGCAAGGTTAAGCTCCAGTTGTCCACTAGAGCTTAGGAACTGCTTAGGTAACACAGCCTTTGCCTCCTGCCCTTCCCTGTCCCACTTCCCCAAACCCCTGCCAGTGTTTTCTGTTAATCTTCTCTCAAGTAAATTACTTGGACTTGAATCCTTATCTCAGAGTTGGCTTCTAAAAGAGCTCAATCTAAGAGAGATATTTAGTAGAAGATCAGAAATTGGGGTTTAAAATATAACAGAGAGAGAGAGGGAGAGAGAGAGAGAGAGAGAGAGAGAGAGAGAGAGAGAGAGAGAGAGAGAGAGAGGGAGAGGGAGAGAGAGAGGCTGGGCAAGAAAAGTAGATTCAAAACCAAATAGTACTTTTATTTCTGACCACACGGTACCTAACATAATTCTCTAAGTACTGTGGACAATTCTTGGATGGCTTGATGCATGACTTCAGATACCGCATGGGTGAACTACTATCAGTCTTCACTTCTGACAGCATAGTGTGTCTTACAGTAACCTGCTGTTTTCTCAGTGTTTTATTAATCTCTCACTATGGGCACCCAGTGGGACATCTGGATACCTGCTTTGTTTCTGGTAAGTCTTCATATCTTAGGTGTTTCCACTTTTGTTCCTATGGAAATTGAGAATGTCCGTGTTCCTAGTTTGGTTCTCCTTTTGATCCTACTCCTGTATTTATAACACTTGGACAATATCTCCACAGAAGAAATGTGGTTCTCACTGGAAGAAAAGATGTGGTTGAGGAATCTACTGCCATGATTAACAAACAATACCCTGTAAAAATACTCTGATCCTGTGCAAACAGCACAAAATTCATGAGAAATTTTAGGTGTATTTTTACATTTTTAATGTATTTTAAAACTGTGATGATAAAGCATCATGCATACTTAGATGTAGTTGCCAAATATAAACCCATTGAAGATTCTGAAGCACAGCTTCATTTTTTGTGTACTCAAAATAAAGGTTCTCACCCTAGCTGGTATGGGTCAGAGGATTGAGCACTGGCCTAGGAACCAAAGGGTCACTGGTTCAATTCCCAGTCATAGCACATGCCTGGGTTGCAGGCCAGGTTTCCAATAGGGGGCACTCAAAAGGCAACCACACATTGATGTTCCCCTCCCTCTCTTTCTTTCTCCCTTTCCCTCTGTCTAAAGATAAATAAAATCTTTTTAAAAACACAACAAAGTAAAGGCTCTCTTACTGGAAATATAGTGAATGGCAACTAAGTATTTGTTGAAATAAATATCTTCTAGGCCTGTAGCTAATTTCATATAATGCGTCATTGACTGGGAAAATTTTAGACCTGTAGGACTGTGTGTGTGCATAATAGAACTTCAGACATATCTGTTCAGCCCTTGTTCTAGGGTAATAACAAGGGAACCCTGTAAACAGGAATATTGGAAAGACTGATGATCATTTCTAACTTTCAGGCTTGTAGTAGTTTGGACTAAATGGACAATTTTTAGTATGATGACAAGAATTCAAAATTTGGTTTTTTTCTTTCTTAAGGCAACTTTCTTTTTTTCTTTCTTTTTTTTAAAGATTTTATTTATTTATTTTTAGAGAGGGAAGGGAGGGAGAGAGAGAGAGAGAGAGAGAGAGAGAGAGGGAGAGAGAGAGAGGGAGAGAGAGAGAGAGGGAGAGAGAGAGAGAGAGAGAGAGAGAGAGAGAGAAACATCAATGTGCGGTTGCTGGGGGTTATGGCCTGCAACCCAGGCATGTACCCTGGCTGGGAATCGAACCTGGGACACTTTGGTTCCCAGCCTGCGCTCAATCCACTGAGCTACGCCAGCCAGGGCTTTCTTAAGGCAACTTTCATTAAGCAGATAATTAGCAAATGGTAGGTAAAAAAGGATTACTTTTAAGTAATGTGCAACTGAAATCTGTAATGCCTGCTGACTTCGTGTTTGAAATGACTAGTTATAGACCATGTCATAGATTACAATCACAGTGTTCCTGCCCTAACATATGAACTGTCATTGTGCTACTGAATGATGAGTTTCAGAATATTCAACAACTACTGGATCACTGACTGATTATATATTGAGCAGCCTGCATATTCAGATCACAGTATGTGGGTTGGGTGCTGTGTACACAGAGAAGCAAAATCCCAATGCACTGAAATAAGCGTCTCCTTTAACATCCTGTTTACAGCTAAACACTCACAGGTCCACCATGTCTGCTAGCCAGGATGACAAATTGCATTTTTGCTGGTCTGCGCTGCCTTTCAGTTAGGTTTTTTTAAGAGGTGGCCTGGAGTATTTCTGAATAATAATGTTTGTTTTTTCCCCCTCACATACTGGAGGTTTTTCCTATGGCCTTGAATATAAGCTTTTGAATCCTTGAAAGCCCTCACCACACAATACAGGTCTTTTTCAGAGTATGTCACTAGGAAATTCTTTTTCTGAGATGAATAACATGGTTTTAAAGTGGTTGCAGCCCCTGAAATTAGTAGAACTTTGGAGAATACAGGATAACTTGAACTTTAGGTGCTTAAGCCCCTTGTAAAATTTTATGGTTCTTTCATGCTTTTGCTTTCATGTTCTAAAATACAGAAAGACCTTGAGGGAGAAAAGAGGAAGCAAAATGTATTAGAAGGGGAAAAAGCCTTGTGAATGCTACCTGGAGGGAAAACTGTGAAACTAGATCTAAATTTCCTTTTTGTTTTTCAGAAGAATATCACTGTCTGTGGCCTGTGAAGGGCAAAATGTTCCAAAGTCAGCCCTGGCTGGTGTGGCTCAATGGATTGGGTGCTGGCCTATGAATGAAAAGGTCGCTGGTTTGATTCCCAGTCAGGGCACATGCCTGAGTTGTGGGCCAGGCCCCCAGGAGGGAGTGTGTGAGATGCAACCATACATTGATGTTTCCATCTCTTTCTTCCTATCCCTCTCTCTAAAAATTAAAATTTTAAATAAATAAATAATGTTCCAAAGTCACTTGCTGTAACAGACTCCAAATTCCACATGCAACCAGTTTTTCCCACATGACTGATTGGACAAATTATAACTGACTATAAAAGTTCTGGAGCCCCCTTTTCTCTAGTTGCACTTCTCATTCTTCCAATTTCCTATCCTCTATCATTTATTGTTCATTTAATAAGTATTTTTATAATACCAACTGTGTGCTATGTCCAGCATAATGTTGTGAAGATACAAAGCTGGAGATAATGGTGAGCAAAATAGACACCTTCTTGTATCTCTTAAAGTCTACAATCTAATGTACACAGATAATATAATTGCAACCACTCTGAGTGCTGCCAAGGAGGATAAGAAAGGCTATGAAAGCACAAGAAGTTCTATCTATTTGGGGGTCAGGAAACAGGCCCCTGTAAGGCAGTAATGGTGGAGCTGAAATCTGAAGGGGTACTCCAGACTGTGGGAAGAATGTAGAAAGAGGCTCTGGAACAGGAAAGAAGGTGAATGTTCCTGGAACCAAAAGTCCAGAACAGAAAGTTGGAAGGAGTGTGGGGAGAATTAGAGGGAGGATGCTGCAGCAGATAATGGAGCTGCTTTTTGGTCTCTTCTGGATTTTGGTCTCTATGTTAAAGAAAGTTGGCAGCCAGTAAACTGTTTAAAAGAGAGATGTGACCAGATTTGATGAGTGTTTTTAAAAGACTACTCTGGTTGGAGGGTAAGAGGTTGGACATCAGCAGGAGTGGTTATAAGGGAACAATGTGGTAGCAGAAGAGAGAGAATTGGAGAGTTTCTGGAAATATTTGTGCCAGTACCTGAGGGCTGTACAGGAGAGTAGCAACATGAAGGCATCGGGATTAATGCACAGGTTCCCAGCTGGAATTTTGTTTGAATATTGTGGTTATTAACTGAGAGGCAGGCAGAGCAGGAGAGGGGGGCAAGGAGTTTTGTGTGTGTAGGTGGGAGGAGAGCAAGGTGTGGATGGCAACAGAAGGGAGGAGGAGATGTTAGCTGCCTTGCAGTATCAATGCCACCAATCTTTCTAACCAAAATATTGGCTTTGGAATTTTTGACAGTGATCCACACTAAGAAATACATTTTTCATAGCCTCCTCATACACAGTGTATATAGAAATTCATAAAAAAAGTGCTTTTCTGTTCCATATGAAACTCAGGGATATTTCTTGTCTTACTCCATTAGAAAAAAAGATATCAGTGTGAGCCCTGAGGCAGTGATGTTGGCAATAACTGCAGTGGCAACAATTGTAGATGACGTCCTTTGTGACGTCGGTTCAGTAAGGTTCCTAGGGGTCTTGGAGACGTGATCCAAACGAACGTTGCTTCAGTATCAACTTGAAGCGCTTCAGGCAGCTGTGGCCCAGAGATCGCTCAGGATTTCTTCAAATCCCCACCATGGCTACTTCCACCAACTCACACAGACCCATCAAGGGGATCCTGAAAAACAAAGACTCCATGGATTCTTCTGTGGTGGCCCCTGCCCAGAAGTCTGGAGGGCCTAATCAAGTACAGACTAAAAAGTCTAAGAGGTGGGATGAGTCAAATATGCTTGCCACATGCTGCTCTGCATACAGAGACTATGATTTAAGGAAGATAAATGAGCCTAACATCCGTCACCTGAGGTTTCAAGATGGCAGAGAAGATACCGCGCGTGATTTAGAAGCAAAAGACCAGACTGGAGACACCGCTATTGATAACTTAGCTAAGAAATTAGCTGCCGCTGATTTCTCTGAGCCGAAGGGTCTCATGGGGGAGCCAGAGAACAAGCAGATACACAGCAGAATCTTCATGGATAAACAAGAAAGGCAGCGGCAGTTCGAATTGAGAAGGAAGCTGCATTACAGCGAAGGACTGCACATGAAATTAGGTAGGGAATTAATTGCAAAAGAACTCCAAGGTGAAGAAATGGGTGATGAAAACGAAGAAAGCCCACCTGTTACCAATGAAAAGATGACTACAGCAGGAGAATCAGACGATGGCCCTGTAAGTGATGAACTGTAAACTTCAGCAGGCTAAGCATAGAAAACATCTATCCATGCTGCAACTGTTGTCAAACCCTGTTAGTAAAATAGACTGTTTCTAGTTCTGTAGAACTGTCCTTCAAGTACTGAAATACCATCAATTAAATTGTGCTGTAATGATTAAATAGTAAACTTCTAAGTAGAGTAAATGGAAAATGGCTGCTTGATATTCTTGTCTGGTACTTTTCCACAAATACAGATCCTGACATCAGTCCAAAACCATTATTACTTTTGTAAAACTTAGTTAATGTATGTATTATTTAGGGTTTTGTGTTAAGATCTTAAAGGAGGACTAATTTATATTCACTTATAGATGTACCAGCTTTTATAGAAAAGTTTTTGTTACAAAACCAAAATGCAAATGACACAGCAAGTTATATAGTCAGATAAATATTCAAAGTGCAAAACACTTGTTTTAGAGTGATTTGCTTGTTTAATCGAGAGAGAATATAAGTTATTGTTACACTTTCTTAGCATAGAATCTTTAAATTTTCTCTTAAGTTTCTTTAAGTGTTTATAAGGAAATGACTGCAGTTTTTCTTATCAGAAATAGTCCCTTTTTATGAATTATCAGGTTAAAATTACACCAGTGTCTGTTCTATTTCTTGTACACTCTGGGAAATACACGCTGATACCAATACTTTTTAAAGTTTAATGTTATCTCAGTAGGCTGTTCTCACACCTGTCTTAATTTCTATTCTTTGTGTCCTCAGACCCCCCACACAATCATTTATGAAGTATCATATTGTCAGGACATTGATACTTCTCAAATTTTCTATCACCTGATATAACAATTTCATTTCTATTTTGACCATCATGGCCTATTCAGTTGTTTTATATGTAAATAGATTGAATAGCAAAAGTACTAGAGTCAGAAATAGAATTCCACTGCTAAATTTCTATACTTTTTTACCTTATAGCTTGCTAAATAATTTGCTATTATTAGTTTATCATTTGAACAAGTTAGCTTTTAGAAAACAACTGGGATTTTTTTCATGATAGAATCCTGGGCAACTAGTGACATGATTATAGTTCCTGAATGTACACAGCCAGAAGTAAACCCAAAGGTGTGTGTGTATATCCCTTTTTTCTTAATTTAAAATTTTACTAATTGTAGATTCACACACAGTTTTGAGAAATAACAGTGTACCCTTTACCCAGCTTCTTCCAATGGTAACATATTGCAAAACTATAGTACAGTGCCACAACCAGGATGTTGATGTTAATACAATCAAGATACAGAACATTCCATCACCACAAGGACCCCTCATGTTGCCCTTTTATAGCCACATCTGTTCTTCATTTTCATAATTTTGTCATTTCCAGAATGTTATATAAATGAACTCATAGTATAAATCTTTCAGGATTCATGATAGTTTGTTTAACCATTAACACAGTGAAAGAAATTTGGACTAGTTCCAAGTTTTGGTATTACAAATGAAGCTGCTATGGACATTCACGAACAGGTTTTTGTATGAACATTAAGGTCTCACTTTTCTGAGGTAAATGTCCAAGAGTGCAATTGCTGGCTCATGTGGTAGTTGTAGTTTCTTAAGAAACTGCTACATTGTTTTCCAGAGTGGCTGTGCCATTTTACAGTCCCATCAGCAATGTATGAACATTCCAGTTTTTCTGCATTCTCACCAACATTTGGTATTGTGACTATTTTTTACTTAAGTAATTTTTATAAACGTGTACTGTGTTGCAACCATTTAAGGCTGGGCAGATCCATGGTATTCGCACAGACAGAATAATATTCACAGAGCTGTTAGGATGCCTGGCATACCTTTATTCATGGGTAGGTGAGCCACACAAGCTACAAGCTGCATGTCTATTTGCATGTCTCTGTGTGGCACATGTCCTGGCCCTTGCTCCCCAGCATGGCACCTATCGTGGCACCAGTACCCTTGTGTGTGTCTAACTAGTGAGAAGCCTCTACTTGTTTAAGTACTAGAGGGGAACAATACCAGAAAACTGTCATAATATTATACAACAGAGCATAATTTTGGGCATGCGAGCCCACTTCATGTTATGGGAACAGTTTATTGGACCCAGTCTCAAGGCTATGAAAACACTAGTTATCAGGCCCCTCTAAGGCTATGGGAACACTGCTTCCCGTAGTTGCCAAGACACCTGGGTAAGGAAGCCAGGCTGCCTCCACTTACCCTATATGTACTGATATCTTAATTTGCATTTCACTAATGGCTAATGATGTTGAACATCTTTTCATGTGCTATTTGCAATCTGTGAAATATCTTTTGTCCATTTTCTAGTTTAATTATTTGTTTTTACTGAATTTTGAGAATTATTTGATTTGCAAATCTTTCCTCACAATTTGTAGATTATACTCTTACAAAGACTTTTACACAGCAAAAGTTTTTAATTTTGATGTGGTTCAATTTATCAATTTTTCTTTTTGTTCATGGGGCTTTGGGCATGCTAGTCAAATGTAATCCAGAAAGATATTTTTTTTTCCCACATGATGATTTCTTCATTAAGTTGCATGGTACTAAGCTATGTCAAAAAAGGACCTTTATTATTTAAATTTGATTTTCCTGTGGAGAAAGAAATATGAGAATGTTTAGTTTTAGTTTCAGCTCTTTTTCAGTACCACCTCCTCTGCTAAACTCCTTTGATATCATCATTTGTTTACTTATTTTTCAGTGTGAAATTCAGCAAGGTTAGTAACAGAACCCTTGTGGGTCTATTGCTCTGGGTTCTATTGCTCACTGCCAATAAGAACTTCGCTCTCAATGCCAGAGTTTGGTAAAAAGGAAAGGAATTATTTAATTAAAAGTTATACAGGTTTGCCCTGGCTGGTGTAGCTCAGTGGATTGAGCGCGGGCTGCAAACCAAAGTGTCGCGGGTCGATTCCCAGTCAGGGTATATGCATGCATGGGTTGCAGGCCATGACCCCCAGCAACCACACATTGATGTTTCTCTCTCTCTCTTTCTCCCTCCCTTCCCTCTCTAAAAATCAATGAATAAAAATTAAAAAAAAAGTTATACAAGTTTACAGAGACATTGAAATTAAGAACAAACTGACAGTAAGCAGAGGGGAGGTGGGGAGGAATAATGCAGAGAAAAAGGGGAAAAGATTTCCAGGAACATGTATAAAGGACACATGGAAAAAACCAAGGAGGGTGGGATCAGGGGTAGGAGTGGGGATGGCTGGGGTGGGCAGGAGTGGTGGGGGGGGAAATGGAGACAACTGTACTTAACAACAATAAAAAAAGTTAAAAAAAGAATAAATAGAAAAATTGGGGAAAAAAGGTTATACAGATTTAGAGTAATGGCAGAATTTTGTCATTTGGTCTTACTCCCTTTGAACACCCCCAAATACACAGTCCTGCCCCTCCCTCTTTGCCCAGTCAGGCTAGTCTCAGAGCATGCCAGTTAGAGGTACTGCCTTCTTTCAGGGAAAAAAGAAAAAGAAAAAAAAAACAGAAGTTCACAACTCACTTCTCCTAGTTCCTCCCAGTAATCCATGCT
The DNA here is from genome assembly GCF_004126475.2 of Phyllostomus discolor. Taxonomy (NCBI): domain Eukaryota; kingdom Metazoa; phylum Chordata; class Mammalia; order Chiroptera; family Phyllostomidae; genus Phyllostomus; species Phyllostomus discolor. The sequence continues at coordinate 26,785,134 of NC_050198.1, read as the reverse complement.
CAGCTGGGCAGGCCTCCCGCAGTTCCCAGCACCATCAGCTGTGTCCCCATAACCTCCAGTTCTTTAAAACCATGTGGAACCTCCTCATGGCTAGCCAGTGAGGGTCCTTCCACCCCCTTTTGACCCACATGGTCCCGCATTGTCCCTTGCACAAGCGATCTGCTTTTAGTTTAAAACTTGGCCTGGATCCTCCTCTGTAACCACATTTCTGACTCCTCCCACAATCAGCTCCACCTACTAGCTTTCCTAATTTTCAGCCTTTCTTGGCCACAGATGTTAGTCTGGGCAGGCCTGGCCCCATGGTGTGGAGCAAACCTGGTCCAAGCTCTCACACAGGTGCTGTAACCAGGGTAGCTGCTTCCCAGCTACATCATGAATCAAAGTCAGACCCATCTCCCTGGCCCAGGCAAACTATTCAGCATTACTATGAAGCTAGCCCGCTGTTATTGATATGCAAAGTAACTCTCAATGGCTCTGCTCATGTCGCCCATCCCCCAGCCAAGTTTTTAGGGAATATCCTATATTCCTGGACACCTCAAGTTCTGGACTCAGTTCCACACCTGTTACAGGTTGGTTTTTTAAAACCTGGAACACATAGCCCTGGCTGGTGTGGCTCAGTGCATTGAGCACTGGACTGTGAAGCAAAAGGTCACCAGTTTGATTCTCAATCAGGGCACATGCTTGGGGTGTGGGCCAGGTCCCCAGTATGGGGTGTGCAAGAGGCAGCTACACATTGATGTTTCTCTCCCTCTCTTTCTCCCTCCCATCCCCCCTCTCTAAAAATAAATATATAAAATCCTAAAAAAAAATAAAACGTGAGACACATAATGGTATAAAATTTATACCAAGGGTGTAAATTTTTATAATATACCAGGGGTTTAAACTCATTTTCACTGGGGGCCACATCAGTCTTGTGGTTGCCTTCACAGAGCCAATGTAATTTTAGGACTGTATATATGTAACTTCTCCTTAATTAGGGGCAAGGAGGTTGGTGCTCCTGTGGGGTAGAAACAAGGTGCCGGCGGGATAAAACACAGTGGAGGGCTGGATTTGGTCTGTGGGTTTTATGTTTGTCATGTGGTATAAATGGATTAAGTAACTTCCACTTGAAGGTTAAGGCAAATGTATTTCCCCCCTAGATTTTGAAATTTCTTATATTTTTTCTCTATACTAGTACACTAAAAAACATGTTGTAAGAAGGCACAATGATATAAAAAGAATAAGTATCAAGAGTCACTAGATTGGTTCCTTTAAACTGCAACCTCCAATTTTACCAACACTGAAACCAAAGAATCTTAATATTTTCAGTTAAAATATTTTGTTCTTTGTGTATAAATATCACCTGGGAGTAACACTGTAGAAGTTTATCTGCCACTTTCACCTTAGAATAAATGAAGAACATGGTAAAAATTATTAATTAGGAAGGGAATGAGCCAGATTTGAGGTGGTTATAAAAATGAAAGGAAAGAAAGTGGTACCCAAAAGGGAGGAGTTGGGAAGGGAGAAAGAAAAGATTGAGAGAAAAATAATGAAGCATTAAGTTCATTAGCTTTAAAAGTTATGGCTGGCTCTCAATGAGTTATTAACTCTGAACTGTCATAAAGTCATGTGTGGGTCACCAGCCAGCAGTGATCACAGAACGCTGTGGATGGCTCATTGAAACACGTGAGAAAAAACATGCACAGAGACAGACTAGTTTCTGTGGAGAAGTAGGGACAGAATGGCCACCCCCTCTAGTGGGGAGCGCACCGATTTACCGTCCATACCTGCTTTTATTGGGCTTGTTTTGCATAATAATTCAGGTAAAGTACAGTACTCATTAGGGGAAGTAAGGAACAATAGATAACAAGGAACTCTGCGGGTCTATTTTGAGTCTGGGTCAAAGAACTGTAAGACTTTGAGGAACAAACTAACTTCCTCCTTGGACCCTTCTCATTCATCTGAGAGCATTCTAAACAAAGGAGGTTTCACAGTAATTTACATGTTCTTTCTTAGGTCTGATCACCCGGGGAATCCACCCTTTTCAGCACAGAGCTGCACCACCCTGTCATTGTTTCAGGCTTAGGTGGAGCACAGGAACTAAGGCAACCAAGAGATAAGGAGACTTTCTCCCAGACAATGAGAACTCAGGCTTTGTCAAAGCTGAGGAGCAAGGGTCCATCACCCCCTTTTGCTGCAGCCCCCAAAGTCCTTCTTTTGGGGGGCCTCTCACGTGATCGTGCCTGTCTTAGGTCGTTCCCCCCTTGGGGAATCTTACCCGTCTTTGGCTAACCGACCAAGCTTTGGGGTTCAGTTATGAATAAAGCAGCAGAAGCAGCATTCCTGCCAGGGAGATAAGCTTTTGTCTCCTTGCTGGCTTATGGTTCCAAGGGTGTTCCCTTAGCCTTAGCCCAGGTGGGGGTTTCAGCTTCTGATACCAGTCAGGGCGGTTCCCAACAATAAAGTGGACACAAAATCTTAGTGATGAAATAATAAGGAAAAAAGATAATTCTCTTTTCCACCCAACCAAATAATTATAGTAATACTACTGTCACAGGTGGGCATGGGCAACCAGGTTCTTGGTGATCGGGACAAAGAATTGAACCAAACACCCAGAGTTTATAGCAGAGAACATGGGAGCAGGCCAACTCCAAGCGGAGATTGACCTCATGGGCTGGAGGGACTCTATTCTTATAGGGAAGATCCTTCCTGGCTAGTTTTGGTGGGCTTTTACTGCACATGTACAAGTAGTTGTATTACTTTAAAGCTACTGCACATGTGGTCTCCCATGATTTTCTCTAATTGGCCGCCAGGGGAGGGGGCCCCACAATGTTACTGAATTGACCCCTGTTTCTCCTGGGGTCCTCCTGTACTAGGTTCACCTTTCCCTTCACCAGAGAGTTATAACCCTCCATGTTAGAGATTGGTGAAAAGGAAAGGAATTATTTATCCAAGTTATACAGATTTAAGAGTAATAATTTAATGTCTTCATCAAAGTCCCAAAGTTCCTTAAAACACCCACAAACACACACAGTACTTCCTTCCCCTCTTTGTCTGGTCTGGGATACTGCATCTCAGGAAAAGAAATAGAAGTCCATGGCTCAGGCATCCCCCGGTTCTTCCCGGTAATCCATGCTCAGCTGGTAGGCCTCCCTGGGTTCTCGGCACCATCAGCTGTGGCGCCCAGATCTCCAATTAATCCAAAGTAATGTGGCACCATCTCATTGCCCATTGGTAAAAGTCCTTTCTCATTTTTCTTCCAGGCAAAGTCTCTTCTGCTTCCTAAGCCACATGGCTGAAGGGAGTACCCCAAAGCCATGGGGTCCTCGCTCTCGCCAAGGCCATAGGGGTCCTCACATCAAAGCTTCAGTGTGGGGGGGGGAGTGTCGCCACTCTGCCAAAACCACATGGTTCTCTGCCAAAGCCAAGTGGTGGTTCCCTGCCTTAGCTGGCCATGTGGTGATCTTCCCATGGCTGTGGGCATCCCAACTCTGGCCAAAGCTTCAAGGTTCTCCTCACTACCACAGCTGCATGGTCCTCCCTTCAATGGCTGCTGTGTGTTGGTTTAAATCCCCGAGCCAGTCTTCCTCTGCAGTCCCATTTCCCACTCCTCCCACAATCAACTATACTTGCCAGAACTCCCATATCCTTCCAGCTTTACTGGGCTGCCATAGTGAGTCTGGGCAGGCATGGCCCCATGGCATGAAGCCAACCATCTCCAAGCTGTCACGCAGGTGCTGTAACCAGGGGGAGTTGCTGCCCAGTTACATCTTGGGGGGAAGTTACTCCCTTCTCACTGGCTCAAAGCATGGCCACAGCTATTTAACATATCCATGAAACCAGTTAAAGGTTATAGATATGTTAAATGACCATGCCAGAGGTTAGCTACAAAGCTGTTGCTATGCAAAACAGCTCTCTTTGGCCCTGCTCCATGTGTCTCTTCCCCCAACTCACACCTGTGGAGGGGGTGAGAACATCCTATATATCTTTCTAATATTCCCTGGACATCTTGAGTTCTGGACCCCATTACAAATCCATCTTTTGGGGGCCCCCTGGTTGTACCCTCCTACACTACCACCACTGCTATTACTATCAATCGCCATTTACTGAGTATATGAAATGTGTTGGACACTGTACCAGGGTCTAAAATGAATTGTCTCATTCAATTATGCTAACAATCTTATGAAATAGTATTGTTTTCTACCTTTAAGAGATTATGAGATTTAAAATAAAGGAAATTGTATAATTTACCCAAATCCATAGCTGCTAGTTGATGAAATCTGGGTTAAAGCCCAGGCCTATCTAGCTTACTCAGACATAGTATTTTCCCCACTATACAACAGTGGCTCTGTTCAAGCTCTTGATATGATTGAAGGTTCTCCCCTCATTCCTTCCTAAGCACAAATGTCTACCCTGGCAATGTAACAGGAGTTGCTTTTCTGTACAGTTGTGAAGTGCAAGTGATCTAATGAAATGTTCAATCTATGAGCTGCTCCCACTCTCTGCAACACTGCTCCAAACCCCAAGTCCTCTTTCCATCCCCTTCTCTGAGACTATGCTCAGCGAGGAATCTGATCATTCACTCATACAAAGATGCCACTGAATGAAAGTAGCATATTTGTTCATTGTAATTTAAACAAGTAAATAAACATATACCAAGGGTGTTGTGACCATTCAAGGCCAGGCAGATCCATGGTATTGGGCAGACAGAATAATATTCACAGAGTCCTTGGGATGTCTGGCATGCCTTTGTTCATGGGTGGGTGAGCCACGCATGCTGCAAGCTGCATGTCTCCCTGCATGGCCCTTGCTCCCCAGTGTGGCACCCATCATGGCACCTGTCCCCTTGGTGTGTCTGCCATTGTCACCCCCAGCAAGGAGTCCCTACCTGTTTAAGTACTAGAGGGGAACAAAGCTGGCAAGATACCAGAAATTATATAACATAATATAATTCTGCACATGTGAGCACACTTCATGTTATGGGAATAGTTAATCAGACCCAGTCTCAAGGCTATGAGAACACTGCTTCCCTTAGTTACCCAGACACCTGGGTGAGGAAGTCAGACTGCCTCCACTTACCCTACACCAAGCATGCCATATGTCAGGACCACTAGCTAGTGATAGGAAAAGAGACACGTGAATGGTTCTGAAATGATCATTATGAAGCCTTCTAGGGAAGAAGATATCTATATTTTAAAGAAGGACAAGAGCCCCTGTTTAAGTTACATAACCACTTGAAAGCAAAGAAGTGGTTTCCAGATGCCTGTGGAGCAAGCACTAGCCTGCACAGGAAGTCTGCTCTCTTCTGAGTAATTTTATCTGAAAGAAAGGACAGAGGGAGCTAGCCCTTGAGACCTCTTCTGATATAGGAGAAAAGGATACCCAAATCATACCTGGCTAAGGTTAGTGAAGAAGCACAGTGCAGAAGTGATAAGGGGAAAACCATAGGAGATTCACAAATGGGGAAATAAATAGAGACAGAGATGAAGACATCAGAGGGAATAACAAATGCTTCTGCATTGAGTAGGGAGTGTGGACTTAGAGAATCCTTTCCTTCAAGATGATGCTCAGAGTTTTGTTTTTATGTTATTAAAATGAGAATTTATAAACACTTCATGCCAGAAGGAAATCAGTTATATAACATGTAAACTATAAACCATGTTTCCTTTTGAATTGTCTTCCTATGGAATATGGATCCTATTTTTGAAATTGTGGGTGAGGGAAAGTGCTGGTTTGTGATGTACAGATAGAGGTGCACAGTCTTATATCTTCAATCCTCTATGGCCTGACTACTGGGGAGGAAGTATGGAGGAAGATCAAGGGAGTGGGAGGAAGAGGGGCAAGTCAAGCTGGAGCATAACGGAAGGAAAAGAGAGAGGGAAGGAAAAAGGAGACATAAGACTCAAGCTCTGTAGGGGGATATTTGGGAAAAAATGACAACATTCAACATTATAGATCTCTTGCATTTCTCTAATGTTTAAAAATTTTATATCTATGCCTTGGGTTATTAAGCCAGTTCCTGTCTATTTTACAAATGTGTTATGAGTCCTGCCACTCCTATGCTACCCTGGTGACAAATTAGGGCTTGGAGAGGGCACCTGTGCTAGAGGCTGTGCAGGGGGTGAGGGGGTGAGCGAGCAGTAGTAACAAGTAGGATCTAGCAAATACATACAAAATAAGGTGGCCAGAAAATCAGATATTTGGGAATAAGAATGTAGGTGTGGCCCTACATCATGTGTAGGGCCACACAACTCAGGTGGTACTTCTGTGCACTACCACCTCTCTTCGCCTTTTTCTCTATCTTCTGTCCCCACTCTAGTCTCAGGTGGCTGTCAAATCTCCCTCTATGTATTGATGACTGTTCACACTATTGTTTACCAAACACAGTACCACACTTTGATTATTAAGATTATTAGGCAAAAATATTGAATGGAGTTTACAAAACTTGAATTTAGGGAGAATACAATGAGAAATCTTTTATAAGAAACATGATCAAATTAGCACTATTATTTTAAAATTAGAAAAAGGCAGTCCATCAGCTAAAGGTTATAGCATTTATACACACTTGAGGGGTGTGGGAACTCAGAGGACACTGAGGTTTTGTCAGTGTCCACACTGTTTAAACTTTAGAAGTTGGAGCTGCATGTGTAGGGGCTTTTAGGGTATTTAAGGATGAAGGCTACAAAAAGTCTGGAGAGAAAGAAAAATTGTGTGTGTACATCTGTCGTGTGTGTGGTGGTGGTATGGGGCAGGTTAAAAGCTGCCTTGGGCATTCTTCTTCACCAGTATAAATACAGTTCTCTAATACAAGGTTATACATTATTAGCTTCTAAAATATAAATATTTGTTTTTCTCATTGTGTAGGAAGAACATTTTTGCATCACTGTACCTGCCTATGCATGCTGGGTACTAATACCCAATTTTTTCGAGAAGCCTCTTTCCATTTTTTCTTTTTCCCCGTTTTACAGCAGACTCTTTGAAAGGTGTGTATAAATCTGGTTTCCATAGCAGCTGCAAGCATCAGTGATAACCCAGAGCTTCAAAGTTATAATATACAGGGTACCCTATTAATAAGTTTGAGACTACGTTTTCATGATACAACAACCACTGATAGATAAGGTCAGACCCCCATCTCCAAACTTTAAATTAAATCAAGATACATCAAAATGCAACCGAAGGAGTGTCCTTTTGGGAAGTATGCTATTAAAAAATATGTCTTTTATGGAGCTAAAACAGTTGCTTTTGTGGTTTGTAATGCCCAGATGGAAAAGTTCTAAAACAGATACAGATTCTTCTGTGTTATTAATGATATGTTGTCATTCCCTTATGGTTTTGTGAGATTTTCCATTGGTAGCTCAGACTCTAAAAAGGAACACAATCTTTTGCTCCAGGAAGAACAGGTGTGATGGATAATTCTTGTCAGGTCTGGAATAATGTTAGTTCATTTATAATTTATTAACTTGTTTTTTTTCATTCACTAGGTGCCAAGACTCAGATCCTGCCTTTAAGGAGCTCCCAGATTAATGGAGAGCTCAGCCTTTATCACCATGTCATTTCTGTACTATGCAAGAGTGCTCTACAGAGACCTTTGAGGGGCATTGCTGGAGGTCTTGAAAGACCTTCCTGTAGGGTTGATTGCTAGGATAACACTTGGAGGAGAAATAGAATTTAACCAAAGGAACAGGCGTGGGCCCAGGAAGATTGGTATTCCAGATATAGGTAAGAGGTAATGTAGCTGTTTTCAGGGAGCTTCATGGTGTCTTACTAGTGCGAATGTGAGGGATTAAAGAGGTAAGAAGGGCTCTTCCAGGATTCAGGTACCACACAAAGACAAAAGGAACTACTAATATTTTAAAGCATAAGAGGTACACAATTAGACTCCTGTCTTTGAAAGATTGTATGGCTGCAGAGTAGAGCCTGGAACAAAACAGTGTGTGAAGGTAATAGCTGGAGGCATGAACATAAACATGGCATTGGTCTCAGAAAACTAATAATTTTAATGTTCATATATTGAACTTCTCACCTTTCACTCACAGTAAAGTCATACCATACTCTACACCAGTGCCATGAAAAGCTTGGTACCCAGAACTGCCCTGTCAGCATCAGCTGGAAGCTGTTTACAAATGCAAATTCTCAGGCCCCATCCCAGACTTACTGAACCAATATCTTAGGCTAGTGCCACAGTATTCTGTGATTTAACAGGATTCCTATAGGATCCTAATAGATATTCACATTTGAGAAACACTGCTCTATAATACAGCATTTTTGTCTTATTGAAGTAGCATTGATTAATAACATTGTGTAAGTTTCAGTGCTTGCCTCCAAAAGTCTAGTTTTCCTTGTTACATATATTTCAATCACTCTACCCCTTTTACCCTCCACCACCTCCCTTCCCATCTAGTAACCACCTGTCTGTTGTCTGTATCTATTAGTTTGTTTTTGGTTTGGTTTGTTTTTGTTCATTTGTTTCTTTATGTTTTATAGTCTACATATAAGTGAAATCATATGATCTTTGTCTTTTTCATCTCTTATTTCACTTACTCTATTAACCTCAAAATTCATCCACCTTGTAAGTAGAAATATTTCATTATAACAAATAGCTAAGTGACATTCCATTACACATGTATATGATATATAATAAATAATATTAATCATGTAAATATTTAATACAAAATATCATATACAACATCACATATCACATACATCATATATACACATAACACACAATACACAACACATAACAAATAATATATAATAATTATTATATGCAATACATTGTATATTATATGCCATATACTATATGGCATAATTACATGTGCCATAATATGCATTGTGTGTCATATGATTTATGATTTATGTCATACATAACATACATATTTTATTATATGCATATAAAATGTATCCACGTGATATGACATATAACATATATTCTATATAGGTTATATATTCATATATTATATATTGTGTGTGCATAATATATAGAAATTCTATATCATACAAATAAAAATATACATTTATAATGCATGTTGAAATATTATACATAAGTATATATGAAACACATGTCATATAAACATATATTATTATATAGTAAATACATCTTATTATAACATTGAATATACATTAATTATATATTCATATCCATTGCATATACTTATATTAATATATAGTTACATATATTATATATAATTTATATATTTTGCATTATATTCAGAAGTAATGTTTATATTAAATATTTATTTATCTATCTATATATTACATATCATATATACTTTATATTATGTAATCTATATTATATATACTATATACCTATAGTATTCATGCATATAAATATATATTTCATATAATATTCTCATATATAAGCATATATATCATATCATATATATTATAATATATTATATACTAATATATACTACTATACATATAGTATATATTAATACTCATATTAATAAAATTGTACATTAATGATATGTTGATATATAGATTATATTAATAATATGCATTAATTGAACACATATAGTATATGTGTGTATTGTATATAAATTGTATATACATTTACAATTATATAATCATATAAATTGTAGAACATTGTGTATAAATCCTATATTGTTATATATGTTTATATATTTAAGAAATATAATATATATTATAACATATACATACATACATACATACATAATATATAATGTATAATATATAATGTGGGATGCCCTGTCCCACATAGCTCTCCTGGCCACCATGGATGAGAATAAGTCATCCCGGACACAATTTTCTGTTCCAGCGGTGAAGGGGGTGGTGATTCTCTCTGTTGAAGAATGCCCTGAGCCCTTTTCTGAAATAGCTTCTATTGGGCTCAGTATGTGCAAGCATATACAGCATACATGCATAGCTTATCAATCAATGTCCAAAGGTTGTAGTTGTGGAACTAAATATTACCTATAGATAACAATTGAAGAAACACAGAGATCATCTCAGGTTAGGGTTTGTGAGACATGCTGACAACATAGGGTTGTAAAGGCATATTTCATGATGCAAGGAAATCACTCCTTATGCTTTGAACTTAAATGTCTAGTTTATATCAACAGGGCTATCGCAAAGCAAAGTAAGCTTCAAAGGATACAATATATTTATTAGGCCTGTTTTCCCATGGGAACCCTCCGTGCTAGCATCAGGTCATGCCTGACTCCTCTATTCCTGGCTTTCCAGGCAAGACTTACTGGCCTCTTCAAGTCCTGCTTGTGCAGGGCTAGTCAGCAAAACCACACAAACTGGTCCCCAACAATATAAAATTCGATATATATTTTTATATAGGACTATATATTATATAGTACATAATCTATAATATATATTTCATATATTTCATATCCTACCATATCACATATAGCAACATAAAATTTACATAAAATATGACATATATATTTTATATAACATACACATTATGATGTATGTATTAATTCACATTATATATATTTAGTTATATATTCTGAATATTCTATAACATCTATAAAATAATATATTACAGATATAATAATACTTTATATATCATAAGATGGAATATTAAATATATCATATGCATATTAACATACAAAAATACAAATAAAAGTTCATGTGTGTATATCACATATCATGTATTGTACAATGTATATATTACATATACATATATTATAGACATCTGTGTATTATGCAGATATTTATTATATTTAATATGTCATGATCTATGTCTACATATGCATCTATACATGTACATACACCCATACATGTGCATATATGTTACATATGCATATGCAGCACAATATATATGATTAGCATAAATATATATATTCATTTAATAAATATCATTTAATATATAATGTATGCATGCAAGCATAGGCATATTTATGTATAGATACATATTGCATATACAATCATATATACTATATAGATATATAGATATATATTACATGGATCGCATATAATACAAATTAAATATAATATACATTTACATATGATTATACATGTAATATACAAATAATATATATTGATGTGTATAATATTACTTATAATAGTGATAATATGTGGTTATATGTTTTATAATATATAATATATAGTTATATACATATTATGTGTAATCATATAGAACTATAACAAATATTTATATATCAATATATATTAATTAGATACATTGATTTTTATTATATATTGATATTTATTAATTTATATATTAGATTTTGCATGTATTATAAGTAATAGATGCATTTATCATATAACATATATTTATAATAATACATTTAATTCTATATATGTCATATAATATATAAATGTATAATATGATGATCAAGGTAATCATTATATATGATGATTATAATATAATTATCTAACTATATTATTACTTACAATTAAAATATATAATATATGATATATTATATGCTATATATTGTAGTATATACTTATATTAACAGATATATATGAATATACATCACATATATTTTATGTAGATATATTAAATGTGCTCAATATATACTCTATATTAATAAATATAGAACTGTATAGATTATGTAGATTGCATATGCTTATATATGTAAATGCCTTATATATACTATTATGTATTATTATAATATATAATGTATATGATTACATACAGTTATATGAATATGTATATGTTGTATATAATTTATATTTATTAAATATTTATATTGATATAATATGCTGATAAAATATAATACTAACATAATAGATAATAATAATAATTATTATTAAATATTTTATTTATTTATTTTTAGAGAGGGGAAGGGAGGGAGAAAGAGAGAGAGAAACATCAATGCGTGGTTGCCTCTCACGTGGCCCCCAGTGGGGATGTGGCCTGCAACCCAGGCATGTGCCCTGACAGGGAATCATACCTGCGATGCTTTGGTTCACAGCCTGCAATCAATCTACTGAGCTATGCCAGCCAGGAGATAAGTAATATTATTAATATAATACATTAATGTATTTTATGATATGCTGGTTAATAAAATATAATAGTTGATGGTATATTAATAAAAATAATAATTTCATAGTATATATTTATATAATATGTACAAATATTATGTACAAGTATACAAATATATAAATGTTATATACAAATATGTATACAAATATAATATAAATATACATCTATAATACATAAAAAGTATTGTATATGATATACATTTATTAAATATAATATGCATTGTATAAAATATATTAGAATGTATACTATAGAATTTATTATGCCTTGTGTATATTATATGTCATTATAGTATCATATATAATAATGTATGTGGTATATAATATATTATATATCAGATGTAATTTATTGATATATCATAGTATATGTAATTATAAAATCTTAATTTTATACTATATATGTATTCCCATATATCATATATAAAATGTATATTTATATAATATCAATTATATAAATCACACAAATATAACATATTTGTAGCATATGTAGAGCAATATAAGAGTATATAATTATATATTATATATCATTATCAGGTGCACATATTATATTAATGTTATATTCATGTTATAATTATATAATATATTCATATATCATAATATATCATATTGAGTATTATATATTTATATACTATATATAATATATGGTTTTTATATATTATACATGACATACATTATGTTATGATATGATATACCATATACAATGTTATGTATGTTATAATATAACATATATGAATGTATGTATATTATGTTTGAATATAATTTAATATGTTATATATGACATGTGCATTAATGTATGGCATGTACCATGTATTAATATATGATATATATTATAATGTATGAATATAATATATTATTGTATGTGGAATATTTATGATATATAAGTTATGTGTATTATGTAATGTGTTTATATATTGTGTATAATGTATTATATAATCTAATGCATTATGTATGATGCATGTTATATAATATATAGTATTTGTATTGTGCATGATATATAATACATATATTCATGATATATTAAGTATACCACATCTTCTGTATTCAATTATCTGTCAATGGATTCTTTGGTTGTTTTAATATCTTCACAATAATATAGCCTTTTAACTAGCTGAACTCAGTTCTCTGTGGGACAGATCTCACTGTTACTGTGATGTGTGTGTGTGTGATATGTATACAATTTTGGAAAAATTCATCACACTGAATGTCAATACTGCACACAGATTTGTTGAGAAGTTCCTACAGTATGCTGCCTTGTTCAATTTACAGCTATACTTAATCTCTCCCAATACCTCCCCATGCTACTCTTTCTCTAGTTCTTCCTTCTCATTCTCTTGAACACTTCTTCCCTCCCCTGACACACACACTCACTAGTGCAGAGGCCCAGGACTTTTCTATATCTCCATCTTTACTTTGGCTATTCATTTTTCCAGAATATGTGTCTTTCTGTTTTTACTGAATGTTTTACTCAGTTTTCCACATTCGATGCAAATCATACCGCAGACTTTTTAGTCAGAAAACTGCCTTGCAGGAAGTGGAAGAGTATAGTAATTGAGAATAAAAGATTTAGAGTCAAAAGGATCTAGACTTGAATCCAAACTCTATTATATATTATCTGAGTCTCCTGAGGCAAAGTATGTCACCACGCTAAGCCAAGTTTACCCAATATCAAATGAGGACAATAGTAATACACTTCCCTTATGGTTGTTGAAGGGTTAAATAAAAAGATGTTAGTAAAACACATGGCCTCTAGCAAGTAGTTAATAAATTGTAGCTATTATTATTTTTCTTATCTGAACACATTTTCTCTACATCTGTTAAACTGCCAACTACTTCTGTAATAGTGCTAGACATTTCTGAATGTATTTGTTTTTTCCCATGACACAAAGAGTCTGTTGGTAGGATCTGTGTCTACATGTCTGATGTCTCCCAGAACAGTACCTTATAGAAGTTGTAGAATAGAACCAAGAAGTTGCACTTGAACATTTCTTTCTCCTGTTGAGTTGGATTCTATAATCCCCCTATGATTTACCTACTCAAATACAGCTTCTTCAATGAGGCCCCTCAAGCTTCAGTGCCATGAGCTGTGAAGAGCACAGGTGAAGATAAGTGAAAAGGTGACAGTCTGAAAAGACAAAGCTTGAGTAGCAGCTGCTCAAGTAACCTCTTTCAAGTCGTCCTTGGTGTTTTCCTTACCACTAAGTTTGCAAAATTAAAGATGAAATTGGAGGACAGCAACCAAGATTTAAGATGTAAATCCATTCTACATTTTAATTTTTAAGTGCATTGAAATGTCTAGGACACAGCCAAGTTTACAAAATAAAGGAATTAATTTTGTCTCATGAATCCAAACTACAGGTAAAGCCCATATTCAGGTATTTGTAGCAATATATGACCGTTTATATTCTCAGAATGTTTCTAATTCTTTTTTTCTTCTGAATCCTCATTATTAATTACTATTACTAATTTTGATAGCAACATAAATTTCCAGGCCTGAAAAGTACATTAAAGACCCTTTAATCCAACAGTCTCACTTCAGAAGTAAGGTTCTCTGTCTCATAAGCAGCAGAGACCAAAAGGTCATCCAGGATTTATGAAGCCAATGGGAGGCAATGTTCATATATAGCCATACAATCTCTGTCATTATATATGGGGAACATAAATTGAAGACAAATTAAAGTGTGTTTTCAAGTTGATTTGAGAATTACTTCTATTTAGAACACAGAAAAACCCCCAGGGAGATTCTATCCTTTTCTAGAAAGCCAGTGTCCTTTCTGGTTGATATATTTTCTTTTCTAGTTATATGGAGAAGCACCTTGCTCCTCTGGGAGCAAATGAGCATAAAGACAATATGGAAAAATAAGAAAGATCAGTGGTGCACCTAAGACAAACCACTACCCAGGTTGAATTCCTCATCTTCTGTGATTGACAGAAAAGGGAGCACTCATAGTCCCTTCACTGCTTCTGTCACCTCAGCTTCTTCAGTTGTGAGTTCTACTACCTATGTCATGGGGCTGTTGTGATTAAGTAATGCATGGAGAGGTCTTAGAACAGAGTCAGGCACTGCCAGCCACATTTAATGTTCCTCCTCTGTTAACACTGTCTTGAAGCTTTTCATGGGGCTCTAGGATTAATCTCAGCTAGCTAAGGACCTACCTTTAGACCTCACATTGAACTAGGGCAAACTCTTCTGCCTACAGATAGACAGGATGCATCATAGTAGCTATCCTGCCCTTGAAATCATAGGCTAGGCTTGGTGCTTGAACTGACACTTGGCTACACTGAAATTAAACCTTGTGGTAAGCACTGTGACCCACCATCCAGACTCCCCACTTCAGGATTATAGCTGATAAGAATGTCCTCAGCAGATATCTTTCAATTGCCAGCCCTCTCTTCTCCAGGACTGCCTCACCTGAAACATTTGTGTCAAGACCAAGCCTCCTTCTTGGGGTGGCCCAAACTCAATGACTGATTAATGTGGAGATGTAAGGTCCCTGTCTACTTGGACCCTGAATAGGACAACTCTAAAAGGACATTCCAACTTCAGAGCTCCCTATGGAGCTGACTGAGAGACTTACCACTGAAACATCATCAGAGCTGGACTTCTTCCTCTCCCCAGTACTTCTCTCTTCCCCTCCTTACTACCAGTGTTACTCCCAGAATCCCTTCTAATAACTTTCTGTATGCTAATCTCCAATTCAGAGTTTGTTTCACAGGAAAGCCAACATATGACATACCTGTAGCATAAAAATTGTTGAGCTGGGTATGATCTAAGGTCAAACCCAAACCTCCCTGCCAAATCAGTCTTCAAATTGGGCCATCTTAAGTTCACTATAGCTGCCGAAATTTTATAGACATGTCAGGCTACTAGCTTTTTCTTGGCAGGCCAGCATGCAAAGCTAGTGACAGAGAGTAGTTAACAGTGAGAAATAAACAGGGAACAGAACACCCGCCTTAAGTACTGCTACACTTAGGTATTGCTTTGAGGGTACCTTCTCACCCCAAGCTATGACATGGGAGCTGGGAAGAACCAAGGTTGATCTTGCCCAACCAGCTCTTTTGGAACTTTAATCAGCTTTTCTTAAGGTTCCACAGAACCCCTAAATCTCTTTTTGTCTAAAATGTCTTAGGAATTTCTGGCCCATTAGTTCATCAGATGCTGAGCAGTAATGATTCTTAGTAAGAACACTGATTAATGACAATCTCAAGTCCAACCATTGATAAATACATACCAGCTACATTCTTAAAAATCCATCCAAGATACCTAAAAATGTAGATGGCCTTTTCATTTGTTATAAAATACATGCAAGTTATCATCATAAGAAGAAAGTTATTTTATGTTAACTTTGAAATTGTCTAAGGTTTTATCATAGTTTGGATGCTATATATAGTTTTGGTATATCACATCCAAGACTGTAATCTGTGCCCTTCTGGTGCCCTGTGTACGGAACAAAAATTATATTCTAATTTTCTATCTACATCTTCTATTGCTAAAAATTATCTTCTGTCTGTGACATTGGATTTTTGGAAAATATAATGGAGATGAATAAAAGTAATGTGCATGCTATTTAGTATTGCTTATTTATTTTCATGTAATACCATTAATATCCCTAGAGTATCACAACCTATTTATATCTGATCTGTTTTATTCCTGTCACAAACAAAACTTCAATGCCCTGAAAGGTTTTGATTCCACTGCTCTGAAGCTTGAGAAGAATGAATGCAAACATTCTGCACTATGTAAGCATCATGCAAGCAGGATAGAAAATATTTTTAAGAAGAAAAAAAAACAAAAGCAAAGAAATTATAGAATCTATATTTTCAAATTTTATTTCAGGATCAGAAATGAGAGTGACCACTAGTGGAAAATAATATATGAATTGGCAGGTTCTTGACCATATAGGCTTCCAATCATTTGTTTACTTGTTTAAACATTTATTTTCTATGTATTGATGTGCTGATAGTTCAGCTCATCTTATATCTGAAGAATGGTAGTGGTACAAACTATTCTAAGATGTTAATGCAGTGAGCCTCTCACCTTTATAAGTTCATTGTCTCTAGAGGGCCCAAGAATATGGAAGTGAGTACAAAAGTATGGTATTGTCACTAATACCCCTTTGTTTAAGTAACTTTAATCAAATATCCTTGAGCTTGAAATTTTATATAAATTTTGTTTATTCTTCATTTGGAATGAAAAAGTGATGTTTCATGTTCTCAAGAAGCTCCTTTAACTGGGTCAAACATGAGCTTAATAACTGTAACACATCGTGGCAAACATTTAATGTATGTTTTAAATAGATTACTACCTTTCCCAACTGTTATCCATAGAATTTGCATAGCATCACATCTTTGGTTAGTGGTTAAACAGAGGAAAGAAAATTTTATGATCATTTCCATCTTCAATTTTCTTAGCAGGCTGAAACAATATGGTGTATTGGAAAAACTTGAATTTGGGGTCAAAACACATGAATTTGTATTTAGGAGCTGCTTCTTATTAACTGAGTTTAAGTGTTACTTCACTGATGGATGGCACACAGTTTTGTTATAATAACCATAACAGGTAATATTTCTTGAGCACTTATGTGCTAGGGCTTGTTCTAAGTGTTTATAGATATTATAATTTCTTATTATGACCCCCTCAAGGGTCATAATAAGTTATCATTATTAATCTAAGTTTATAGATAAGAAAATAGGACAAAAGAAAAGTTGAGTAATTTATGGAAGATTAAGATAATTTTCCTCAAGTTTACTGGCAACTCCAAGGCTAGAAACAAAGCAGTCTAATAGTTTTCACTATGCAGTAGCTAATATAACCTGATACACCTAACTTAAAGGCTGGTAATGAATTTCAACTATAATATGTAAATACTTTGCAAAGTATAAGCTTTGTAAATATTGAATATGTATATACAGATTATAATTGTACAGTATGTGTAGTTTAATAAGAATTAACATTTGCATACAATCGTTAAATTGGCATCACGCATAATTTAGTAATAGAGCATGACAACCAGTATTATAACATTTAGAATGTAAAAAACTTCCAAAATTTGGCAACAAATTTTGAAAGATGGAACTACTATACAAAAACTAGCATAAGTGGACTTTTTAAAATAATTCTCTTCCCCTTAGAACAGGCTTCTGTAGAATAAAGTGTATTTAAAATTTCTTTAACCTTCTCCAGGATGGCGAGTTTTACTTATTCTTTCCATACCTCTCTGAAATAACAGTAAAGAAGCATAAAAGATAATATATCTAAAATATAACTAAAAGGGATATAAATAGCCAAGGATTAACCAGAGAATTTGAAAAACTTATGAAATACTGAAAACATAAGTGGTTACTTTGACAGATAAAATAGCAATGTATGCAACAACTCACAACACAGAAGACAGAAAGGGAAGAGGCAGCTGAAACTCCTCTAAAGGTGGAGAGATTCTGAGACAGGAGCTATCAGCTACAAAGAGTTGTATTGGGAAGTGAGGTGAAACTCAGAATGACTAATGCTAACATTGTAAAAAATACTCTAAGACGTACTCTACCTTAAGACCCCCATGTGCAGAGACTACCTCTACTTTCAAAGAGGAGAATGGTTATAAAAAGGAATTGAGACCTGGAGTCCTATTATGGTTTTTGGGCCCCTTTGTTTCGACTATAGAGGATGTTCAACATGCCTCCCTCATTTCTGTCCCTTTGCTCTCCAAATAAAGCTCCCCCATGAATGTTAAACCTCCTTCAGGTGGAGAAAGATCTACACAACACTAGAGAAAATCAATATCACTTAAAAAAAATCAACATGTTCCCACATTTCTAAGTTCAAATGTACAACCTAAGATTAGATGATGTTTGAAGAAACCAACAAGTCACAATAAAAGAACCTAATGCGATAATTTTTTCAAGCATTTTTTCATGTGTCTATGGGCCCTCTGTACGTCCTCTTTGGAGAGGTGTCTGTTCAGGTCTTTCACCCATTTTTTAATTAGATCCTTTGTCTTCCTGGTGTGGACTCATGTGAGTTCTGTATACATTTTGGAGATCAAACCCCTTGTCCAAGGTATCATTGGTAAATACATTTTCCCATATGGTTGGCTCTCTTTTCATTTTGTTGTTTTCTTTAGCTATGCAGAAGCTTTTTAGTTTGATGTAGCCCCATTTATTTATTCTTTGCTTTATATTCCTTGCCCCAGGAGATATGTTAGTGAAAATGTTGTTGCATGGGATATCTGAAATTTTCCTGCTTATGTTTTCCTTCAGGACTTTTATGGTGCCACAATTCATATTTAAGTCTTTTATCCATCTAGAGTTTATTTTGGTGTATGGTGTAAGTTGGTGGTCTAGTTTCACATTTTTGCATGTATTTGTCCATATTTCCCAATGTCATTTATTGAAAAGGCTATTTTTACTCCATTTTATGTTGCTGCCCCCTTTGTCAAATATTTACTGACCGTATTGACACAAGTTTATTTCTGGACTCTCTATTCTGTTCCATTGGCCTATGTGTCTGTTCTTATGCCAGTACCAGCCTGTTTTACAGTGGCCTTGTAATATAGTTTGATATCTGATATTGTGATTGCTCCAACTATGTTCTTTCTCAAAATTGCTAAGGCTATTTGGGGTTGTTTATGGCCCCATATAAATTTTTGAAATATTTATTCTATATCTGTGAAATATGTCATTGGCATTTTGACAAGGATTGCCTTGTATCTGTAGATCACTTTGGGTAGTATGGACATGTTAATGATGTTAATTCTTTCAATCCATGAGCACAGTATATGCTTCCATTTATTTGTGTCTTCCTTAATTTCTTTCCTCAATGTTGTGTAGTTTTCTGAGCACAGGTCTTTTACCTCCTTGGTTAAATTTATTCCCAAGTATTTTATTTGTTTTGTTGCTATAGTAAATGGGATTTTCCACTAATTTCTGTTTTTGATATTTTATTGTTGATGTACAAAAATTCCTTCTATTTCTGAATGTTGACTTTGTATCCCACAATTTTGCCAAATTCACTTATGAGTTGAGTAGTTTTTTTGGGGGGAGTCTATAGGATGTTCTATGTACACTATCATGTCATCTGCAAGCAATGATAGTTTTGCTTCCTCCTTTCCAATTTAGATGCCTTTTATTTCTTTTTCTTCTCTGATTTCTAGCTAGGACTTCGAATGCTATATTGAATAGAAGTGGTGAAAACAGACACCCTTGTCTTACTCCTGATCTTAAGGGGAAATCTTTTCGTTTTTGCCCATTGATTATGTATGATGTTGGCTGTAGGTTTCACATATACAGCCTTTATCATGTTAATGAATGCTCCCTCTATTCAGTTTGCTGAATGTTTTCATCATAAGTGGGTGCTGTACCCTATCAAATGCTTTTTCTGGATCTATTGATATAATCATGTGATTTTTCTCTTTCCTTTTGTTTATGTGGTGTATTACATTTATTGATTTGTGTATATTGTACTATCCTTGCATCCCTGGAATGAATCTTATTTGATCATGGCATATGATCTTTGTACTGTATTGTTGGATGCTGTTTGCCAATATTTTGTTGAGGATTTTAGCATCTATGTTCATTAGCGATATTGGCCTGTAGTTTTCTTTCTTTGTTGTGTTTTTATCTGGTTTTGGAATTAGGATAATACTGGCCTCATGAAAAGAGTTTGGTAGTCTTCCCACTTCTTGAATTTTTGGAGTAGTTTGAACAGGGCAAGAGTTACCTCTTCCTTAAATGTTTGGTAAAATTCTCCTGTGAATCCATCCAGCCCAGGGCTTTTGTGTGGTGAGAATTATTTGATTACTGTTTCAATTTCACTAGCTGATATCAGTCTATTCAGGCTTTACGATTCTTCTAGACTCAGTTTTGGAGGATTATATGTTTCCAGAAATGTGTCCAATTTGCCCAGGATTTCTAATTTCTTGGCATATAGTTGTTTGTAGTAATTTCTTATGATCCTTTGCATTTCTGTGGCATCACTTGTAATTTCACCATTTCATTTCTGATTTTATTTATTTGGGTCCTCTCTCTTTTTTCTTGATGAGTCTGCTTAAAGGCTTGTCAATTTTGTTTATCCTTTCAAATAACCAGCTCCTGGATTTATTGATCCTTTGATTGTACTTTTAGTCTCTATGTCCTTTAATTCTGCTCCAATCTTGATTATTTCCTTCCTTCTATTTGTTCTTGGCTTTGATTGTTGTTGTTCCTCTAGCTATTCTATATGTAAGGTTAGGTTGTTTGTTTGAAATGTTTCCATCTTTTTTAGGTAGGCCTGTATTGGTATGAACTTTCCTTTCAGGAGTGTCTTCACTGTGCCCCAAAGGTTTTGGTTTGTTGTGTGTTTGTTTTCATTTGTTTCTAGAAATGGTTTGATTTCTTCCTTGATCTCATTATTAACCCATTCATTGTTTAATAGCATGCTATTCAGTTTCCATGTATTTGACTATTTTTGACTTTTTTCCTTGAGGTTGGTTTCTAGTTTCAAGCCCTTGTGATCCAAAAAAAAAAAAAATGCTTGATATGATTTCAACTTTCTTGAATTTTTTGAGGCTTTTTTTTTCTGTCCTATCATGTGGTCTATCTTTGAAAATGTTCCATGTGCATTTGTAAAGAATGTACATTTTGCTTCTTTGGGGTGAAAAGTTCTGTATATACCAGTTAAGCCATTTGATCTAGTGTGTTGTTTGGTGCCACAACATCCTTGTTGATTCTTTGTTTGGAAGATCTCTTCATTGTTGACAGTGGGTTGTTAAAATCCCATACTATGAGTATGTTGTGGTCTGTATCTTTCTTGAAGTCCTCCAAGGTTTTCCTTATCTATTTGGGTTCTCCTATGTTGGATGTATATATGTTTACAATGTTTATAGCTTCCTTGTGGATTCCCCCCTTTAGAATTATAAAATGGCCTTTGTCTCTTTTTATGGCTTTTGTTTTGAAATCTATTTTGTCTGATACAGGTGTTGGTAGCCCGACTTTTTTTTCCTGTCCATTTCCTTGGAATATTTTTTCCAGCCCTTCACTTTCAGTCTGTGTAGGTCTCTTGTTCTGAGGTGGGTCTCTTGTAGACAACATATATGTTCTGAGGTAGGTCTCTCATAGACTGGTTTATGTCTCCTTATCCATTCAACTATCCTATGTCTTTTGATTGCAGTGTTTAATCCACTCACATTTAATGTTACAACTGAAAGATATTTATTCATTGCCATTTTTCCTTTTGTATCTGGGAACATTCTTTTCAACACAGTATTTTATATCCAGGGAAGTCTTTAACAAGGTCTATAATTAAAAGAAAGACATTTTTGGACAGGTAAAGATTGAGAAAGTTCAATAACTACACACACTTCTGAAGACAAATTAGTTACTTAAAAATGTGATTCTGCAAAACCAAAAACAGAGCAATCCAAGAATGAGGAAAATAAGGATAACATGAGAGTCAAGACACACCTAAATAAAAAGAAATTCCAGCATTAAACACAGATATATATGGGCTTTATAAAGAATTTCTTTAAAGATATGGACTCATTTTTTAAAAATGTATGATTTTGAAGTAGGTGGTCTTGGCAATTAGGTGATAGCATATGCTTCATTTATTTAAAAAGGAGAAAAAATCATCAATTAAAAATCCCATGGGGTGAGGTTGGGGATAAACAATAAAAAAAACTTAGTCAAAGCAAGAAAGTAAAATAAAATGTGATGTAAATTTTACCAAATAAGGTAATAAAATTGATGAAGGCAGAAGGGTTAGGGGTGTTTTAGAGGAGAGATTAAGACCTATGAAGTGGTAGTGTTCTAAAAAGTGCTATTACATTTTCTTTCATTTAAAATATTGAGAACTTAATGGCCACTAGATAGAAATAGACTGTTACTACCTGTACCTCATAAATATTGACCAAGTCATTTAAAAGAAATGCTATATAATAGCACTGGCTGGTGTGGCTTGGTGGATGCAGTGTTGTCCTACAAACTGAAAGGTTGCTGATTCAATTCTCAGGTCACATGCCTGGGTTATGGGCCAAGTCCCCACCTGGGGGCCTGCGAGAGGCAACCAGTTGATATTTCTCTCACACATTAATGTTTCTCTCCCTCTCTTTCTCCCACCCTTCTCTGTCTCACTAAAGTAAATAAATAAAATATTTTTAAAATGAAATGATATATAATAAAATTCACTTAGCACTAAAGCCAAATTCAATAGCACTAAAGCACTAAAGCCAGATGCAGAAGAAGAAATTCTAGGATCATGTATTCTGAATGTCTTATGCTGATGAGGCATGAAAGTATTGAGTAATTTATCTGGGACATAAAAGGCAAGAAAAAAATCTATTTTATGGAACACACACACATGCATTCACAGTTGGTTAATGAGGACTGTCAGTGTTTTCTAAACAATGACTAGAGCTCTGAACACTCAAACATGTTCTTGATGAGCATTGTGGAGGTAGAAATTTCACTCTAGAATATTCAACTCAAACTCATCAGTGGCAGGAAAAATCAGAACTGTCTGCTTCAACTCTTCCTGGGCCCTCACAAATGCTCTAATTTAAATTCCTTACTCTTCTGATCTCAGGTGACATAGAATTTTTATTTCCTATAATATCCCATGGAGTACTAGAAATGGCATAAAAGAAATTTAGAGGTTCAGATTTTGGAGAGGGTGGGAAAACATTTAATTCATCCATCTCTACTAACTCATTCTTAACTAGAGCAGTTTCTTTGTTATCTGCTGCACTTATTACATTTTCCTGCCAGCTTGCATTTGAAGAAAGAGTTTGCTTCTAGCGGGGAAACAACTGCCACAGAATAACTGATAAGTCATGAGTTATTAGATTGTGAGCCTATCTTTCACATTGAAATCTAGATGTACTGGTTGATTTTAGAGCAGTGTCTCTGCTGCCTTTGGTCCTTTGAATCACATGGAACTAGTTGCATAAATGCCCAGCCATGGACAGCAGCATTCTGAAACTGGTACTATACAGGACCACTTTCCTTTAATCATTAGAATCTTCTCCTCCTGGAATTCCTCCTCTAGCACATCCAACCCTTGGTTCTCTACACTGATCTCAGGACCCACTTTGGGTCTCTTTGCTATAACATTCCACTAAGTAGCTCTCAATCCTCATTGCACAAATTTCTACTTTGTCTGCCCCAAGGCTTAGCACACCTCCAGGATGGGGGAATCTCTTATCGACCACAGATATAACTCTGCCCCACCCAATGTTTTCACTAAGAGGGCAGATTATGCAAACAGATGAGCTCCCTCTGAAAACTCAGTTTGTGGTAGGCACAGAAATAGAACCAGAGCAAGTTTATGAGGATGTGAGAATTCTGCATGGCATGTTTCTTTCTGACATAGTCTGGGATTCAGGAAGTAGTGCCTGCTGAACATCTTCAAGGGGCCATGGGTATGTCCACACTATTGCATTCCCCCCAAAGCAAACTCTGCCCTACTTATTCTGTGACTCACTCAGCACATGTTTCCTTTTGGAATTAACCCAAAGAAAAGAGCCCTCTCAGCAAAACAAAGTTTTCCTTATTCTTTGTGTGTGGCCTGCTTATTTTATTTTTTGGAGCTTTACTTTAGAAGTGCAGAGCAGCCTGGGGCTCCTTTTTCTCCATTTGTTTTGTGTGCCTCCTTAAAATTGTATCTTGGCTAGAACTACCCTTTCTCCCTTGATAGTTTTATAACTCACAGGGTGAATCTTGACTATAAAAGATAAACAGGAATACCCTGAGGGTAAATGAAAAAAGTATCATATATAATAAATATGCTTCCCAGAACTGAAACAGGGACTCAGGAAGAAGGACATACATTCTATCTTGTTTGTGAGAAAATGGGATCAAGAAGGACAGAAGTATTAATATTTCACAGTAACCTCAGGGCAGAGTTTAAACTTGATAGATACCTAGAGGAAAGGGAGGAGTATATTTAAAAATGCTCTGGGTTTGGAAATAGGAAGATAGAAAGAACATGTCCTTATTCCCTTGAATGCTCCAGCATCCTAATCTTATGCAAGGTCCATGCTAAATTTTAAATATTCAATTTTACAGGGCTTAGCCTGGGTTACCTGGAAACCAGAGTTTTAAGCAAAAAGCTTACATGACAAACTTAATTGGGAAGATGAAGTCCAAGCAAGCAGGAATGAAGAGAAATGGAATAATGATGTAGGGAAGGCAGGAGGAAAATATTAGAGGATATGTTTTCACGCTGGCCACCACTGTGCAACAAGTGTAGCCAGTTGCCTGCCCAGTCTTATGAGGCATCTACAGAAAGGCTGTATGAACTTGTATGTCTAACAACAGTCCATCATGGTGGGAAAAAGAAAAATGTGCCTTCTGTACAGAGCAGGTTCCTGCATGAGAGAAGGTTTGATAGGGGAGCAAAATTTGCCAGCCCAAAACATGTCACTTTGACACATTTTGAGGATTAATTAAGCTGATAAATTTTAAGAAGAAAAGACAGGAAATTTTATGTTTAATATCTCCTAAACTGCGTAAAAGAATTTAGATAAAGGACTTGTTCCAACAATAGAGCTATCACCGAAGAGATCTAAAAAGAACTTGAGCTAGATGGAGTGGGGAGGACTCAGCAAGTCCTGGAGATTAGAGTAGTTCCATATCTCCTTGTCTCTGGGTGGCCCAGCAAACATTTTTTTTTACTAATCATTTTCTTTCCCATCTCCATGTGAATTACTTTCTTCCTCTTTGAGTTACAAATCACTACCCTTCTCTTTAGCTCAAGAGGGCATATAAACCTCAATTGCCCCATTTGTCTTTGAACTCTTCTATATTCTGGTGGAACCTTTGTACATACAAAATTAATATGGATTTTCTCCTGTTAATCTGTGGCTTGTCAATTTAATTCTTAGGCAAGCTAAAAGAACCTGGAATGGTACAGCAAAATGTCTTCCTTCTCAACAGACTCAAACACAGAGATACAGATGCCAGCAGTTGAAAGTCAAACCAGGATGCACAAAAATTGGTTGAACCTAGGAGAATATGAAGAAGATATTACCAATATTTTCTTCAGCAAGTGAGGTCTTGCTGCCCACTACCACCCTCTAAGGAAAATTCTAGGGGCAAAGGTTTGTTGAAAAAGGAAAGGAGCCTATTTAAAAGCTACACAATTTGGGGATAACAGCTT
Source organism: Phyllostomus discolor (assembly GCF_004126475.2). Taxonomy (NCBI): domain Eukaryota; kingdom Metazoa; phylum Chordata; class Mammalia; order Chiroptera; family Phyllostomidae; genus Phyllostomus; species Phyllostomus discolor. Next base: position 26,759,069 of record NC_050198.1, on the reverse strand, counting down.
TCCATTTGCATTAGTTACTTAAACTTATGAGCTAAGGCTGAAACCCTTTTAACTCTTGAATTTCAGCTTTAATTACTTAAGCCTATCAATTAAGGCTAAAATATTTAACTCTTGAGTTTCCCTATCTTCCTTTCCCCTGTTAAGTTTTAATTATCTTATTTCTATAATGTTAGTTTACAAACATACATACATAAGTTTAAAACAACATAAGTTTAAAAGCTACACAATTGGAAGAATGGCAGGCTTGTGCCTCAGGGCCTGTTCCCTCTAAAACACCCAAAGGAAAATAACCCTTCCACCCTCTGCTAGGCCAGACCAATCCTAGGTTGTGCACAGAGTTCCTTCTACCATTTGAAATACTGTCCTTTGGAAACACAGGTGGCTATAACATGACATATGAGCATCCTTGAGGGAGAGAAAGAGAACCAGCCTCTGCCCTCCTTCAATTTAAATCTTCTGGCCCATAATGCCATGTGCACCGGTGACATTCAGCTTCTCACCCAATCCCATCTTATACTGTTTACCACTGCCTCAGGAAACCTCCCCATATTCCTCCCCAGTAATCTGAACAGATCTTTCTGTATCAACTGGACTAATTTTGTACATGTGTTACTTTTTAATTTTTATAAGTAAAGTTTGAAAGATCATTTTTGGTTGTGGACAGACTCTAGGCTGGTCCTCAACTTTCCCTGCCTCCTTATATTAACATCTTTGTGTGTTCCCCTCCACTCTAGTGTGGGAGGGAACTGTGACTTTCTTCCAACTAATAGATTAATTGATGGGATATTATTTCCACAATTATGACACATACAATAGTGAATTCTGTCTTCCTAACAGATTTTCTCCCTTGCTGGTTTTGAGGAAATAAGCCATGTTGAAATGGTCCAAGGTGAAGGTGGTCTACAGCCAACAGCTCCCAAGGAACTGAATCCTGTCACAATTGTGTGCACTCAGAGGCAGACTCTTCCACATTTGAACCTCAATTTAGGCTCTAGCCCTGGCCAATACCCAGGCCTCATGAAAGACCCTGATGCATAAGACCCAACTAAGTCATGCTGGATTCCTGACTTATAGAAAGTGAGACAATAAATGTGTGTGTTTTTTTAAGCCACTAAGTTTGTGGTAATATTTTTATACAGCAATGTGAGTAGATAACTAATATAGCATCCTAGGAGGAAGCACAGCTAAGAGGGTTGATTAAGGGACAAAATGCCCCACCTTGTAAGTGTTAGAAAGTAATAGTGTAAAATTAAAAAAAAATACCTGGAGAATGAAGCAAGCTGGATATCAGATACAAATATGATTATTTTGGGCAACAAGAAGGGTCTTGAAATGCTACTGCCAAGTATAAAACATTTTTAGGATATTGCAGTTTGAAGTGCTCAACAACAAGAATGTTCAATGAGAATCTGTTCCTATGTCAGAGCTTGTTAGTAATTGAAGAAAAATCATGTTAATACAAAATTTTACACATAGTAGGACTTCCACAGATGGTTTTGACTTGTTCATGTCTCTTTGCTATAAGTGATTGTATGGTTATAATAATGATGTAGCTGAGCTGGATGTTAAGTAAAACAGACAAAGCTTTCTCAAAGCTCACACCCTCTAAGAGACACAGAAAAAATGGAAAGCAGTAGTAAAGGTAAACTCTATGCTTGCTACCTGTTCTGGAGAGCTCTTGAAGGAAGAGAAGATAGAAAACAGACCGAACACATGGGACCCAACATTACAGTCCTGAAAAGAAGTAATAGTTACAATTATTTCTCTGCTTTTCATGCAGTAGTAAAATAATTCATACATTAAAGTGTGAATCTCTGGTCTCAGGAAGATGTGGTAAGGTGGTCAGGATCATGAGGGAATTTCTTTTTCAAGCTTCCTTTAGCCACAGAATCCGGTAGCAATAGATATCATGTGTGTTCAAAGGAAAAGGAAAGAAAGGGGAATTTCTCCGTCTATAACCCTTAGTTCCTACATATAGGCTAAAGCATCTTCCTTTTTTTCCCCCCTGCCATTTGTGATGGTTATATTTCCTACACACAAAACTGAAAATTATAATCCACAAATTAGTTGTTGTTTGGTAGCTAAATAAGGAAATTAAGGACTACCATATGTCATATCCATGGTTGATATTAAGGCTAGGAAGCGGGCTAAAGAGGGGTATTCTAAACCACAGAATAAAATATTTTATACCTACTTCTAAGACTGAGGCTGGAAGAAACTGTTTTTAAAATGCTTTAAAAATTACCATATTTTTCAGACTATAAGATGTACTATTTTCCCCCCAAATTTGGGAGGAATAATGGTTGTTAATGCTGCTTTTGAGTTCTGTTTACATTTACATTGGTGAAATATTATGTTATTTATATTATTAAATATTTTACCACATTTTTTTGCTTCAAATTTTTTTTTCCTATTTTCCTCCTCTAAAACCTAGCTGTGTCTTATGGTCGAAAAATGTAGTATAGAGTTCCTTCTATATTTGAAATCACTGTCTTAGGCCTTCTAGAATTTAAAAAAAAAAGCTAAAAAAAGAGCTTAGCAAGTATCTGTTGGGAGCTGCCCTGCTTGGTTTCAGGAGCTGTAACAACCCCCTCCCCGCACCCCACCCCTTGGCTAAGGCTGAGTGAGTGACCTACGGACCTTAAGCCACTAAGGAGAGAAAGCTTACCTCCCTGGCAGGAGTGCTGCTTCTGCTCCTTTTTCCATAACTGGCCTCCCTCTGCTCCTTTTTCCATAACTGGCCTCCAAATGTTTGATCAGTTAGCCAATGACAGGAAAGAGTCCCCAAGTGGGGAACGATCTAAGACAGGCATGATCATGTGGAGGCCCCAGGAAAGGACTTGGAGGGCTACAGCAAAAGGAGGTGATGGACCCTCACCCTTCAGCTTTGACAAAGCCTGAGTCCTCAGTCTGCATGTGAGAAGTCTCCTAATCTCTTGGCTGCCTTGGTTCCTCTGCCTGACTTAATCCTAAACAATGACAAAGGGTGGTGCAGCCCTGTGCTGGAAAGGGCAGGTTTCCCCCGGTGATCGGGCCTGAGAAAGAGTACATAAACTCTTGTGAAACCAGTTTTGCTAAGAATGCTCTTAATTAAATGATAAAGGCCCAGGCAGGAAATAAGTTTGTTTCCTGAAGTTTTGTAGACCTTTAACTAACAGACTCTGACTCAGAATAAGCCCTTGTAGTTCTTTGTATGCTATCTATTGTTTGATCCTTACTGACTGACAATGAATAATGAACTTTACCTGTATTCTTGTGCAAATTAAAAGCCAATAAAAAACCTGTGAAGGAAAGGATTGGGGCACTCTCCCCTAGAGAGAGTGTCCAGGCCACTCTGAGGCACCCTCCCCTTGAGAGGGTAGCCGTGCTGTCCCTTTTCCTACACAGGGCTTGGTAGTCCATGTGAACTTGTCTCGTATCTCATCCATAACGCCGTTGACACTGCGGGCCAGTGTCTATGTCAAGTATCTGAAGCACTGAGATAACACCATCAAAGCACTTTTTAAAAGTATATTATATTGTTTATGCTATTACATTTTCCCCAATGTCCCCCCTTTAACCCTCCTCTGCCCTGAACTCCCAACCCTCCAGCATTCTCCTTCTTATTTTATGTCCATGGGTTGTACATATAAGTTCTCTGACTCCTCTATTTCCTATACCATTCTTAACCTCTCTCCATCTATTTTATGCTTACCAATTATGCTTCTTGTTCCCTCTGCCTTTACCCCTCAATTCATCCCCACTGAAAACCCTCCATGTGATGTCCATTTCTCTGATTCTGTTCCTGTTATAGTTCATTGCTAAGATTTTGTTTTCATTTTTTAGGATCAGTTGTTGATAGTTGTGAGTTTGTTGTCATTTTACTGTGCATAGTTTTATTTTTATATTCTTCTATTTCATAGTGAGTCCCTCTAATATTTCCTATAATAAGGGCTTGGTGATGATGAACTCCTTTAACTTGACCTTATCCAAGAAGCACTTTATCTGCCCTTCCATTCTAAATAATACCTTTGCTGGGTAGAGTAATCTTGGATATAGGTCCTTGCCTTTTATGACTTGGAGTACTTCTTCCTAGCCTCTTCTTGCCTGTAAGATTCCTTTTGAGAAATCAGCTGATAGTCTTATGGGAATGCCTTTGTAGGTAACTGTCTCCTTTCCTCTTGCTACTTTTAAGATTTTCTCCTTCAATCTTGGGTAATTTAATGCTGATGTGCCTTAGTGTGTTCCTCTTTGGGTCCAATTTCTTTGGGACTGTCTGGGCTTCCTGGACTTCCTGAAGTCTATTTCCTTTGCCAGACTGAGGAAGTTTTCCTTTATTACTTGTTCAAACAAGTTTTCAGCTTCTTGCTCTTGTTCTTCTCCTTCTGACACCCTTATGATTCAGATGTTAGAACATTTCAAGCTGTCCTAGAGTTTCCTACGCTTCTCCTCATTTTTTGAATTCTTATTTCTTCATTCTGTTCTGGTTGTATGTTTATTTCTTCCTTTTGTTCCAAATCATTGATTTGAGTCCCGATTTCCTTCCCTTCACTGTTGGTTCCCTGTATATTTTGCTTTATTTCACTTTGGGTAGCCTTCATTTGTTCCTTCATTTTGCAACTGAGCTCAGCCAGCTCTGTGAGCAAACTGATTACCAGTGTTTTGAACTCTGCATCAGATATGTTGGCTTTCTCCTCATCAGCCCCTTTTCTGGAGTTTTTATATATTCTTTCATTTGGGCCATATTTCTTTGTCTCAGTGAACCTGTTTTGTTGGAAGGGTGTAGAGCCTTAGGTATTTGACAGGGTGAGGCAACCCTCTTTGCTACAATGTGGTACTGTCTGTGGAGGAGGCGTCAGAGAGGCAACAATGCAGCTCACTTGCAGAGCTCTGGCCCTACTTTCCAACAAACTTTCTTATGTGAAACTGGGAGTTTCCCCCACTGTGGCAACCCCCACAGTATTTTACAGCTAACTTTGAGTCTTTCGTTTCCCATTCAGCCAGCCCTGCCTTGCCTGCACAGTCCACAGCCTTGCCACGAGTCCTCTCAGCCAGTGCCACCTCACCTGTGTGGTCCCACACCTTGCTGCATAACCTCTCTGCCCAGCTCCACCCCCACACCAGTATGAGTGAATGTGTTTTTTTAGCTCCTTAGTTATCAGAGTTCCATGCAGTTTGATTTTCTGATACTTCTGGTTGTTTATTGTTTTTAGATTGGTTGTTATCCTTTTGGTTGTTCGAGGAAGCAAAGTATTTCTACCTACATCTCCATCTTGGCTGGAACCCCATCAAACACTTTGAGATAGAATGATTGGTGGAGAAATCATCCCCAGAACAATTGATTTTTCAGTTCATTCAACAACTGCCTAATAGTTACACCCATCAACTTAAAGAGGAAAATATACACTACCACATAAACTTCTGAATATGCATTACAATAGCTACAATTTCAGATAAATGAGACCTTATTTAAAAGATAGATTCTTAAAGCTTTTGCAATTTTTAAGTAACACTAATGGGCAGGGGAGGATCTGGATTTAGTAATAGTAACTTTTTGTTTTTTGTAAAAATGCTTCTCAATGGCCCACATCTTGTTTTCTTGTTCCCTACAATTTTTGCTGTCCGAGGCAAGCTGCACAGGGAGAAGGGAGACTTGAAATATCAAATGCAAAGGTTGAATCACAAAGTGCTTCAGCAAGCAGGACCCCTCCTGATACTCTCACTAACCAGCAATCTTTGTATATAATATTACTTTTAAAATTTAAACAATCTTTTTTTAAGAAAAAAAAAGACTTCAAGTGTTATCTTTTATTTAAATATGTAGGAACATAATGCTAGGTATAATAAGCTGTTGTTATGTAATATTATTATACAAACATAAATAAAAATAAGCTTACAAAGAAATATGAACAAAACCACAAAATGATAAATACAAATTAATAGCATTAATATGATAAATAAGGTGGATGTGATAAAGTCAAACTGGTATTCACAGTGTAAATATTAATTCATTCATGCATTTTTTCATTCATTCAATACACTTTAATTGAGCACCTGTTATTTCCAAGATAACTCTTCTAGGGGCTGCAGATATATCAGTGAGCAAAACAAAATTCCCTGCCTGCATGGCGATCACACCAGAGTCTAGTAGAATAACACAGATAATAAACCAAATAAATAATTGAAATATACCATGTATTGTATGATAATGAATGATAAGAAAAAAAAAACATAGTAGAAAACAGATAATTTGTGGAACAAGGAAGTTGCAATTTGTAATATAGGAAAAGCCTCACCTAGAAGGTGGAATTTGTATAAAAACCTGAAGAAATTGGAAAAGTGAATATTTGGGTTTTATTGGGCAGGGCAATAGTGAGTGTTTCAGGTAGAGGGAACAAGTGGTACAAAGATCCTGTGGCAGTGATGAGCCTGTTTTTAAGTGGCTCTGCTAAAGAGAAGGTTCCTTTGAGATCAGCAGTCTTTTACTACCATGTGCCATATGACCACTGAATTTTCTCAAAACTTTTCCCTTTCTCAAACTATTGTGAAATCTTTGCTTTTAGGTCATTGATCTTTTATTGGAGGCTAAAGACGACTTTTATATATTCATCCATTTTCTTTTTAAATTATGTAATGTGATGGTTAAGTTTATGAGTTAACTTAACCTAAAAAAATGACAAACAACTGGCAAAACATTATTTCTGGGTTTTTCTGTGAGGATGTTTCTGGAAAAGATTAGTATTTGATTCAGTAGACTGAGTGAACACATCCACCCTCACCAATGTGGGTGGGTACCATCCAGTCCGCTGGGAGCCCAAATAGAACAAAAAGGTAAATAAAGGGCAAACTCTGTCCTCTTGAGGTGAAACATCCATCTTCTCTTGTCCTCAGACTATCAAAAGTCCTGGTTCTTGAACCACTGGATTCCAGGACTTATGCCAGTGGGCACATGGTACAAAAGTATGTTGGCACTGAAGACAGGTCATATGAACTGCTCTTATAGGTCCTGGACTGAGTTTAATAGCTTTTAATTATCATACTCTTTCAAAGGCAGTCCAACTTCATGCACAATTTATATTTAACATCCTTAACAACATAAGCATACTTCCATATACTGGGATGGTCCATATATATGCCCAGGATAATCAATAAACTTCCTTGTGTTATGCCAGTCCAGATGACAGCAGATCTATGTCTGTGGCTTATGTATAACACTTATTCTACAAAACAAACTGTATGTCATCTATGACCCTTTTCCTCAATAGATTTTGTATTCATTGGGAGTTATCCAAAATCTTGGTGAAGAATGGGTCTCTTGTGATGGAGAGCAAACATTTTTTTAGGCATTAAAATTATGAAATTTCAGTCAATCAGGAAACACCATTGAGTTGTTTTATTGTAGAACTGGGCAAAGGACTTGAACAGACACTTTTCCAAGGAGGACATACAGAGGGTCAAGAGACATATGAAAAGATTCTCAGCATCACTAGCCATCAGAGAGATGCAAATTAAAACCACAATGAGGTATCACTTCACACTGGTCAGAATGGCCATTATAAACAAAGCAACAAACAATAAGTGTTGGAGAGGTTGTGGAGAAAAGGGAACCCTAGTGCAGTGTTGGTGGGATTGCAGACTGGTACAACCACTATGGAAAACAGCATGGAATTTTCTCAGAAAACTAAAAATAGGTCTGCCTTTTGACCCAGAAATTCCACTGCTAGGATTATATCCTAAGAACCCTGAAACACCAATCCAAAAGAGCCTATGCACCCCAATGTTCATAGCAGCACAATTTACAATAGCCAAGTGCTGGAAGCAACCTAGGTGCCCATCAGTAAATGAATGGATCAAAAAACTATGGCACATTTACACAATGGAATTCTATGCAGCAGAAAAAATGAAGGAGCTCCTATCCTTTGCGACAGCATGGATGGAACTGGAAAGTATTATGCTAAGTGAAATAAGTCAGGTGCTGAAAGACAAATATCAAATGATCTCACCTTTAACTGGAGCCTAATCAACAAAATGAACAAGCAAGCAAAATATGACCAAAGCCATTGAAACAAGAACAAATGGACAGTAACCAGAGGGGAGGGGATAATGGGGGAAAAGGGTGAAGGGTTTACTGGAACAACTATAAAATTCAAAAGTATTTAATTAAAAAGTACATGTGACTGTCTTAAAAAATAAAAAACAAAAAACCAATAATATACAAGGCATATTTTCACACATTATCTAAGGAAAATCTTTTAAATTACAGTGCTAAAATAAATGACACATCACTGTGAGGTAAACAGCAATTTCTTTACCAGTTTGATTCTGTTTGTGACAGTTAAGTCACTAAACCATGACTGATTGTGCTGGGAAAGAGGGTGTGGCAGGTTATATTTTTCAAAAATGGCCCACCTCACATACTTTTCTGTAATGTGACCTTGCTACCACTCCAGCCAGAGGAGTCTATTTCTCTACCTTTTAAATCTGGGTAGGCTCTGTGATTGCTTTGACCTTTAAAATATGGCAGAAGTGACACTGTGACAATTCTATGCAAAACCATTAGTTGGCCTAGAAAGTTTTTCTTCTTGTAGCTTGGAAGCCAGCCACCAGGCTAGAAGTGTTACCACCCTGAAACTACCACACTGTGAGAAGCCCAAGACACATAGAAGATGAAATCCTGTATGAAAAGAGACAGAGCAAGCGAGAAGGAGGTGGGGGGAAGGGAGGGAGAGAGAGGGGGAGAGAAAACAAGGCACTAGGCTTATAATGAAGAATTCACCTTGAAGCATCTCTATCCCCAGTCACCTCAACTAATGCTTCATGGATTTAGAAAGGGCCCAGTTGAGTCCTTTCGGAATTCCTGTCTCATAATATCATGAACAAACTACAATCATTTCCTCAATTCACTAAGTTTTTGGATAGTTTATTTTATAACAATAGACAACTAAACCAAAGGGATTTGCTAAAACCTGATTAATTAATCAAATATGATGATGAGTGTAGGAGATTGGATGAATTATTGAGATTATGGAGTCATACTACATGTTGTTAGATGCTGGCCTTACCACTTTAAAGCTCTATGGCGTTAAGCAACCTATGCCTCAGTTCTTTCATTTGTAAAATGGAGATAATAATAATTATCTCACAGGGTTGTCATTAGGATTTAATTAATTAAAAGTTATAATAGTGTCTGGAACTTTAGGAAATGCTTTATAGATTTTAGCTATTATTATTATGACATGTAGCTGGGCCTCAACAAAGGTACAGTATCCTTTCTGTTCAGCATAGTAGGACTGAACCTTTAGATTCAGACAGTGCTGAGACTAAATCCTAGATCCACCATCTGTGTGTAATTTTGGAGTCCTCTTTGGGTCTCAATGATCCCATCTGTAGTATGGGGATAGTAATTCTTATTTCTCAAGGTTGTTGTGTGCATTAGATGAGTTAACCAGATAAACTGTACTGAGATCAGAACTTGGCATACAGTTCATGTTCAGTAAGTGTTGATCCCCTTGTCATCCCAAACTGCCTATTTGATTACACATAGGATGCAACTCTCTCACCACAAGAGAAGAAGAAGCTGACTGGTTTTAAATTCTTCAACAATCTTAAACACAGAGTCAACAACTGAACCAAAATCAAAAACAAAAAGCAAACAACTAGAACAGGAACAGAATCACAGAAACAGAGATCACATGGAGGGTTATCAGCAGGGAGGAGTGGGGAGAATGGGAGAAAGGGTACAGGGATTAAGAAGCATAACCAATAGGTACAAAATAGACAGGGGGAGGTTAAGAATAGTATAGGAAATGTAGAAGCCAAAGAACTTATATGTATGACCCATGGACATGAACTAATGGATATGAACTTGCCAGAGGGAAGTGGAGTGCAGGGTGGAGAAGAATAAAGGGGAGAAAAAATGGGACAACTGTAATAGTATAATCAATAAAATGTACAAAAAAAAAGAGTGTACTGAAGTTTCTGGGGGAAGGCCTAGTTCAGATGTTTACAAGGAATACCTGAAAGCATATCTATTTACAAAAGTAACCTGTCATATCATTTTTTTAACAGAATATCTTGTCACACGAAACTATACTATTTGGGTAGTAGTAACTGGCTAAGGATGAGTGACCTCAATTATCTATTGCAACTCCTACTTGTCAATCAAAACAGATGTTTGTTCCTATGTCTCAGGCAGCCAAAGGCATAAAACTAACAAGAACTCAAAGGAGCAGATAAACATGAATGCTGAACTACAAAGTCCCCAGAAACACACAGCACAATAGGAGTCCTTAGTCCTATCAGCCCCCTCTGGCAGGTGGAAATATAGAGGTGGTGGTAAAGGCAGAATGGGCCCCAAAATTCTAAGACTGGGATGACAAACTCAAACCAGAATGTAAATACTGATTCTGCTGCAGGGAGTATACAAAGCTTCATCAAAATAAAGGCAAGAGGGCTTGACCAATGATTTTTGGAGACTTGCCCCTTGGACAAAAGCAGTAAGAAAACTTAGAGTGATGTCTGCTCATGAGAAATAATGGCAAAGTCAGAAAAAATAGAGAAGTGGATCAGAATATATGACTTTTTAAGGAGGAGAGTCAGAGACCAGGAAGGACAAAATTCCTAGTACCTGTTTTATATCAGCATGGGAAACTAGCTCATTTTAACTTGTCATTGTCCATAAATCACTCTTCAAACTTGGTGGAGTTAGGAATTCTTCCTCTGATATATCATGAATACCCAAAAATGGGTTTCTGTAAAACTATAATGTTCCTTTTTTTTTTTTTTTTTTTTTTTTGCTGAGGAATATGTCAAAACTGTAAGTACTGACTCACAATAGAAAATAGGTGTGAGAGAAAAGAGTGAAAAAAATTCTTAAAATACATTAAAGCATTGTGAAATTTTTGCTATAGCAGGGAATATAAAGGAAAATGTAATATCATAGGGTAAAGGGTTCTAGAATGAGTCCTGAATTCCAGATTCTTCAATCAGAAGTTATCTAGTGACCTTACATCAAAATCCCAATAAATCATATAACATGGCATTTTGTGTCAAGTACCAACTGTGTGCTAGGTTCAGTGCTCCTCTTTTTAAATATATGACTTTATTTAATCGTTACAATAACCTTATGATGCAGAAACTATTTTAATCCTCATTATGTAGGTAAATGAACTGACACAAATTAACTTTCTTCCCCAAAGTCATACCACTATTCATTGGCTAAATAAGTATTTGAACTTAAAGTTCCTTGATGCCAGAGTCAACACTTTCAAGCTCTATGCTGTATTACCTCTATAAATTATAGATCATATTTATGTTCTCATGAAGACTTCCTCAACATTACATAGAATAGATCGTTCATGTCATCAGATAATTTTTAAAATTATTTTATTGCTGTTCAAGTACTATTGTCTGCATTTATACCCACCACTCCCCCAACCCCCACCACCCCCACCTCCCTCCCCTGATTCCAACCCCCTTAGTTTTGTTCATGTGTCCTTTATAATTGTTCCTGAAAACCCTTCCCCCCGTTTCCCCCCATTATCCCCTCCCACTTCACCTTGGTTACTATCAGATTGTTCTTAATTTCAATGTCTCTGGTTATATTTTGCTTGCTTATTTGTTTTATTGATTAGGTTCCACTTATAGATGAGATCATATGGTATTTGCCTTTCACTGCCTGGCTTATTTCACTTAGCATAGTGCTACATTAGATAATTTTGACTTTCTGCACTCTATAATTAGAGAATAAATAAAACAGAAATAAATATAAGATCCATGTATTATTACCGAAGGAGATAAGATGAATACTTTGGGAAAAATTCAGGCATATTTTCTCCTGTTCAGATACCTGGCTTACTAGTTACCTCCTACATAAAGAAGATACACAACAAATATTTTTCATTGATTGGCAAGGCGCTAACTGACCTTGGAAAATACGGTTTTCACCAGGCTTCTAAACACAATGAATTAACTGCCTGTGGTAGACAGCCTCTAAGAGGGCCCTCAGTGGCCCCTGCCTCCTAATGTTTATGCCCTTTGTGTAATACCTTCCCTTTGATTGTGGGATGAATCTAATGGCTTGATTCTAGTTAGGAGGATATGGCAAAAGTCACAAGATGTCCCTTCTGAAATCAAGCTACCACAAGCCCTCTCACTCTTTCTCTCAGAAAGTACTCACTCTGGGAGCAGCAAACTGCCACGTTGTGAACTGCCCTATGGATGTGTCCTTGGGACAAAGAATTGAAAGAGGCTTCTAGCCAACACCCAGTGAGAATCTGAGGATCTTGGACTGATTGTCCCCCAAAAACAGATTCCTGCCAATAACTATTTGAGTGAGCTTGGAGGTAGATTCTCACTGAGATGAGATTGCAGCCCCACCTGACACTTTGATTGAAATCTTATGAGAAAGACCTTGAGTCCTAAGACCCAGTCTGGCTGCTCCCAAATTCCTGACCTATTGAAAGAGAGATAATAAATGTTTGTTGTTTTAGGTCAGTAAGTTTTGGGTAATTTGTTACACAGCCATAGGTAACTAATACAGGGCTCCTGTATTCTTGTGAAAGACAAAGGGTGGCAGTACTGTAGGTATTTTCACTTTAGAAAGTCAGTTAAAAAATCTGATAGAAAATCTTGTCACCATGGAAACAGGTTACTGTGTTCTCATGCCCAATGTAAACATTGGATAATAATCTCAGTGGTTGTGAGCCCAAAATTTCCTCAATTAAAAGAGGATTTAAATGTTGAGGTAGGCATGGATAGTAGGCCTCTCTCTCAAATGGTGTTTGTTCCAGGGGTCATAATGCAGTGGCCTTTTAATATTCGAGTGGTTGCTTCTTGACTGAGTGGAAAGGACAGTGGGCATAGTTATTACTTAGTCTTTGGCAAGAAGGATGGTGGCAAAGGAAAAGCCAGCTCGATCTCCCAATTCCAGCTAAATAGAGAGAAATTTGCTTTCAGATACTTTCAGGAGAAATGACAATAAGGGAAGAAGCTGAATACTTTGCATTTGTTAAGAGCTCCATTCTTCTCAAGTCATTGCCATGATGTTATCTCACAACAATCTAATGGGATAGGCAGGTAAGGTGTTAGTTTAGATTTGGTGCAGGTAAAATAATATTTTTGTGATTTTTACCTTATTTTAAAAAATGAAAGTGGCTATTAGAGAAGGGACATATTGGATATCACAAAACCATTGGATAGCAGAGGCAGGGTAGAGCCAAGTGCTCATTTACCAGTACTGAGCCTTTGCTTTCCACTGCCCCTCTCTACTGGTCAGATATTCTCCCTAGCAAACTTTTCTGTTCTGCTCTGAGAACATAGCAGTACAACATCTGAGGTAGTGTCTGTGAGCCACCACTGGCACCATAAAGCTTGCATGTCTTTCCCAAGAGTTTTGGGAGGCCATCTGTACTTTTCCACCCTTACATCCCAGAGGCTACCTTCCTATTTTAAAAATTGAGGTTATTCTTCTAAGTTGTTCATATATCAATTCTCTTTTAAACTTAATGTGCACATTGTTACCTAGGAACTGAGTTAATGTTAAAATTTACAGTCTCCATCTCCCAGATTTTCTGATTGATTAGAACTGGAAGGGGGCCCAAGGCTGCATTTTTTTTCCAAGGACTTTCATGATACTGATGGATGTGACGCATAGACAATTTTGATAAACACTGTCTGACAAATGTCTTCTTTATCAGCACTGTGCTATAACAGAAAGCTGAAACACACACCTGAGCACACACATGAACACACACAGAGGAATATCTTGCTTTATGCAATAAAATGTTTCTAAAAAGATTGTACATATATCACATTTTGTATATCAATTGACATGTGAAAATACTACTTTACATTCACATAGTATTGCCAGGGATAGAACTGCATCTTAAAGCTTGTTTTATCCTTAGCACTGAAGCACAATTCCTGGTGCCTATTATCTGTTGAATTGGTATTGGTTGAATAAATGACTATTTGACTATTCCCTTTGTTGAAAATGGAGAGAGGTCTGAGTATATAGCTTGATGAGAGGTCAAAGACTCATTCAGCATACAGCAATACATCTTAACATCATTCACTCCTATCTCCATTTAATAATTTTAAAGTACTTCTCTTATTTAGGATTCAGAAAAGTGAAAGACAAAATGCAAGATAGACACTGAAATAGCTTTGTGAACCCTTTAGAACAGTAGTTACTTTAGCCTCAGGATCTTTCTTTCCTCTGTAACCTTAAAAGTTATAATCTAAGCCTTGCCAGGAGACTTTATGATTTATTATATCTATAACTTCAAGAAAAGGAGAAGAGATGTGATAAATGGAATTTGACATAAAGCCACATATTTCCTTTTCCCAAATAATAGAGAAGGCAAGCTTTGTTCTCAAATCAACAAATTATAGCATATTATTTAACACATGAATTAGAATCTCCTAAACAAGTGTGAAACAGTGGTACTTTATACTAACTAAAAACAAAAACTGACCTTGCTGAGGATTTCAAAATAAAGAAAACACCAGGCTTTGTATGCTTGTGAAGCAGACATTTTCCCTTAGCTGCTCAATGGAGGTATTTAGCTGATTTGTTTATGTGACAGCTTGTGTGTTGACAGAAAAATATTGATTCCTCCAACTTAGCAATGAGATCCCTAAAACATTTCATCCCTAAACTCATTAATTAGTAATAAAAATTTGAGTTTTCCTAAGGAGTTTGTTTGGCCTGAAATGTTTGATTGAATAAGGCATAGATATTTTTCTTGATTCTGCAGTTAAAAGCCAGACTTTCCACTTTCTCTGGTTTGACTTATTTGATAAGCCTTTTGAAAAATGGAACTGGGACTTGGTGTGTTTTATTTTAACCTCAATGATGATATTCATCTAAGCAGTAAATTTTTAAATAGCCATGTTATATACACATATGCTGAATAAATGATGATCCCAATCATGTTTTCTGCTACTGTCATACAGCTCTGGAAGGTAATCAGGGTCAGAATTGAGAGACAGAAATATAGGGAGGGAGAAAAATTTAATCTATGCTACGTTGTGCCAAATGAAAGATTGTTGATTTATGGCAACAAGACTCATAAACTAACATAGATGGTACAATCCTTGCTGATACACTACACATACACCATGAAGGATCTTATGAAACTTGTGTAAGTAAACTTCCTCATTAGCACTTAACAAGGTTGTTAAGACAGAGGTACAGATGCAGAAGTTCACACTGTAGAGTTTCCAAAGCTCTTGCATATGCACTATCTCATTTGATATTCATAATAGTTTTCTCATGTAAGAGTTATAACCATTCTGTTTATTCTTTTTAATTTAATTTTGACATGTTTTATTGAGGCATAACAGATATAAAATAAGCTTTATTTATTTAAAAAGTAAGTTTTCAAATTATTATGCATATGCCATGAAACCATTGCCAGAATCAAGGTGATTAACATACATCACCCAACAAAGTTTCCTCTTACCCCTTTATTTTAATTGTTCAAGTACAGTTTTCTGCCTTTTACTCCCATCACAGCCCACCCCAGAGCCCTCCCTACCTCCCTTCCATTTGCACCCCCCTAGTTTTTGTCCATGTATCCTTTATACATGTTCCTTCAAACCCTTCCACTTTTCCCCTGAAAGTCCCTCCCCTCTCACCTCTGGTCACTGCCAGCCTGTTCTCTATTTCAGTGTCTTTGGTTATATTTCCTTGTTTGTTTGTTTTGTTGATTAGGTTCCTGTTAAAGGTGAGATCATATGGTATTTGTCTTTCAGCACCTGGCTTATTTTGCTTAGCATAATGCTCTCCAGTTCCATCCATGGTGTTGCAAAGGGTAGGAGCTCCTTCTTTTCCTGCTGCATAGAATTCCATTGTGTAAATATGCCATAGTTTTTTGATCCATTCATTTACTGACGGGCAAGTAGGTTGCTTCCAGCATTTGGCTATTGTAATTGTGCTGCTATGAACATTGGAGTGCATAGGTTCTTTTGGATTGGTGTTTCAGGGTTCTTAGGATATAATGCTAGCAGTGGAATTGCTGGGTCAAAAGGCAGATCCATTTTTAGTTTTCTGAGAAAATTCTATACTGTTTTCCATAGTGGTTACACCAGTCTGCAATCCCACCAACACTGCACTAGGGTTCCTTTTTTTTCACAACCTCTCCAACAGTTGTTGTTTGTTGCTTTGTTTATGATGGCCATTCTGACCAGTGTGAGTAGTACCTCAGTGTGGTTTTAATTTTCATCTCTCTGATAGCTAGCAATACTGAGCATCTTTTCATGTGTCTCTGGATCCTCTGTATGTCCTCCTTGGAGAAGTGTCTGTTTAAGACCTTTCCCATTTTTTAATTGGGTTGCTAGTCTTCTTAGAGTGGAGTCATGTAAGTTCTTTGTATATTTTGGAGATTAAACCCTTGTCTGAGGTATCTTTGGCAACTATGTTTTCCCACAGGGTTGGTTATCTTTTTATTTTAATACTGTTTTCTTTAGCTGTGCACAAGCTTTTTATTTTGATAAGATCCCATTTGTTTATTCTTTCCTTTATATCTCTTGCTCTAGGGGACATATCAGTGAAAATGTTGCTGTGTGACATATCTGAGATTTTCATGGCTATGTTCTCCTCTAGGGCTTTAATAGTGTCACGATTTATATTTAAGTCTTTTATCCACCTTGAATTTGTTTTTGTGTATGGTGTAAGTTGGAGCTCGAGTTTCATTTTTTTTTTTTTTGCACAGAGCTGTCCAGTTCTCCTAACATCATTTGTTGAAGAGGCTATTTTTACTCCATTTTATGTTGCTGCCTTCTTTGTCAAATATTAATTGACCATAGAGACCTGGGTTTATTTCTGGGCTCTCTCTTCTGTTCCATTGGTCTATGTGCCTGTTTTTGTGCCAGTACCAGGCTGTTTTTATTACAGTGGCCTTGTAATACAGTTTGGTATCAGGTATTGTGATCCCTCCTACTTTGCTTTTCTTTCTCAAAATTGCAGCAGCTATTCGGGGTCATTTATGGTTCCATATAAAATTTTGAAGTGTTTGTTCTATGTCTGTGAAATAAGCCATTGGTACATTAATAGGTATTGCATTGAATATGTAAATTGCTTTGGGTAGTATAGACATTTTGATGATTTTAATTCTTCCAATCCATGAACACAGTAAGTGCTTCCATTTGTTTGTGTCTTCCTTGATTTCTTTGTTCAGTGTTGTGTAGTTTTCTGAGTACAGGTCTTTTAACTCCTTGGTTAGGTTTATTCCTAGATATTTTATTTTTCCTGTTGGTATATCAAATGGGTTTTTTTTTTTTCTTGATTTCTGCCTCTGAGGTTTCATTGTTGCTATACAAAGATGCCTTTGATTTCTGAACATTTAGTTTGTATCCCACTGTTTTGCCAAATTCATTTACTAGGCCGAGCAGTTTTTTTGTGGAGTCTAGGATTTTCTATGTACACTATCATGTCACCTGCAAACAACAATAGCTTTATTTCCTCCTTTACGATTTGAATGCCTTTTATTTCCTCTTCTTGTCTCATCACTGTGGCTAAAACTTACAGTATTATGTTGAATAGAAGTGGTGAAAGTGGATAACCTTGTCTTGCTCCTTAACTTAATGGAAAAGATTTTAGTTTTTCCCATTGAATATAATGTTGGCTTCATGTCTCTCCTATATGGCCTTTATTATGTTGAGGAATGCTCCCTCTATTCCCACTTTTCTGAGTGTTTTTATCATAAATGGGTGCTGTATCTTATCATATGCTTTTTCCACATCTATTCATATGATCATATGATTTTTGTCATTGCTTTTGTTTATGTGATATATTACACTTATTGATTTGTGGATATTGTACCATCCTTGCATCCCTGGAATGAATCCTACCTGGTCATTGTGTATGATTTTTTCAAAGTATTGTTGGATGTGGTTTGCCAATATTTTGTTGAGAATTTTAGCGTATATATTCATCAGTGATATTGGTATGAAGTTTTCTTTCTTTGTTGTGTCTTTATCTGGTTTTGGGAATAGGATGCTGGCTTCATAAAAAGAGTTTGGGAGCCTTCCATCCTTTTGGATTTTTTGGAATAGTCTGTGAAGGATAGTGGTTAGTTCTTCCTTGAATGTTTTGTAGAATTCCCCTGTTAAACCACCTGGTCCAGGGCTTTTGTGTGTCGGGGGGGTTATTTATTACTGCTTCAATTTCTTTTGTTGTTATTGGTCTGTTCAGGCTTTCTGCTTCATGTTCATTGAGTTTTGGAAGATTATATTTTTCTAGAAATTTGTCCATTTCACTTAGGTTTTCAAATTTCTTGGCATACAGTCCTTTGTAGTAATTTCTTATAATCCTTTTTATTTCTGTGGTATCAGTTGTACTCTCTCCTCTTTCATTTCTGATTTGTTTATTTGGGTCCTCTCTCTTTTTTTTCTCGATGAGCCTTCTTAAAGGCTTGTCAATTTTTCTTTATCTTTTCAAAGAACCAGCTCCTGGATTCACTGATCCTTAGAATTGTGCTATTAGTCTCCATGTCATTTAATTCTGCTCTGATATTGGTTATTTCCTTCCTTCTGCTTGCTCTGGGCTGCCTTTGTTGTTGTTCCTCGAGTTCTTGTAGACGTAGGGTTAGGTTGTTTGTTTGGAATGTTTCTAACCTTTTTAGGTGGGCCTGTATCACAATGAACTTCCCTCTCAGGACTGCCTTGGCTGTGTCCCATAAGTTTTGGGTTGTTGTGAGTTCATTTTCATTTGTTTCCAGAAACTTTTTGATTTCTTCCCTAATTTCATTCTTGACCCATTTATTGTTTAATAGCATGCTATTCAATCTCCATGATTTTAAGTGTTTTGGGTTTTTCCCCTTCAGGTTGGTTTCTAGTTTCAGTCCATTGTGGTTGGAGAAAATGCTTGATATGATTTAAATTTTCTTGAATTTGTTAAGGTTTCTTTTGTGTTCTGTCATGTGATCTATCTTTGAAAATGTTCCATGTGCATTTAAAAAAAGTTCTGTATTTAGCTTCTGTGAAATGAAGGGCTCTCTCTCTCTCTCTCTCTCTCTCTCTCTCTCTCTCTCTATATATATATATATATATATATATATATATATATATAAAATCAGTTATTTAATCTTGGGCATTGTTCAATGCTACAATGTCTTTGTTGATATTTTGTTTAGAAAATCTGTCCATTTTTGACAGTGGGGTGTTAAAATCCCCTCCCATAATTGTGTTGCTGTCAATATTTTTCTTCAAGTCCTCTAAGATTTGGGTGCTCCTGTGTTGGGTGCATATATATTTACAATATTTATGTCTTCCAGGTGGATTCTTCCCTTGAGTATTGTGCAGTGACCTCCTGGATCTCTCTTTATGACCCCTTTTTTGAAGTCTATTTTGTCTTATATGAGTATTGCTACACCGGCTTTTTTTTTTCCTGTCCATTTGCTTGGAAAATTTGTTCCAGCCCTTCACTTTCAGAAGTGTAAGTCTTTTGTCCTGATGTGGGTCTCTTGTAGGCAGCATAAGTGTGGATCATGCATTCTTATCTATTCAACTATTCTATGTGTTTTGATTGGATCATTTAATCCATTTACATTTAATGTTACTATTGATAAGTACTTATTCATTGCCTTTTTTGTACCTGTGTCCCCCACCCCCATCTTTTCCTTCCTTTCCTGAAAGCATTTCCTTTAGCATCTCTTGCAAAGCTGGTTTAGTGGAGGTGTATTCTTTTAGACTTCTTTTGTCTGGGAAGCTCCTTATTTGGACTTCTATCTTGATTGAGAGACTTGCTAGATAAAGTAGCCTTGGTTGCAGGCCTCTGGTTCTCTTTACTTGGAATATTTCTTGCCATTCTCTTCTGGCTTGGAGCATTTTCAGTGAGAAGTCAGCTGCTAACCTTATCGGGGCTCCCTTGTATGCTACTTCCTGTTTCTCCCTTGATGCTTTTAAGATTCTCTCTTTGTCTTGGAATTTTGCCATTTTAATTGTGATGTTCTTGAAATGGACCTCTTTGGGTTCCTCTTGATTGGGACTCTCTGTGTTTCCTGGATTTGTGTGACTTTTTCTCTCATCAAATTAGGGAAGTTTTCCATCATTACTTTTTCAAACAGGTTTTCTATTTCTTGCTCTACTTCTTCTCCTTCTGGTATCCCCATTATATGGATATTATTACTTTTCATATTGTCCTGCATTTCTCTTAATCCCTCTTCATTCTTTCTGAGCCTCTTTTTCTTTTCTTGGTCTTTCTGGGTGTTTTATTTTACTTTCGCCTCCAGCTTACTGATCTGATCTTCTGCTTCATCAGTCCTGCTTTTGATTCCTTCTACTGTGCTTCAGTTCAGAAATTGTATTTTTCATTTCCTCTTGGCCCTTGTTGATAGTTTCTATTTTTTTTTTCATGTTGATATAGTTTGCAGTGAGCTCATTGTAGTTTCCCTGTAGTTTCTGGTAATTCACTGTGAGCTCATTGAGCTTCCTGATAACCATTGCTTTGAACTCAATATCTGATAGTTGAGTTGCCTGTATTTCATTTAGCATTCTTTTTGAGGCTTCCTCCTTTCCTTTCATTTGGGGATTGTTTTTTTGTCTTCCCATTGTTTGTGAGACTCTTCTTGTTAGCCTCGGCATCTTAAATTTATTTATTCTGACTCCCTGGGTGTATGGTCTGAACTTCTATGCTATAATACCTGTGAGATTCAGTGGTGCAGTCTTCTTGATCTCCTGAGCTCAATATCCTTGGGATGTCATTTAAGTTGGCTCTGTGTTTGTCTTTGGGTTTTGATTGTTGTTGGGTATTTCTCTGGTTTGTCCTTCCCACCAGCTGGTTAACTGAAGGTCACTCTGTGCACCACCTCTTATAGCTTGTTGTGCTAGTGTGGGCAGGTTGTGTTGAAGTTGATTCTTCCATGTGTACAAGATTTTGAGGATTCTCTCTTGCTCTTATTCAATCATTTGTTCTGGATAACTTCTCTACTATTTAGTTGTATTTCCAAATAGGTCCTGGATTGAGGTTTGTGTGGCTTCCATTCCCTCCTTCACCTTCTTTTGTTTTGATCTGTTGGTGGTTCCTTTGTTGTTGGGTTTCCTCTTCTAGCAAGTATCCTGGTGTTCACAACTTCCACCTACTCAGTTTTGCTGGTGTTGCTGGCTGCAACAGGCTAAGGGGTGATTGGTTTTGCTTTTCTCTTTTCCTGATCTACAGTCAGTCAGCCTCTGGTACTCACTCTCCCCAGGGCTAGCCAGGTGCCTCTCCCCAGAGCTTTAGAGGTGTGGGGTCGAGACCCTCCTCAGAGAGTACTCTCCCCTGGGTTAGGGGTGTGGGCTCGGGGCCTTCTGTTGAGCGCACTCTCTCCAGATTGCAGGCATGCACACTCAGCCAGTCCACCTCTGGTCCCTCAAGTTTAGGTGTGCTCTCTTCCCAGGGCTATAGGGGTGCACAGGGTCTTCCGCACCACCTCTGGAGCATTGCCTGTCTGGGTGGGGAGGAGGCCAGAGTGGCTGCTGCAAGAGAATTCCCCAAAGAGTGTCCCTTTTTTCACTTTTTCTTTTTGAGAATTACCTCCCACTCTAGTCTGCCTCTCCATACAGATGCCTGGCCTCTCACACAGCTCAATTCTCCAACCAGACTGGGGACTATCCATTTCAGGGCCTGTCATGGCCCAACTCTCAACTTTCCCCAACTGGCATCCACATACTCCATGGGTGCTCACAGTCCCTGTGTGTTAGCCACTTAGTCCTTATTCCCCTCTCTGTGACTTCAAGCACTCATGTCTCTCCCTGTGCTGCTCAAACCTCATTTGACTGGGGAGGGAGCCGTTGACCTGGCTCTCTCTCAAGAACCCTGTGGTAGAGCCAGCTGGCACCAGGCCTGGGTATGCAGCTGCCCTGGTTTCTGTGCTGGTCCCAGGGACCTTACTGTCCTGAAGCACTCTCCTTACCATCTGGATTTTCAACGTCTGCTACAATTTTTGGTCTCTTATCTTCATATATGCTGGGGAACTGTTGGCTGTTTGTTCTGTTCCTACATAAATCGGCTAGGTTTTTCTCCTATGTGTAGGGTGAAGTGGAATCTGCTTCCTCCTACCTCGCCACCATCTTCCCTCTCTCCTCTTATCCCTCTATAATCTCTCTCTTTCATCCCTCCCCCCCCCACCTCTCAAGTATCCACTAATCTGTTTTTGGTCACAATATATTAGTTTCCACTTTTATAAATTTTCAGGTAAACAGAAAGATATGTTATGTAGTCTATTTTGTCTTTTTTTGGTTAATGGTGGTATTTTCACTGAGAGTAATCATTCTGAGTTTTATCCATGTTGTTGCATGTATCAAAGTTCATTCTTTTTCATTGTTGATAAGCATTCTACTGTATGGATACACCACAATGTTGATATGTTAACCTGTTGACAACACCGGGGTTATTTCCAGTTCAGGACTATTACAAATAACATTGCTATGAACATTTATATATAAGTCTTTGTATGAACATGTGCTTTGTTTTCTTTTGGATAAATGTATACATGCAGAATCCCTGGATCCTACAATAAGCATGTATTAATTTCTTAAGAAATTGAAAAAAATGTTTTCCAGAGAGATGATATCATTTTATGCTCTCAGCAGCAGTGCATGAAAGTTTCAGTTCTTCTGCATTCTCACCAAATCTTGTTATGGTCAGTCTACATAATTTAAATTTAATTTAATAGATGCATGGTGGTATTTCATTGTGGCTTTAATTTACATTTTCTTACTGACTAATTATGTTGAGAATCTTTAACTGTGCTTTTTGCCATCTGTATACATTTGATGAAGTGTCTATTAAAAAGCTTTTTTTTCCCATTATTTATTGGGTTATTTTTCTATTGTTGAGTTTTAAGCTGTTTTTTTTTTTTTAAAGACACCTGAGTTATCAGGCTCTTTTTAAAAAGATTTTATTTATTTATTTTTAGAGAGGGAAGGGAGGGAGAAAGAGAGAGAGAGAAACATCAATGTACAGTTGCTGGGGGCCGTGGCCTGCAACCTAGGCATGTGCCCTGACTTGGAATTGAACCTGCAATGCTTTGGTTCACAGTTCATGCTCAATCCATTGAGCTATGCCAGGCAGGGCCTATGAGTTCTTTTTGTATTCTCAATATAAGTTGTGTATTTGACATGCTTTTTGCAAATATTTTCTCCCAGTCTGTCTCTTCATTCTTTGAACAGTGTCTTTTGAAGCGCAGACATTTTCAATTTTGTTGAAGTCCAATTTATTATTTTTGTATGGATCATGCTTTAGATGTGGTATATGAGAAATCTTTACCTCATTCAAGATCACAAAGATTTTTTCCTATATTTTCATCTAGAATTTTGCAGGTTTACTTTTCATATTTAAGCCTAGTATTCATTTTGAGTTAAATTTTTTATATGGTACAAGGTGTGAAGGGTTTTTTGTGCATATGGTTATCCAATTGTTTCAGCACTATTTGTTGAAAGACGCTTTCTTCACCAAATTGCCATTATACTGTGGTCTAAAATCAGTGGGCTATATATATATATATATATATATATATATATATGTCTAGTTTTGAACTCTCCACTCTGTTTTATTGACCTATCTATATCTGTCTATCTTGATGCATCCTTTAATTGACTTGATTACTATATCTTCATGATAAATATTAAAATTAGGTAGTGTATGTCCTCAAAAATTATTTTGCTTCAAGATTGTTTTGGTCATTCTAGGTGTTTTCCAGTTTCATATGAATTTTTAAATTTGACTTTTATTTTCTACAAAAAGTCCTTTTGAAACTGTGATTGGGGTTATATTAAATCTATAGATAAATTTAAGAAGGATTCATTTCTTAATATCAAGTCTTCTCACCCATGAGAAGGTATACCTGTCCATTTATTCAGGTGTTGTTTAATTTCTCTCAGGAATATTTGTAAACCTTTGGTACACAAGTTTTTCACATCTTTTGTCATATTTATATCTAAGTATTTCATATATTTGATGATATTTTAAATGTTATTGTTTATTTAAGTTTAAGTTTTGACTATTTGTTGCTAGTATTTAGGAATATGTTTGATTTTTGCATATTGATTATATACCCTGAAACTTTACTAAACTTATATTTTAGTTCTAGTAGCTTATACAGATAATCATGTTGTCTAGAAATAGAGGTTCACATTTTCCTTTCCAATCTGCTTACTTTCTTTTTATTTTCCTTGTTTGATTGTACTGACTATAATCAAATGTTGAAGTGGTGGGAGCAAACATTGTTATCTTGTACTTGATATATTTTTTAAATATTTTATTTATTTATTTTTAGAGAGAGAGGAAGGGAGGGAGAAAGAGAGGGAGAGAAACATTGATCAGTTGTCTCACACTCCTCCAGCCAGGGACCTGAATGCAACCCAGGCATGTGCCTTGACACCAGTGACCTTTAGGCTTACAGAATGACACCCAACTCACTGACCACACCAGTCAGGGCTTGTTCTTTTTTTTTTTAAGATTTTATTTATTTATTTTTAGAGAGGGAAGGGAGGGAGATAGAGAGAGAGAGAGAGAGAGAGAGAGAGAGAGATCAATGTGCGGTTGCTGGGGGTTATGGCCTGCAACCCAGTCATGTACCCTGGCTGGGAATCGAACCTGTGACACTTTGGTTCGCAGCCCATGCTCTATCCACTGAGCTACGCCAGCCAGGGAGACTTGTTCTTAATATTAAGGGGAAAACATTTAATCTTTCACCATTAAGTGTAACATTAGTAGTGTCTTTTTGTTCACACCCATATTTATTTTCTATTGCTGCATAGCAAATTACCCCAAAACTTAGCAACTTAAGGCAACAGACATTTATTATCTCATAATTTGTCTGGGTCAGGAATCCAGGTGTTGCTTAGCTGGATGTGTCTGCCTCAAAGTTTCTCAAAAGACTGTGATCATGGTATTAGCTGTGTCTGTTGTTTCATCTGAAGTCTAAGTTTAGGGAATATCTGCTTCCAAGCCCATTCATGTGGTTGTTGACAGGCTTCATTTCCTCACAGGTGGTTTAATTATGGGTGTCAGTTCCTCTCTGGCTACTGGCCTGGGGACTTCATCAGTTCTTTGACACATGGGGCTGTACATAAAGCATCTCTGTTTGCCCTACAGCAAGCTAACGAGAGAGCAAGGAGGAGCAAACAAGACAAAGTCACATTCATTTTCTAAGCTAACCTAAGAAGTGACATTCTATCACTTTTGCAGCATTCTATTTGTAAAAAGTGAGTCACCACTAAGTCTGGCCTACACCCAGTGAAAAAAGCTCATATTGGAGGCAGAGATAATTGGAAGTCATTTTAGAGTTAACCTACCACAATGCCCTTTATCAAGTTGAGGAAATCCTTTTCTATTCTTATTTTTCTAAGAGGTTTGTTTTTTATCAAAAATGTATATTACATCATGTGAAATACATTTTATTTCTATCAAAATGATCATATGGTTTCCTTTTAGTTTATGTGGTGACTTTTTAAAGTTCATTTACATTGTTTGATTTTCAAACATTAAACCAAAAGTTAATTCTTAGGATAAACATCACTTGGTCATGCTATATTATCTTTTTAAAAAATTTTTAATTGTTGTTCAAGTATAGTTTTCTGCCTTTTACTCCCATCCCAGCCTCCTCCCCAGCCTTCCCCACCTCCCTCCCATTTCCACACCCCTTCCTTGTTTTTGTCCATGTGTTCTTTATACTTGTTCCTTCAAACCCTTCCCCCTTTCCCCTGAAATTCCCTCCTCTCTCCCCTCTGGTCACTGTCAGCCTGCTCTCTATGTCAGTGTCTTTGGTTATATTTTGCTTATTTGTTTGTTTGTTTGTTTTGTTGATTAGGTTCCTGTTAAAGGTGAGATCCTATGGTATTTGTCTTTCATCGCCTGGCTTATTTCACTTAGCATAATGCTCTCCAGTTCCATCATGCTGTCACAAAGTGTAATATTATCCTTTTTATATATTGTTTGATTCTACTTGATAAAATTTTGTTTATAATTTTTGCATCTATGTTAATGCAATACGAGAATTATTGGACTGTAGGTGTTTTTTTTTTTTTTTTCCTGGTAGTATGTTTGCCTGGCTTTGTTGCCTTTGCAACAGCATAGATGGATCTGGAGAACATTATGCTAAGTGAAATAAGCTGGGTGGTGAAAGACAAATACCATATGATTAACCTTGTTTTTATTGTAAAATGGCCTTCTCTACCCCTGGTAATATTCCCTACTCTAAAATCTTTTTTGTTTCTTATTAACATAGCTACTTGAGCTTTCTTTTGACAAGTGCTGGTATAATTATCCTTCAACATCCTTTTACTTATAACCAATGTGTGTTATAATATTTAAATTGTGTTTCTATTGGCTATATACAAGTGGGCCTTGATTGTTTTTCTTTTAATCTGGCAAGTTTCCTTTTAATTGGATCTTTACACCATTTATATTGCAGGTGATTATTGACATTCTTTAGTTTACATCTATCGTCTTGCTATTTGTTTTATATTTATTTGTCCTATCTGTTCTTCCCATTTTTCCTCATTTTCTGTCTTCTTTTTTTGAAGTATTTTTAAAATTTTATTTTACATCCTATGTTGACTTATTAGTTAGAACTTTGTTTTGTTATATTAATAGTTGCCTTAGGGTTTATATTGTGTATATTTCCCTTATCACAGTTTACCTTCAAGTGATATCACTTCATGTGTAGTATAAGAATCTTAAAATAGCATAGTTCCATTTTTTCCCTCTCAGCTTTTACATTACAGATATCAGACATTTTATCTATGCATACATTAAAAACACATTATACATTAGATTTTAAAAATTGAACCTCTTGTTCTTTAAGCAATTATCTTTTTAAGAGATTTAAATCATAAATAAAATTCTTATAAATTTACCCAAGTATTTACCATTTTTAGTGCTTTTCATTCTTCTGTATAAATCACTATCTTTTCTAGTATCATTTTTGCCTGAGAACTTCCTTTAATATCTTGTACTGATCATTTGCTAGTGATTAATTATTTTAATATTATATCTAAAAAATTATTTTTCTTTAGTTCGAAATATAGTTTTGACTGAATGTAGAATTAAAGGTTGACAGGTTTATTTTCCAGTACTTTAAAGCTATCTTTGAGCTTTCATATTTTTCTGACAAGAAATATATTGTTATCTGTATCTTCAATCCTGTGTATGTAACATGTCATATTTTTTCTGGCCATTTTTATTACATTGCTTTTGATCAATTTGATTATTATACACTTTCAAAGAGTTTTATTATATACAGTTGTCCCTCACTATATCGTGATTCACTTATTGTGTCTTCACTGTATTATGGTGTTTTTTTTAAATATATATCTAATTCTGTATCACGGAGTTTTCACTATATCGTGGGATTTTGCAGTATATAGGTATTTATATAATATTTATTATTTTAATTATTTTTGCCTAAAAATTTAAAATAATATAAAAATATTAATTCAAACATATTAAAAGAATATTAAATCAAAATAAAATACAGTATGTATTTCATCAGCATATGAATATTGTACTGTACACAATGGAAATGCAGTATGCCACTACCGCTTGTGCAAGTTTGCCATCGTGAGATTGTTCACAGCACACTATTGGCTGATGCCATGGAAGGCAACCAACCACAGCACTGTGTTCTGTATACTGGGCGCTGACTGGCTCAGTGACCATAACATCAGTCTGTTTGCTCTCCTGTACTGTGCCCATACATTCAGCATCTCTCCTTGTCCACTTAACATCCACGTCTGATTGCTGCATGTAGTGTTGCTCTGCGGTGTTGTGTTTTTGTGAAATTTTCATAAAAGTTTGAATTTATTTCAAGTCCTATGATGCCACCCAAATGTTATGCACCTTCTAAGCTTCTGGCAGTGAACCCAAGTGCCAGAGAAATATGCTTACCATCAAAGAAAATGTGTAACTTCTCGACGTGTTAAAAGAAGGCAAAAGCTGTGCAGCTGTAGGCTGCCATTACAAGATCAACGAGTCTACTGTTCACTACATAAAGAAAGACAAGAAGAATATTAGGTCTATGGCACCAATGATTTTTAACAAGACTGAAAATAGGGTGGTCACTTCCTGCAATAAGGCCATTGTGAGGATGGAGTCTTCATTGGCCCTGTGGATAAATGACTGCAAGAAGAAAAATGTCTCACTGGATACCAACACCATCTGGATGAAGGCCAAGAAACTTTATGATAGTTTTGCAGAAAGCACAGAAGTTCATGATGGTGACAAGGATGAAGATGAGGACAACGATGCAGAAGCAAGACCGCCAAGTGCTTCTCCCACCAGACCAACCCCATTCAGTGCCAGCAAGGGCCAGTATGACAAATTTCAGAGACGCTTTGGACTCAAGAGCCTTTCTCTGCATGGAGAAGCTGCTTCTGCAGATAAAAAGCAGCGCCAGCAACTCCCCATACCTATGCTCATCACTTCGACAAAGAGATCAGTTACTCTTTCACCTTTAATGGAAATAGAAGTTACAGTCCAGGGTGAAGATACTGCACCACCTGATGAAGCACATGATGAAGTGCTTCATGCCTTCAGAAGAGCTGTAATGATCTTGGCTGTGCAGTACATTCATCTCATCATCATCACCTTCATCGCCATCAGTACTGCACAGCTACATAATTCATGATCTTCATCATTCAAGTTGTAGTATACTTCACTGGTGAGTACCCATATAGAATTTTATATGTTGTTAAAGTTACATAGGTTTGTGAGTGTAGAAAGTGTTTAAGAACATATGAAGTGTTTATAAGAGTGTGGGGAAGGTTAATAAGAGAGTGGGAAAGGTTTGTAGGAGTGTGGGAAGGGTTTATAAAGCCTTAAAATGTATATAAATAATAAAATAAATATAATACCACCACTTTGCGGATTTTTACCTATCACAGGGGTCTCTGGAATGCAACTCCCACAATAGGTGAGGGATCACTGTATACTTGTTGTGTTTGGGATTCATTGAGTTTTTTCAATCTCTAGCTATATAGTTTTCATCTCATTTAGAAAACTTACAATTATTTCTTCAAAAGTTTTATTCTGTTTCTACTCTTTATATTTTTCAAAGATTCCAATTACACATCCTTTGCATTGCTGAAAGTTGTCCCACAGTTCATTGATGCTCTTTCCTTTTCTTTTTTCTTCCTACCTTCATTTTTCTCTCTTTTCTCATCCTCCTTATTTATTTCTTCATTTTCTTCTTTCTCTCATTCTTTCTTCCATTCCTTTTTTGAGTTTTTTCTCTCTGTTTTTCATTTTGGTTACTTTTATTGCTATATCCTAAAGTTTACTAGTCCTTACTTCTGCACTTCTAGTTTTATGTTAATCTCATCTAGTTAATATTTCTTTACATCTCAGAGATAGTAGTTTCTATGTTAATTTCCATGTTTTCTCAGGCATGGAAGTTTGATTCTTTATATCGTTCATATTTTTACTTAACAGTTTGAACATACAAAACACATTAATAATGACCACTTTAGAGTTACTGTCTGCTAATTCTAATATCTGTGCTAACACTCTTTGGAATTTGATTGACTGATTAATTATTCTCCTCATTTTGGGCCTTATTTTCCTGCTTGTTTGCACACCTTGCTATCTTTGATTCGATACCAGTCATTGCGAATTTTACCTTGTTGCATTCTGGATATTTTTCTATTCCTGTAAGTATTCTTGAACTTTGTTCATGAATGCAGCTTCATTGTTCTTAAGTGGTTGTCTTTCAAGTTGGGCTTTTATGGTTTGTTAGGATTGTCTAGAACAGTGTTAAGTCTAGAGCTAATTGTTTCATAATATTGAGCCATGAACTTCCAGAGTACTCTTACCCAACACCCCATAGTTATGGTTTTTCCCCATCCTGCTTAATGATAACAACACTATTCTGGTTCAGCGTGAGTATCAGGCACTGTTTTCTCTGATTCTATATGATGGTTCTTAGCCTAGCCTCTGATGGTTTATTCATACTTTGAGCAATACTCTAATAATTTCTAGAGTGGAACCCTTTTCAGATCTTCATAGTCTTCTCTCTGTGCACCTTTCTTTTTTTCTGATGTTCTGCCCAGCTATCTCTAGTTGCTTTGGTCTCCCTAGACTCTCAGCTCTGCCTCCTCAACTCAGGAAGATCACCAGGCTCTGCCTGAGTTACCCTTTATGCACCACAAACTGGAAATGCTCTAAAACAGTAAGTTGGGTTAATTGTGGGTTTCACCTCATTTCTCTCCTATCCCAGAGATTATTGTACTTCACTGACTGATTTCAAATGATTCAAACACTGTCATTTAATTTGTTTGTCTGGGTTCTGTGATTGTTTCAGGCAGGAATGTAAATATGGTCACTTTTGTCTTACCCTGGCTAGAAGTGGAAATGTGATCATTTCACTTTAAAATTAAAAAAAAAATTATCTCAAGACTGAGAATGCCAAGACTTAGCATTACAGTAAGGAGTAGAGCTGAAATTCATAGCCAATTCTTAGGACTCCTACTTCAAAGACACCACCTTAGAAGTATCCATATGGCCCTAGCTGGTGTGGCTCAGTGGACTTAGTGCCACCCTGCAAACCAAAGGGCCACCAGTTCAATTCCTGGTCAAGGCACATGCCTGGGTTGCAGGCCAGGTCCCCAGTGGGGAGTGTATGAGAGGTAACCACACATTGATGTTTCTCTCCCTCTCTTTCTCCTTCCTTTCCCCTCTTTAAAAATAAATAGATAAATAATCTTTAAAAAAGAAGTATCCATATGGCTGGAAAAATTGTAGTTTTCCCTCTAGGCTACATTTTTAATAATTGTTCACTTATATTTAATCTTCAGGTTTTTGTTTGTTTATTTTGTATTTTTAAGACTAAAGGTGAGAAACTAATTGCAGATATTTATATACTTTACATCTCTCTTCTCAGGGAGAATAGTGTTTTTGAGTATTCAATTTTCTAATACCTGGCGTTTGTTGTGAATCAATAGAGAACCTTTTTCCCTGGGTAAATGTTCAGCTTCTACTCTTACCTCTTAGGCTCACTTATAGGTCATACCCTTGCCTGATTCAGATCCTTTTCTCATTTCTGCCTCTGGTAGACACTTCTGTCTTTTTCTTAACCAAATTCCAACCTTTATTTCAATCCCATCACAATATCTATTTCTACTAGGAAGTCTTTTCCACTTACATAGTTTCACCTCTATAACATCACACTAGGTTCATTTGGACAAGATACTCTTGAGGTCTCTATCAGCTCTGAAACAAGTTTTGTGGGGGCCAAGACTGCTCTAGCCTCTCCTTAACTTATACCATTTGAAATTAATTGCCCCTGAATTTTCTTCTAAAATTGTATTATATAGCCTCTCCATTCTGTCCAACAAGCTGCCCATCATTAATAGTTTCAAAGTAAATCTGGTAGAAAGAATGGATGAGTGACTTTTTTATTCATTCAATTTGTATATTTTTCTTTTTAAGCAGAAAATATGTTTCCTGAAGGCAGAGCTAATGTATTTTGCACATTTGACCTTATATACAGGGTCTTTACTTCCCTGGAGGCATTGTCAAGTGTCTGGAAGACTCTGATTCCAAGAAACTATTGGCAATTTGATTTTCCAGAATTATGGTACC
Source organism: Phyllostomus discolor (assembly GCF_004126475.2). Taxonomy (NCBI): domain Eukaryota; kingdom Metazoa; phylum Chordata; class Mammalia; order Chiroptera; family Phyllostomidae; genus Phyllostomus; species Phyllostomus discolor. The sequence goes on along the minus strand of NC_050198.1, from coordinate 26,727,523 downwards.
AGATTTAGCCAATAACAAGGTAGGGCAAAAGCAGGTTTATTGTTGTTCATTTGAAAAATAATATAATAATCAATAAATAATAATACACTGATAAACTGTTTCATGTACTCATGACTGTAAAGCTACTTTTTCCCCAACCTGTACAAGATCCCAATGTAAACATGCTTGAGCAAACAATAAAATGGCTCTGGAACAGAGTTTAGCAAGATAGTCATGCTTGCACAGAAAAACAAAGATGCAGATAGTGCAGACACACTCAAATTTCGTTGTTTGATACATCTGCTGCTTTGAGGTTTATATTTAATGTGAGTCTATTGAATGATTTACAGGTATACTCATACACTGAAATAAAGGGCTTTATTATAAATCTTCCTCCTTGTGCTATAGTATACTCTGCATTTTTCAATGCTGTGAACATAAATAAAAAAGTGTTTTGCCTGTGACAAGGACAAATGTCAGTTTGAATTTGAATATTCATTGTTACAGTCCTGATCTAAGAGGTAAGTACAAAAAATGCTTTATACTGATAAATTTTATCATATAAACATTTTAATAAGAAACAATAAAAATTATCATATAAAGGTAACACATTTAGAAAAGAATGCTAAGCAAAAATAGGAAAGTAAAATCCATCCCTATCTCCAACATAGATAAGTACTGATAACATTTTAGTGCATATTCTCTGCTTTTTTATATACATATTTTATTCAAAATGTAAATATATTGAACATATTTTGTTACATGCTTTTTTATCCATTGATATGGAAAGTATTCAGCATATATTCATAAAAGTTGTCCACATCATCATTTCTCACTGCTGTCTAGCATTTCAATATATGGATCTACTATAATTTATTTATCCAAACCCTTAATTTGGGTCATTATGGTTGTGAAGAGTATTTTTGCTATCACAAAATTAGAGGAAAAAGTCCTTGCAGCTAAAAGCTTTATATATATCCCTCAATATTTTCTTAAAATAAATCCCTAAAAATGGAATTCTTTGGTCAAAAAGTGTGCATAATTCTAAGGCTTTTGACATGAAGACTACCCTCATTTCAATTTAATCTCCCAACAATGCATGAGACACTTTTAAAATTATTTTATTTTTACTTAAAACCTTAATGCAGGAAAATGTTAAAGCATCCATATTTAGCAGTCGAGGAAACCAGGGTGTAGAAGATCAAGAACACACATCATTAACACGATAATTATAACCCTACTTCCTACATTCCTTGTACTCTCAGAACAGTGCTCATTACATCTACACAAGTGGTGTTTGGAAAAACTGAGTCTGGGAGATTCTTTGAGCACAATTAGGGTTTATTAGTCAAAAACATACTGAAGACAAAGTTAAACAGTCTATATTCAGCAGTTGTGACAGGATCATTCATGCCTTTATGCTGGTTTCTGTGATTTAAATTATTTGCCACCAGGAAACAGCAGAAAGTCATGTTTGCTCTTTTTTCAAGAATGAAATATGGTTTTCTTGAGAAGATGATCTCTTTTTTACCTTGGCTCTTATCAAATTGCAATACATGATATTTATGAAATTAGGACTTTGAATTTGTTTGGTTCAAATAGAAATGAAAAATGAGCTACGTATATTTTCTCATGAAGTGTTATCTCAAAACATTTTTTAATTCATAAAGAATTATCTCACTATACACTTTGAGCTAGACTTGAAGAAGTTGATGTTAAAAACAGTAAGATTGTAACTTCAATATAACTTGTTGCTCTTGATCTAGTTACTTTCATAATCTTTTTTCCTCAGAATACCACTGTAAGAGAAAAAAAGACACAACCTGAAGCAATTCCTCACTACCAAATGATACATTCGTTCTTTCCAACCTGGTATACATTTCCTTAACTTGATATCTGCTTTTCAATTTTGAAGCCTCCTATTTCAAAGTAGGTTGATCACAAAAATAACATAATAGTCTCTGTCTCTGTGAATCCATGCCCTTTGTAGCCTGACTTTGAAACTTCTCTGTTCAAAGATGGAGTTTATATCTCTATCCCATGAAACTGGCCCATCTCTGTGATTTGGTTTGCCAATAGAATGTAGTGGAACTGATGGTGTTGCAGTTCCAAGTCTGGACTTCAAAGGCCTGCATACTTCTGCTTGCTTTCTTGGCCCCTGAAGATCTATGTGAGCCAATCCTTAGGAGGATGAGAGATCACATGGAGGAGAGCCATCCCAAACAAGGCCATGGCAGAGCAGCCAGTGTTTGATCAGACAACTAACTAGTAACACATAGGTGTTTCCAGACAAGGTGATCTTAGCCTGGCCCAGATCAAAAGAACCACCCAGTTAATCCACAGGTCCATGAGCTATGGTTTTATTTGAGTTGGGGGACATGGGGAGAATTATGATACAATATTCTTTATAGCAATAGATATTTTATACTTTGGGTCTGCCTGGAATTCCAGATGAAATAAGTCTGTAATAGAAAGGACTGTTTATCATTGGGCAAGTTTTGTGGATGTTGGTGAATGAAGTGGTCTGGCTGTATTTGTATACACTCATGATTTACCTTCTGACACTCTTTTGTTTCCCATGGTACAGGTCTCTGTGGTTGCTCATTAGAAAATTTTCTTAATTTCAATTTTTATTTATAATTTACATTCAATATTATTTTGTATTAGTATCAGGTATACAGAATAGTAGTTATACAATAATATACTTTACAAAGTGTTCCCCCTGATATTTCCAGTGCCCACTCAGTGCCATATCTAGTTATTGACTATATTTGGAAATATTGACTATATTTCCTATATTACATTTTACATCTCCATGACTATATTTTATTGTCATTCAATATAGTTGTCTCCACTTTCTCCCACCTTCAATCCTACCCTCCCTTTGGCTCTATATAGCCAAAAGACCCCCCCATGGGTCCTTTATATATGTTTCTTGATGACCCTTCCCCTTCTCTTTTTGATTCCCACTAGTAACACTTAGGAAATAGCTTAAAATTAATTCATTGGCCTGATGTACTGCCACTCCCAATCATATGTTATTACCAAATTAAACCATTCCTTGTTCTCCAATCTCCTCAACCACAATAAGATATTAATTAACTTAAACCTGGTAATGTTTCTCTCCTTCTCTCTATCAAAATATTTGGGGTAGTCCAAGAACCAGCTGCCACTCTTAAAGTTTTTTTTTTTTTCTTGAAACATTCTTGATCACGGGTCTCCAACTTCCAGTATAAAAATTTTCTCTTTCTTTTCTGCTTATTATAATGCCTACTTTATAATGCTTAATTCAGTCTGACCTGAAATCAATGATCTTGAATTCTATCAGTATTATCTAATCTTGAAGACTACAAAAATAAGGTAGGTTTCAGATAGTGCTTTAGCTATGTTCCTACAGAATGTTGTTATAATTTCCTCCACTTGAAAAAAAAGAAGCAAGGTTCATTTTAGCTATGTTTAGAATTCAGTGAGCAAATGTATTTTGGCTTAAAATGTACCATTGGATCAGAATTGACATTGTAATGGTTATCATGAAATAGTGAAATAATTGTTCCCATTTCTACTATGAAATTCTGTTTCTTTAAAGAAAAGGGAGCAAGACTCTATTTCTAGAGTATTAGCACAGAGAGAGAGATAAATGGGCAAGACCCTGCTCAGTTCAGATGAAGAGGAGTGATTAGTGGAGAATCTCATCAGTATTCTGAATGTTACACCTGGAATTTCACTCATCTTGTTAAGGGACCTAAATGCAAGCCTCTGGACTCCCTCTATACACAGGACCAGCACATCTAAACCTTGGTCCTACAGAAAGCCTTGGAAGCTCCTTTGCTAGAAATCACTTCTATTCTGAAAGAAAAAGGTAACAGTCTATAAACATTTTTATTAGTCATATTTTACCATATGGGGAAGAGTTAGGGGATAGATATTTGATGCTTTTTTTAAACATACACCCAAATAGGCTTATTTTTCTTTGTTAAAGAAATTTTTATAATAATGCCCCATTTAATTGAAAGATGTTGCTGAGCTGAGGGGAGATGAAATAGGTTTATAAATCAACAAGTGAGGCTAGAAGTCATTTTTCAGCATGTAGTCAAAGCCACATGACATTGAATTCCAGTGTTAGCATGGTATCTATCACCCATAGTATTAACTTTGCAAAACAAAAATGATACAACTGAGTTAACAGTTTTAAATGATATTAAATAGAAAATCAATGGAAAAAAGACAAAAACCCTGATTGTATCACAAAGTCACTGTGGATTGATAACACATGATAACATGGGCACAAGAAGCAGTTAGTGACACAAGACATTCAATGTTTCAAGAGCACATTAAGTTCATGAAAAAATAAGCCCGCCATGTTATATATTATCTTTTTTTCTGAATTAATCCCTGTGGATTGATTAAGTGAAAATAGAATATTTTTAAAGGTACAATAAGTGTGAAAAAACTGCACAAAGCTGCTTATCTGTAGGATATCTCCAGTATATAGTTACATAGGAATAAAAATGTAAAAGTTTAACATGTAATAAATTCAGAAATGCTTCTCATAACAAACTTATTAGTGGACACAGGTGTCAAGGAATGGCTGTCAGCTTAAGAATCTCTTTTATAAGATGCAAAATCTTATATGATGAATTCATTTACCCTCTTCCACTGGGTCATGAAGGAAGAAGTGTGTTAACAGCAGTGCAAGCACCTTCAAGCCCCATCCACTCCAGGAATTCTGACTAGTAAGAGATAAGGACAAATTGATTCTCAGATTTCCAACAACACAAATGGCAGCCAATGAATCCTATTTTCTGACACCCCCACACACACCATGTTGTTTGTTTCAGCAACCAAATTAAGTTTTCAAAAGGAAACACCAATTCAAAAGAACCTATGCACCCCAATGTTCAGAGCAGCACAATTTACAATAGCCAAGTACTGGAAGCAACCTAAATGTCAATCAGTAAGTGAGCGAACCAAAAAACTGTGGTACATTTACACAATGGAATACTGTGCAGCAGAAAGAAAGAAGGAGCTCCTACCTTTCATGCAGCATGGATGGAGCTGGAGAGCATTATGCTATGTAAAATAAGCCAGGCAGTGAAAGACAAATACCATACAATCTCACCTATAAGTGGAACCTAATCAACAAAACAAACAAGCAAGCAAAATATAACCAGAGACATTGAAATAAAAAACAAATTGACAGTAAACTGAGGGGATAATGAGGGGAGGAGAAGGGTTGTCAAGGAACACGTATAAAGGACACATGGCCAAAGCCAAAAGGGGGTAGGATTGAGGTTGGGAGGTAGGAGTGGGTGGGGCAAGGGAAAGTGGTAGTGGAAAAATGGATACAATTGTACTTGAACAACAATAAAAAAGTTCCAAAAAAATGATGCATTCAAAATCTCAAAGTATTTCTTTCCTGAAATAGTCTTTACTCTGAATGAAGGTTCTCATATTTATTAGTCAGTTTTTTCAGTTTTTCATTTTCTCTCTCTCCCTTAACATACAACACCCACAAGGCAAACATCAGAGACTCATAAACTCCCAAACCAAGAATGGAGTTCTCAAAGGTCAAAAATAAAACATGATTTTAAAAGCCTTTGCTAGCTTAATCTAAAATAATACAAAATGATTGTAAGCCATGGAAACTCACATCCATGTCTTTATTTTGGTGTGCCTTGTTCTGTTTATGCTTGTATGTATGTCCATGTGGGTTTATGTGAATGTACCTTTCTCTTCTGTTACTATATGCAAAGTCTGCCCCAACCCATTTCTCTACCTCCCATTTCCTTGCTCCCTCTCTCTTTTAATCCTCTTTCTAATTCATATAACTATGAATAAGAGCAAATGAAAGTGCATGTGTATTTTATTTGCTCTATTTATTGAATTTTATGTTCTCTATTCCTTTCATATAACTCAGAAGAGTCTAATGTTTTACATCTATCTTTTTTGAAAAACAAAATCTCAAATTATCTTTTTTGTATTGATTATCAGTGGTTGTTGCCTCCTTTGAGCCACTAATTCTAAAAGGGAACAAGCCTCACCTTCATTCTTAACTTATTTTTATGAAGAATTCATTTTCAGAAAAAAAGGGGGTTGCTAATTTTATCTTGCAGTCAGAATTTTGGTTATCAGTACTTCTAGACTTCAACCTTTGACTTTCTATGTTAAAAATGAGAATTATTTTTCTGTCTTTCTATAGTTATATGCATACAACTTTGTATATGTCTGCCTTAATTTCCATTCTGCTTTTCCCACACTTTACCTCATCATTTAAAATTAAGGATTCTGTTTAGTAGAAATTATTTTCTCTCTTCTTAACATTCTCATCTAGCCAAACTTTTTTGTGCTTTAGAATATCATTGACTTCCTGATTTAGACAAAAACAACAGCATATTCTAAAACATATAGCATCTTGGGGTTAGCAGTGATTAGTTGATACCTCTAACTTAGTTGTCCCACAGTTGTAGTCTCTTTGGCTTAAGGGATAGCACAAGAAATAGGTATCATGACTTACTCAACTTTCCTAATATTTATAAAGCCAGGCACTGGAAACAGCAGGGATTCAGGATTGAATAATATGTGGTTCTTGTGAAGCTCATAATCTAGTGGGTAGAGATGATAAGTGAACAATTACCAAAATGGAAGTTGTTTTCATGAAAGAAAGATAATTTGGGAGCAGATAATGCAGGCTGTGGGGCATTCTCCTGAACAGGATGCCTGACCTGGGCCTTGAAGGATGAAGCCTCAGAAATCTTCATTCTCTGGAAAAAGTCTCTGTGTGAGGAGAACATGATGTTCAGAATGCAGTTGCAGTTGGAGAAGTTACCATAGGAATAACTGTAAAAATGTCACCTTTATACTCAAGATAGCACGGCATGGTGTCTGTGTGGTTTATTGGCAATGGCAAGCTTATTACTTTTAATGTTGTAATTCCCAGGTTTACTGTTCTACTTTCCCTGTTATATGTGTTAATAAAACTGTACTTCTTTGCCTCTACTGAATAAAGCAAAAATGCCAAGAGAGGAAGTTGCTTTTGATAATAGTATATTTTCAATGGAGAAAATTAAACCCTCACACATTCACTTCACTATGCTCTGCATGCTCCCTCATGGCTGTCATTCCAACACCATCTCCTTTCCTTCTCCCCAACAGTCCCTCCTTTTGTCCTATCGGTATGGTGATCTTAGTAGGATTAGGAGGACTTATCTGTGTTCTTGTTAAAGTTATTATGACCCAATATAGATAGGTAGTTTTCTACTTACCTTTCACTAATGAATATTTCAGTCCAAATAAATTTGTCTTCATCTAAGGCCCTAAGAAGTACCTGGAAAGCTAGGCTGCTTCTCACATCATCATAGAAAGCAGGGACTGCCCAGCTCTGATTACACATATGCTGTACTGGAATGTAAAGAAATATGAATCCCTTCCACAGGCTACACAAAAGAGATGAATAGAAAGATGGGGCAGGGAAATGAGTCATGGGAACAGGAGTTGAGTAGTGGAATAGTAACTAGAAAATTGAACTCGATTAACAAAGCTATAGTGTTTGCTGCAATGTAGATAAGGAACAAAGAAATTGACCAAGGTAAGGGATCAGAACCAGGCACTAGGGGTGCTCACCAACAGGAAGCAGCTCTCTGGCACAACTCAGATGCTTGTGCTGGCTGCAAAAGCCAACTTGCCCCAAACAGCACCAGTTTTACAGCCTTACACCCTCCTTCCTGGCAGGGCCATGCCTTGGCCCCCATTCAAGCATAATGAGGTTTCTATAATTATTGTCCCAGCATTGGCATTTGCACACAGCTGCATTATCACACACATATCTACCTAGTCCCTGACAAGAGGGACTAGGGTTCCAAAACAAGAGGACAACTGTGGCTTACTGATGCCTCTGCCTTCAGAGAAAAGCATGGTAAAGTGTATTTACAAAAATGTGAGCAGGGTTAAGTACATCTTAAGAGCACCCCAGAGCTAGCAAGAGTGAGATCTTAAGCCTGAAGGGTCAAGGGGAAGTAAAAGTTACCTGAGGCCAGAGAAAGTAGCTGAAGCTTTAAAAGCCACCCAGAAAGCCAGCAGGAAGGCAGCCAAGGGAACAATATCCACCTTACTCTTCCCTCTATCCTCCAATATACCCTTGGTGCCTCCCACTAGCAGATAAATGACAGGGAGCCTCCTAGGATACAAAACACAACAGAAACAGATAGAGAATTAATTACTAGGAAGAGATAAATGAAAAAAATTATCGACTACAATCATCCACTCTCAACAGCCACCTTAGTTCTAGTCTTGCCAGGCTAAACAGCTTGAGTTCTTTTTACTATTGCTCAAAAGTGGTGTCTGCTGGACTTCTTATTATCAAGGGCAATGCCATCTGGATAGGTTCTGGATTGCCATTCATTCCTGAAGCATGCTGCCAGAAGTATCTTAATTTTTTAGAAACTAAGGAAATAGATACCAATCTCTGCTACTCTGAACCCTACTCTTGTATTAGTGCAGCTATAAAATTGCAGTTCCTTGCTTATTAGAAACATTTCAATCATTTTTGTTGGGTTCATGATCAATTAAAACTTCCAGACTTCCTCACACAAACTACATGAAATCAAGCCTCCTCCTAAATTGTTCTCATGCCATTGATTTTTATTTTAACCTAACTGCAAGATTTCATATTTATCCTGGTCATATTTTATCTTATTTACTTCTGTCCATCATTCCAGATTATTAAATCTTTACTTTGTTATCTAGTGCAGCAGCTCTTCTTTGTCACTTTGACTCACTAGCTAATTTGATTTGGTTGTTCTCTTTTTTTTTTCATCTGTATTAATGGTGAGTGACCAAAATCTCAGACAACTAGGTACTGAAGACCTCATCCGATTAAGAGACTGACAGTATAGTATGGCATTTTACCAGCTGTATGAAAAAAAAAACAACAATATTTCTACAATCGATTAATGGTATAATGGGAAATAAAAGATCCATGATTAAACAATTTGGGGGAAATCCTGTGTTACATGATTTGAACAACTATCTTTTCTAAAGTGTCCCTTAGAGTTTTTCAATTTATGTTTTTAAATTTTTATTATATTTTTTCCATTTCTATGCTAATATCTATGGACTATCTCTGTAATCAGATATTCAAGACTCTACCAGATTGATTTGACTGTGGAATACACACATATGTTTGAGTGTGTGTGCATATTTATGCTAGTGTATACATGTAGTATTTTGGAATACTGTTTCACAGAGCACACCTTGGGAAGTGCTGCCTATAGTATCTAACAGATCCTAGTTTCAGTCCCATCGCCAACACTTACCAGCTTGGAGCAAGTCATTTAATTTCTCTAATTCTCAGTTTTCTTATCTATTAAATGAGCATTAAAGGTTTTTGATGAGAGTTAAATAAGAAAATACATAAATTAATATAATGCCTTTTACCATGTTAGGTAGTAAATACACAGTAGACGTTAGCCAACATTAAATAACATTTTAATCATCATAATCACCATCATTAATGATATTTTGACTTTGATCTACTAATTAGGTTCCTCACCATAAGTATATAAAAATATGATAATCTAACCTAATTTAAACTAAAAAATATACAAAAAATTAGAAACATGTTTCTAATTTATGTGACTTATATGACCTATAAATGATATTCTAAGTGTATAAAAACATTCTGTACAAACTAACAAGAAAATAACATCCTAATAAAAATAGGAAAAAGACATGAGCATGTAATTGCCAAAAGAAGAAATATAAGTGGTCTTAAATTGTTAATTTTTATTTTTAATGAAAATTTCCATGAGTGGCCCTGGCCAGTGTGGCTCAGTTGGTTGGAGTGTCATCCCATAACTGAAGGGTTGTAGGTTCAATTCCCAGTTAGGACATATACCTAGGTTGCAGGTGCAATACCCAGTCCAGGTGTATATGAGAAACAATTTAGGCTCCTCTTTTGCATCAATGTTTCTTTTTCTTCATTCCTCTCTCTCTTCTTTCCTTTCTATAAAGTAATGGGAAAAAAATGTCTTCAGCCCAGGCAAATCCTCCTAAGTGGCTATCATGCTGAGTAATAAACACTTTTATATAGTGTTGGTGCCAGTCCAAACTGACAACAACAATGGTAGCCAACAAGAATTTTTTATAGCCCTGGATGAGTGGTTCATTTGGTTGGAGCATTGCCCCATACACCAAAGGTTGTGGGTTCAATTCCAGATCAGGGCATATACCTAGATTGCTGGTTCAATCCTGGGTTGGGGCACATATGGGAGTCAACTGATCGATGTTTCTCTCACATCAATGTCTCTCTCTCTCTCCCCCTTCTTCTCTGTAAAACCAATAAGCAGGTCCTTGGGTGAAAATTAAAAAAATGAATTTAGTATAAACCAAACACACTTCTCAGCATTATTATAAATATTTACTGATTTAATTCACACATGAAAACTCAGTGAGATCGCTGTTTTTATTATTTCTTTTTTTTCTATTGTTGTTCAAGTGGAGTTGTCTCTATTTCCCCCCACCACTCCCCCATGCCCCTCCTCCCACTCTTGATCCTGCCTCCTTTGGCTTTGTCCATGGGTCCTTTATACATGTGTGTTGACAATCCTTTCCCCTTTCCCCCCCATTATCCTCTCCCACCTACCTGTAGTTGTCAGTTTGTTGTTTATTTAACTGTCTCTGGTTATATTTTGCTTGCGTGTTTGTTTTGTTGATTAGGTTCCACTTGTAGATGAGATCATATGGTATTTGTCTTTCACCTTCTGGTTCATTTCACTTAGCATAATGCTCTCCAGCTCCATCCATGCTGTCATGAAAAGTAGGATCTTTCTTTCTTTCTTTCTTTCTTTCTTTCTTTCTTTCTTTCTTTCTTTCTTTCTTTCTTTCTGCTGCACAGTATTCCATTGTGTAAATGTACCACCACTTTTTGATCCACTCATTTACTGATGGGCCCTTAGGTTGCTTACAATACTTGGCTATTATCAGTTGTGCTGCTATGAAAATTGGGGTGCATAGGTTCTTCTGAATTGGTGTTTCAGGAGTCTTAGGGTACAATTCCAGCAGTGGAATTGCCAGATCAAAAAGAAGTTCCATTTTTAGTTTTCTGAGGAAATTCTATACTGTTTTCCACAGTGGCTGCACCAGTCTGCATTCCCACCAACAGTGTACTAGGGTTCCCTTTTCTCCACAACCTCTCTAGCACTTATTGTTTGTTGATTTGGTTATGATGGCCATTCTGACTGGTGAGAAGTGATATCTCAGTGTGATTCTCTTGTACGTGAGTTTTCTCATCTGTAAAGTAGAAATAATAAAAACACAAAACAAACCTCAACAATGTTTTTATTATTTCTATTTTACAGATGAGAAAACCATGTACAAGAGATTAAGTATACCTTTTCTGAAGGCATAGGAAAGGAATTTCCAGGGACTCATGCATAGGAGGATTTAAGCAATAGTGGAAACACTATATATTTAACTATTTAATGGAAGAGTGTGCAGGGCATAGACACCCCTGAATAGGCTGCTGCACTGTCTCACCCATGACCAGGTGACTTAGCTCTGTCTCACTGTGGAAGAAGTCCAACCTCGGGGGCCAAAAACCTCAGCTTTTCCTTACCAAACCCAGGAGGAGGGCCAGGATGCAGAGAATTCTTGCCATTAGCCTGGCATATCAGGCTCTAGCAGTCCAACACAGTTTTTGTTCCCATCCAGCCTGCTGTCAAGGGTGCACTATGATCCGTGCAGCTGCCACACCCAGGCCCATGCAGTTGTTACAGAGAGTGCTCAAACAAACCTCAGGCCTGTGTTAAGCTTTGATAATATTTCCTCAGGCTTGGGAGACAGCAGACTTTCTTTCAAACTAACCAGTCTTCTGCCTAATTCTTTACAGGTTTGTGTTGCCCCACCCCCTGCCCATGCAATCCCTTTTCTGGATCTTCTAGGGTTTCATCCCCTTATCCTATTGATCCTTTCCCCAGATTTTCCCAGGCTAGACTCCTCCCCTGTATAGTCCCTAGATTTTGGCTTCTACTGAGTATACCTCATAGTTTTGCTTCCTCACCTGGCTTCTACTGTGCATACTTCAGCAGAGGAATTTCCCCCTTACTGTTTTATCCCTCTGCTGAACAAGCCAGTTGTTCCCTGGGGAAATTGGAAAGCAGTCTTCCCTGTGAACTCAGATGCCTAGAGTAATTGTGAAGCTGCCCCTTCCTAGTTAATCCAGCTTAATTAGATGTCTGGCTCCCTTCTCTTTTGATAATATCTAACTGCCTACAGTAACCATCAAAACTGAACTTCCTCTACCCAATCCCACATCTTCCCCTTCCCTGACAAAGGTTTTGATCCTGAGTTCTTTCTAACAAACTTCTGCAAGTTAATATCCATCTTAGAGCCTGCTTCCTGGAGAACACACACTGAAACACCCAGCATTTCAACGTCTAAAAATATATCCTAAGTAAAAGCCATGTCTGAACATAAACAACTATATATGAACCCTAGTGGACGGTACAACCACAAGATGAAGAAGTCTAAGTCTGAGAATCATGCATGAAAAATTGTATCCACCAGTTTCAGTTTGGATATATAAAGAGCTGGAGAAATCATTTCTCTCATACTTTCAACAACAATAAAAAAGTAAACAAACTTGAAAATAATGACTTTTTATTAAACACATGAGAGAATTGAGGTCACAAGGCAAACAGTTCACCTGAAATCTAGAGAAAAATTGGTGACTGCAGGGAAAAACAAGATGTTAGTATTTACTTACATATTGCAGAGAGACTGCTGAAAGCCATGTAAGCCAAAAAGAGAATTTAGCTTGAAACCTTTTCTTAATTACATGCTAAAGGCTGATTTGGGGCTAGTGTGAAAGTATAAAGCCCCTGGTGGCTGCAGACATAAAAAAAGTTCACACCTCCTTGCAGGATATTCCTATTGAAACACCACAGATGCTCACAGGGGTCATGGGAAGAATCCTAAGAAAGCTTTCCCTCCCTCTTTGGTACTGACTGATGGAGAGGAACAATAGCAACAACTGAAACTCCACCTAGACTCCACCTCTATCTCCCATAAAAACAAAAATAATATGCAGGAACAGCGTCAACAAAAAACTATAGTATGATGGTCCTGGTGGAAATGAGAGTTCAACTAGGAGAAGGGAACAGGAAAAAAAAAAAAACAAACTTCTGCTACTGCTATGCGAGAGGAATACTTGGTTCAGCATTTTGTTTGGAGGAATGGCAGAAATACTTCTTCAGGTCTCACCTCCCTATCCAGGTTCTTAGCATTTGCCTAAGCCTGAGGCTTAATCAGAACACCAGAGAATTACCCCCACCATATCCCTGTACCACCACAACCATGCTAACAGGTATCAAGTGAAAAACAACAGTGGAAAAAACTGGAGAGCTTCATAAGAAATTCTCTTTGGGGAGCATGACAAGGAGAAGACCCAAATCTAAGTGGAAAACAAGCTTCAAACTCAGCCCATCTTTTGATTAGGTTACTCCAAACTTTCACACTAAAGGCATCGAAGAAAGAATAGCAGGCTTATCTCCAAGCATTAAAAAATACATACCTTAGTTTCTACTGTCCTATATAGCATATTTAGATTTCAAGAAATAAATTTAGAGGCATATAAAAAGTCAAGGAAAAACACAATCTGAACAACAAAATAAAGAAACAATCCACTTATGACAGAGATACTGAAACTAATAGGAAATTCCTATCATTAATATATTAAAGGTTCTATTTAAAAGGTAGAAAACATGCAAGAAAATATAGTTAATTTCAGCAGAGAGATGGAAACAATAATACAAAACAAAATGAAAAACACAGTAACAGAAATAAAGAACGTCTTCAAAAGGTTTATCAGTAAACTGAACATAGCCAAGGATATAATCAGTGATCTTAATAATAAATCAGTAAAAATCAGCCCAACTGAAATACAAATTTAAAAAATAGTGAAAAGAAAAATATAAGACCTTAAAGCTATGGGACTATATTAGATGATCTAACAAACTTTTTCAATATTATTTGTGTTAGTTTCAGGTGTACGACATAGTGGTTAGACAATCATATAGTTTACAAAGTGTTTCTCTTGATATTTCCAGTACCCACCTGGCACAATTTATAATGACATTTCAGAAAAAAAAAGAGAAAGAGAAAATAGGGCAGAAGAAATATTTGAAAAAAACAAGGAAATAATGGCTGAGAATTTTCCAAAATTGGTGACAGAAACCAAATCACAGATCCAAGAGGTTCAGAGAACACTAAGAAAAAATAATAATAACCCAGTTTTATTAGCTTCTAGTGGCTGTTGTAAGAAATTACCACAAACTTGCTGGCTTTAAACAACACAGACTTAGTCTTTAGTTCTGGAAAAAAGAAGTCTAAAATCAGTATTATGGGCCAAAATCAAATCAGGACCACAGTCTCTCCTGATGCTATAAAGAAGAATCCATCCCTTGCTTCTTTCAGCCTCTGGTGGCCACCAACAATTTTTGGCTTGGGACTGAATCACTCCAGTCTTCAAATTTCTCTTTTCTGTCTTCACATAACTTTCTTCTCTGTATATGGGTCAAAAGCACAGAGATGGGGGGATGAATTGGTAATATACTGTTCTGTGGTTCTGACATTACACATGATGCAGTATAATAGTATTTGAAGGTACTCAGGTTGTAAACCAATAAACAATTTTTTAAAAGCATAAATAATAATTCAATATAAAAGATAAAATTAGAAAGCAAAAATGAGGAAATAAAAAAACAATTGAAACAAATTTTAAAAAGCTAGCAGTATACAGAGTTTAATCTAACCATATAGAATCCTATTCAATGTGAATAATCTAAACACATCAGCTGAAAGAGATTTTCATATTAACATTAAAAAAATCAAGATTCAGTTACATACTATTTTAAATTCTTTTATTTTATTTTTAATATATTTTATTGATTATGCTATTACAATTGTCACAATTTTTCCCCTTTGCCCCCTCCAACCAGTATCCTCCATTCCCTCTTAGTTCATGTCCATGGGTCATGCATATAGGTTCTTTGGCTTCTCCATTTCTTATACTATTCTTAACCTCCCCCTGTCTATTTTGTACCTACCATTTATGATTCTTATTCCCTCTACCTTTTTCCCCATTCCCCTCCTCTACCTCCCTGCTGATAACCCTTCATGTGATCTCAATATCTATGACTCTGTTTCTGTCCTACTTGTTTGCTTAGTTTGATTTTTAGATTCAACTGGATAGATATGTATTTGTATTTGCCATTTTATTGTTCGTAGGTTTTATCTTCTTTTTCTTATATAGATGCATCTAACATTGTATATAATAATGATTTGGTGATGGTGAACTCCTTCAGCTTTTTCTTGTCTAGAAAGCTCCTTATCTGCCCTTTGATTCTAAATGATAGCTTCACTGGGTAAACCAATCTTGTCTATAGGTCCATGCTTTTCATGGCTTTGAATATTTCTTGCCAATACTTTCTTGCTTGCAAAGTTTCTTTTGAAAAATCAGCTGATATTCTTATGGGAACTCGCCTGTAGATAACTTCTTTCTCTTTCTGCTTTTAAGACTCTACCTTTGGCATTTTAATTATGATGTGTCTTGGTGTAGTCCTCTTTGCATCCATCTTGTTTGGGGCTCTCTGGGCTTCCTGGACTTGTATGTCTATTTCCTTCACCTAATTAGGGATGTTTTCTTTCATTACTTATTCAAATAGATTTCTAATTTCTTGCTCTTTCTTTTATGTCACCCCTATGATATGAGTGTTGGAAGTTTAAAGTTGTCCCAGAGGTTCTTGAGCCTCTCCTCATTTTTTTGAATTCTTGTTCCTTCATTCTGTTCTGTTGAATGTTTACTTCTTCCTTCTATTCCAAATCATTGATTTGAGACCTGGTTTCCTTCTCTTCACTGTTGATTCTTGTATATTTTTCTTTATTTAACTTTGTATAGCCTTCACTTCTTCCTCTATTTTGTGTCCATACTCAACCAATTCTGCGAGCATGTTGATTACCAGTGTTTTTTAAAGGTTTTATTTATTCATTTTTAGAGAGAGGGGAAGAGAAGGAGAAAGAGAGGGAGAGAAACATCAATGTGTGGTTGCCTCTCACGTGCCCCCTACTGGGGATCTGGCCTGCAACCCAGGCATGTGCCCTGAACTGGGAATCAAACTGGCGACCCTTTGGTTCATAGCCCAATCTACTGAACTATACCAGCCAGGGCTGATTACCAGTGTTTTGAACTCTGCATCTGATAGGTTGGCTATCTCCTTGTTGCTTAGTTCTTTTTCTGGAGTTTTGACCTGTTCTTTCATTTGGGACATATTCCTTTGTCTGGGTGCACCTGTTACATTGTAAGGGGTGGAGCCTTAGGTATTCACCAGGGTAGGGCAACCCACATTGCTGCCTTGTGGTGCTGTGTGTGGGGGAGTGCTCAGAGAGGGAACAATGCCCACTTGCTTGGCTCTCACACACTTTTAGTCACTTCCCCTGCTACCCACAGCAAATTGGCCCCTTCTGATGCTGATTCCTGGGTGGGTTGGATTGCATACATTCTAGGACCCCATGGGTCTCTCCAGAGAACTCTCTTGTGAGGCTTGGAGTTTCTCCCACCCCTGAAACCTCTGTAGGGTTTTAAAGCCAGAGGTTTTATGCCTTTATCCCCCCTCTCCCAGAACCCTGGTTTGCACCATCTGTGTCACTCCCTAGTTGTTTCTTCTGGTTTATCTACTGGGGAATGTGGAACCACCCAGTCCACCAGCTGCCACTTCACCCACCTGGTCCTCCAGCCACTGATTTGCCACAAGTCCTCTGTGCCCTGGCCCATCTCCACTCCTCCTAACAATCTGGGTGGATGTTTCTTCTTTAACTTTTTGGTTGTTGGACTTCTATACAGTTCAATTTTCTGTCAGTTCTAGTTGTTTTTTGTTTTTAAATTGGTTGTTGTCCTTCTTTTGGTTGTGTGAGGAAGCAAAGTGTATCTACCTATGCCTCTGTCTTGGCCAGAAGTCTTCTTGCTCTTCTGATTGAATGTTTTTTTTCTTCCTTATGCTCCAAATCATTGATTTTATTCTTGGTTTCATTTACTCCACTGTTGGTTCCCTGTAAATTTTTCTTTATTTCACTTAGTGTAATTGCATGGGCAGGGCAACCCATGTGAACCAGGTTGATGGCCTCTCTGATATGGTGTCTCCACTCTGTGGCTCTGTGTGGTGGAAGGCTCAGAAAGTGGGCAATGCCACTGTCTGGTCTCTGGAGTTTTGTCCAAGAAGAAAATGTCCTCCAGCTTACACCCTGATGCCATACCCTTCAGTTTTTACCTGTATATCACAGGTGCCCTTCCAGGTGCTGCCCCAGTGCTTGAGCCCAGAGGGTGTGAATCTGCATAAGTCCTAAGTCCATTGTGGGCCCTTTAAGAAGAGACTCTTGAGAATCTTTAGTTTCCTCATCTGCCTCAACCCTTACTGGTTTTATAGCCAGAAGTTATAAGGACTTATCTTCCTGGCACTGGAACTCTGGGTGGGTGGTCTGGTGTGGGGCTGGGATCCCTCACTCTAAAGATATCCCTCCCTATTTTTATCCACCATACATAAGTATGGATTGCCTGCATCTCCAGGCCTCTCCACATGTCTCTGCATCTCCACTCTTCCTACCTCTCTGGAGAAATGTGACTTCTTTAAATTCTTGGTTGTTGGACTTCCATACAGCTTAATTTTCTGACATTTTTGGGTGATAGTTGTTTTGTAGTCTAGATGTAATTTTTTGTTGTGGTTGTGCAAGGTGAGCCATGTTTACCTATGCCTCCATCTTGACTGGAAGTCAATTACATATACTTTATAAGAAACACACTTTCAGTATAAAATCATGGGTAGGTTAAAAATAAAAGTATGGAGAAATATATACCATGCAAACACTAAACAAAAGAGAGTTGACATACTGTATTAATTATAGCAAAGGTAAATTTTAGAATAAGAAATATCAAAATCAAAAGAGACATTACTTAATAAATAGGTCAGTTCTCCAAATAATCCTAAATGTGCGTGTGCCTAATAAAAGAACTTCAAAATACAGGGTGGAGAAAAATGAACTTTATGGTTTTGTGAATGAAAAATAATACAATATTTAATAAGTAATAATACAAGAACAAACTGTTTTGCATACTGACAACTGTAAACATACTTTTGCCCCACCCTGTACATGAGGAGAAAAATATAGATCTGAAAGGGTAAATAGACAAATACACAATTCTAGTTGAAATATATTGATTGATATTTTACCTGGAAAATATCAGTGAAGGTATAGATGATCTTTACAAGACTATTAACCACCTTCACCTAGTTAACATTTTCAGAATGCTCCAAACAGCAACAGTAGAATTCAGTTATGAGCTGCTTAACTAAGGGGGTAGGTTCTGCAAAATGCATCCTTAGGTGCTTTTGTCTTTGTGAAAACATCTAAGAGTGCACTTATGAAAACTTAGATGGCACAGTCTATTATACATCTAGACTATATGATACAGCCTATTGTTCTGCAGGGGAGAAAAAATAATTTTCCCTCAAGTCTTCTGAGTTCTTGGCTAAGACATTACTGTTATAAAATACATTTTAACATGAGAGAAACAAACAAAAGTTTAATGACATATTTACCTCCTGTATACATGGGAGAGACCCAGAAAAACTGAGTAACTTGCCAAAGTGGTTGAAGCCACTACCTTAAATATCATCTTCAGCTAAAGAAAATAAGATGATGGACATTGGGGAGTCAATTATGAGAAGTTAACAGAGAAAAAAACATAATTAAAACGTGTAAGGTTGTTATGTAGATTTAAGTCTAGTTTTCTGCATTGATGAGTCTGTAGAAATAAGGTAATCCCCCTAGCCCTGGTACAGCCAGGGAGACAGACACCCTTACAAATGGAGATTTCCTTTATAGATGTAAATGTATTTCACAAAATATAACTTATACTTGGTGTCAGAGCTTCTCCCATGTCTGCTATTTCTTAAAGTTAACAAGGATAAAATAATGCTTATACCAAATAAACATATTTGGGGATGACTATTTCAGTTTTTCTACAGCTCCTAAGCTACAAAACCATACCATATGTCACTGCACTGGTTACTATAGGCAATTGTAACACAGTAGTAACTATTTGTGTAATGTATTGCACTACAATGTTAGGACAGCTAAGATATTCCCAAACAATAATCTATGGGACCACCTTCATCTACGTGGTCTGTTCTTGACCAAAATGTCATTATGTTATGACTAACAGTATACATTCTTTCTAAGTGTACATGGAACATTTACTAAGATAGACAACAGTCTGGTCTATAATGCAAACTTTATGAAATTTAATGTAGAAGTCATAAAAAAGTATGTTCTTGCATCATACCAAAATTAAACTGGAAATCAATAACAGAAAACCATTTATAACATCCTCAAATATTTGGAAATACAACAACACACTTTTAAAACAAGTTATGGGTCACACAAGAAATTTCAGTGGAAGTTAAGTACATTTTGACATAAATGAAAATGAAAATACAACATATCAAAGTTTGGCTGATTCTAGGGCTCAGGCAAAAAATGACTTTGGAGCATCTTGTAACAGAAAGTAAGGAAGTCCTCAAGAATAAATTAATTAATAAGAGTAAATAGAAAATAAATTTTAAGAAGGGGAAATAATGTCAAAAGACACAGGAGCCAATTTGAAAAAGTGTCAAATGACCAAAGTTAGAACAATTTAAGCAATAAAATAAATAACTTTAATTTTGTATTATAAACCCAAAGAACACATAAATATCTATGAATTTATGCTGATACAAATAATTAAATTTATAAATAAATGGGAGAAAGGAAAAATTTGTTATAATTCCAAATAATATATATAAAAAGAATGACAGAAATAGAAAAACAGGATTAAAACACCATGCTAATAATTACTGCAGGCAGACCTCTGATGAACACAAAAATTACTGGGAAAACTTTAAAGAGAAATAAAATTTTTAAATAGCCTCAAAGTGTCTTTCATTAAATATTTACTAGTTATTGTGGTAGTTTTAGCATATGTCCACTGAGTCCTTGCCACTCTTTTGTCCAGAAAGTGGAATTTAATTTTCCTCCCCTTGAATGTTATTGGACTTGAGTTACTTTAAAAAAATAAAGTATGCAATGGGAAAAATTAACAAATCAACAGTGACAAAACCTGGCAGACACTGCCTTAACCAAGGAGATGGAGGCTAACATGATCACTGATAAATTATGTAAATAACCTGTACCCCCTAACATAATGTGATGAAGAAAAAGTATTCCCCATAATCTATATCCCCAATCTAATAAAAAAATTGTACAAACCTAAATTGCTGGACATTCTCCAAACCACCGGTCTTCAAAAGTGACAAACTTATGAAAAGCAAGACTGAAAAATTGTCACAGTTTGGAAGAGACTAAAGAAACATGACAACTGAATGCAATGTGGTATTCTGGGTAGACACTGGAAAAGGAAAAGGGTATTAGTATAAAAACTGGGAAATATGATTAAAGTATGTAATTAAGTTAATAGGGTTGTATCAATGTTAATTCCATAGTATTAATAAATGCACATGATTATATAAGATTTTAACATTAGAAAAAGCTGAGGAAAAAGTCTCTGAAAACCCTGTACTAGCTTTACAATTATTCTGTAGACCTAAAATTATTTTAAAATAAAAGATTTTGTAAAGTTATCCATATTCTAAGTATAACCACATTAGACTTGTATGTAAAAAATTAAATTCTATCAAGTTAAGCTTTGAAATTTTGAGAATTTTTATTAATTAAAATTAGCGTTATCTTAATACACTGATGGCCATGATTATTAAACAGAATCTTTTCAAATTAATTGTTTCATGAATACATATTTGACCATTCAATCAGCAAGAGAGTACATGATTGTTATACACTGTCATAACAGAACCAGAAGATGTTTACCAGCTGCTCTCTTTTTGTAATTAGTTCTCCAAAATTAATAAATCTAACTTATTCTCTACTTTGTTCCATTTTTATTTTTATTTTTACAATTACTATATTGTAAATACAACAAGACCATTGAGATTAGAGCAACTAGAGGAGTCTGAAAGCTAGATTTGTGCAGGACCTCCAATGACAGGGAAGACCTGGCATCATAAATCCATATGCCACCCTGGCTAGTGTGGCTCAGTGAATTGAGCACTAGCCTGCAAATCAAAGGGTCACTGATTCAATTCCCAGTCAGGGCACATGCCTGGGTTGCAGGCCAGGTCCCTAGTAGGGGATGCATGAGAGGCAACCACACATTGATGTTTCTCTCCCTTTCTTTCTCCCTCCCTTCCCTTCTGTCTAAAAACAAGTAAATAAATATTTTAAAATAAATAAATAAATAAATAAATAAATAAATAAATCCAGATACCTTTAGGGTCTAAGCAGGTAATATACATGTTTGACTTGGATAAGTGCAAGTAGTAGGAAGTAGTAGGGCTTACTAGGAACTGGAGAATGAATGTTCTGTTTACACACACACACACACACACACACACACAGCAGAAGTAAGGTCTGCTTGAGTGTGACTGGTAATAATATGGGTGTAATAATTTATAGTTTTAATTTTAACATTTCATCTAAAATGGCATATGATGTACTTGAGTGTGATATTGTTATGTTACAGAACCCCATGCTTATGATTTTGTAATAAAAAATTTTGTATAAAAAGGTGCATTATTTGTGCAGGATCCTGTATGGAACATTACATATACAATGTTAAAAGTCAACCATTTCAAATACCATAAGGGTGAAAGACTATAACTATTGTTGTAGATCCTATGAAGAGTAGAAACCAGAATTCCTTTCAAGTATGAGGAATCTCAAGATGAAAGATAAGAATAAGTAGAGCAGGTTTGGAGGATGATAGAAATCTAGCTTAAGAAGTTAATATAACAATCTTAAAAGCAGCAAGAGAAAAGGAAACAGTTACCTACAAAGGAGTTCCCATAAGACTATCAGCTGATTTCTCAAAAGAAATCTTACAGGCAAGAAGGAGCTGAAAAGAAGTATTCAAAGTCATGAAAGGCAAGGGCCTACATGCAAGATTGCTCTATCCATTTAGAATGGAAGGGCAGATAAAGTGCTTTTCGGATAAGGTCAAGTTAAAGGAGTTCATCATCACCAAGTCCTTATTATACGAAATGTTAAAGGGAATTATCTAAGGAAAAGAAGATCAAAACTATGGGACTTATCTATGAAAAAGAAGATCAAAGTTATGAACACTAAAATGAAAACAAATTCATAACTATCAACAACCAAATCTAAAAAAACAAAACCTTGGGAGTGATCGGGAGTAAAAGGGAGAAAACTGTACTTGAACAATGATTAAAATAAAATTAAAAACAAAAACAAAAACAAAAACAAACTAAGCAAACAACTAGAACAGGAACAAAATCACAGAACTGGAGATTATATGGAGGGTTATTAGAGGGGAGAGGGAGGGGGAAGAATGGGTGGAAGGTATAGGAAATATGAAGAAGAAATGGTAGGTACAAAATGGACAGGGGACAGTTAAGAATAATATGGAAAATGTAGAAGCCAAAGAACTTATATATATATATATGACCCATGGACATGAACTAAGGTGAGGAAATGCTAGTGGGAGGGCAGGTGCAGGGCAGAGAGGAATAAAGGGGAGAAAAAAATGGACAATTGTAATAGTATAATCAATAAAATATATCAGAAAAGAAGTTAACATGCTTAGGGCATTAGACACAGAAGAGATTTTGCTGATTATGTAACTGATTGGAATACAGTGTGGCTCTGTGCTGACTAGAGTTCACATAATCCTTCCAAGGTCTGGGGAGAGGGACTCCCAGAGTTATTTACCTCTCAAATCTATTTAATTTGATTTACATATGGTGTTCCCCTATGAGAATTTATTTGAATAAATATTTCCATGTCAGAAAAATAAGTTTGAAAAACACTGATCTAAGATCACTTGTCTTTTCATCTGACACAAAGAGGCTCAAGATGTTGAAGTAACTTTTTCATGGTTCCACAGTTATCTGGGTTTCCTTAGGTCTGATCTGCAAGTATGGCCCCAAAGCCAGTGACCTTTCTGTTGTTCTACCTCATTGTAGAGGCCTGCAAAGGCCTAGAACATGTGTGCTTTCTGGGTGGAATTTGTATTTTATTTTTCCTTGCCCTGAGCTTCATGTTCAGTGCAGATTTGTGATTAAGAATTTAGAAAGGTAAGTCTTTGAATTATTTTTATTTATTCACAAGGTAAATAAAACATTCTGCAAGAAGGTTTTAATAAACAGCACTGATATTTGACAGACAGGGAATAATAACGACAACAATGATAACTTACATTTATTGAATATTTTTAATGTGGCCAGCAATGTCTCAAGTATCCTACAAATATTTTATCAATGAATCTTCACAAAAATCCTATTAGGTAACTAGTGTTTTCCCCATTTATTAGTAAGGAAGGTAACACCAAATTAGAGAGATTAGGTAATTTTTCCAAAGTCAAAGTACAATATATTATTATTAATTATATAATTCTTTTTTAATATTTACTTATTTTCAGGGGTAGGGGAAGGAAGGGTGAAAGAGAGGGATAGAAACATCAATGTGAGAGAGAAATATCAATCAATTGCTTCTTATACATGCCCCAACCAGAGACAAAACCTGCAACCCAGTCATGTGCCCTGACCAGGAATCGAATTGGTGACCTTTTGCTTTTGCAAACTGATGTCCAACTGACTGAGCCACAACAGTCACAGTTAATTATATAATTCTTAATATATTATTGGAACCTCTTTGATATCAGCTCAGGGCCATTAATAAGCATATTCTTTATTGTTTTGTCCAGAACTGTATTTGCTGCTATGAAAACACTAGCCTTCTGTTGTTGGAGCAGTTGATCCCAGCCACCCCCAACTCATCCTCTTCCAGATAGGCTTTGGAAAATGGACTCTTTCAGATTCCAGTAAAAAAGGGTTAGCAGATGTAGGTGAAAATGTTCCTGTAGAGATAGCATCTCAATGTCAACACAATATGTCACAATAACACTAACAATGAGGGAGCCCAGCTGTAGTTTGCCTTTATCAAATGACTCCAATAGTTTTCAGATGTGATGGGTGGAATGAAACTCAAAGCTTGTTGGACTTCAAACATTTTCTGCTCTGTGTAATACATCCTGTGTGTTCTTCAGCAGAAATGCAATCCGTTATGCTTCTGTGATTCAACACAGTTGTTGCTTTTAAGTATATCTTAAATCCCAGAGGCCCTTTGGGCAAATCCTTTTAAGTGAGAAAGCTTCAATTTATGGAGTCAGATAACTCAGTTTTGAGTTCCAAGGAGCTTGGAATGTGCTTTGAAACTTCCAGCCATTAAAGTATGAGCTGGCGCAACAGGTGGAAAAGTGCATCTCATCTTTGCTTATCTGACCTCAGAAGCTGAAAATGTTCCCTAGGCACCCACCATTTCAGTGTATAGGAAAGAGGGTGGGAACATAATATAAAGCAAGAAAGGCAAATCTCCACCTATCCAGGGCAGGAGATTTAGTTTCTCCTCATTTTCTCTCATCCATTGGAGTAGAAAGTCATAGGAGTAGGACTCCTGGGTCACAGTTTGATTGTATCTGGACTACAACTTCCCATGGTACATTGACAGCAGTTACTGTTTGAGTTTGAATTCAGTCTTTGTCACTTTAAAACTATATGACTTCCAGTGCTACTTAATGTCTCTGTGATTCAATTTTCTCACATCTGAAATGAGGATAATGTCTGACCTTATTTGGTTGTTGAGAGGATTCAATGAGTTAATCATATTAAGTACATAGAGTCATACTGGTACATTGTTAGAAGTGAGTAAAGGTTCATAGTAAAGCTATAATAATCTGTTTGTAAGAGGTCCTAGACATCCAAAGTAATCCTAAGGTTCTAGACCTCTGGCCATGATTTGATCTCCCAGCAGCTCTCAAAATGATGGAGATTGCTTCACAATTAGAAGACTGGCCTTTTAGAAGTCATTTGAAAATAGTCCAATCCATCATGACTGTTGGTGTGATCTCAACTCTGTTCCCCCTGGACCACTGTAGAGTCTCCTAGTACTATTTCAGACCTTAAATATGGATACTAAAAAACAAATGCTATAACATAAAATGTCACTGTAACCCCAACCACATGGTAAGTGTAGGTAGAATGATAGCTGTATGTCAACAGGAGAATGGTGACATAACCCAGTGAATACTAATGGAAGTTGCATTTGAGGAAGGATATAGAAGCTGAATGCAGGTAACTGTCCTTGGTACAAACTAAGATTCTGGGGACAGGAGATGTACTGCATTGAATTTCTGGCCAGTGAAGAGAAATCACACAATATTCAATAAACACTTTCTAAGAACCTACTATGCACTGGGTATGTTAAAAGATAACTGTGTCCACAAATTTTTATTGAGCACTGACTACATACCAGTATATGTCCAGCCTCTATGTTTAACAAGTGGAAAAATAGGCCTCTACCTAGAGGCAAGTTATAGTTTAGTGAAAGAGACAGACTATCAATGAGTAAACAACTAAAATATCTGGTATGATGGATAGTAGTAAGTGCTGAGGTGAAAAATAAAGCAGGGAATAAAGATAGAGAATGTGAAAGATGGAGTGATGACTGGCCCTTTAAATAGACCTGAAGGTGATGAGGGAGTATGCCAGGTGAATACTTACAGAAGGACTATTATATGCAGAGGTAGGGGCAGATTCAAAGGCTCTAAACAAGAAGTATTCTGGAATAGACACAAAATTACAAGAAAGTGTTGGGGCCTGCAGTGGTAGAAGATAAAATTAATGTGATGACTTTTACACTTTGTGAGCTAGGAAGTCATTGTAGGGTTATAAGCAAAATAATATGTCTTGCTTATTTTGACAGGATTATGTTGGCTTCCATGTTTAGAATAAAAACAAAGGAGGCAAGGACAAAAGTAGACAGACCAGTCACGAAGCTATTACAGCGATCTAAATGAGATAACAATGATTGGGCCAGAGCTGTATAGCAAAGCTGGTAAGAACTGTTCAGATTTCAGTTTCTTAAGTATCCATCAGAATTTTCTTTGCTTTCTTTTTTAAAAATTATTTTATTGTTGTTCAATTACACTTGCCTGCATGTTCCCCCAACCATTCCCCCCACACCCCAGGCAAACCCACCTCCCTCCATTGCTTCCACACTCCCCCTTGGTTTTGTCCATGTGTCCTTTACTACTGTTCCTGAAAACCTTTCCCCCTGTTGTCCCCTCCCCTTTCCCATCTGATTATTGTTAGACTGTTCTTAATTTCAATGTCTCCTTTTATATTTTATTTGCTTTTTTCCTTTCTTGATTATGTTCCAGTTAAAGATAAGATCATATAGTATTTGTCCCTCACTGCCAGGCTTATTTCACTTAGCGTAATGCTCTCCAGTTCCATCTATGCTGTCACAAAGGGTAGGAGCTTCTTCTTTCTTTCTGCTGTGTAGTATTCTGTTTGTAAATGTACCACATTTTTTTTTGATCCATTCATTTACTGATGCACACTTAGGTTGCTTTCAGTACTTGGCTATTGTAAATTGTGCTACTATGAACATTGGGTGCATAAGTTCTTTTGGATTGCTGTTTCAGGGCTCTTAGGATATAATCCCAGCAGTGGAATTGCTGGGTAAAAAGGCAGATCTATTTTTAATTTTCTGAGGAACTTCCATACTGTTTTCTATAGTGGCTGCACCAGTCTGCATTCCCACCAACAGTGCACTAGGGTTCCCTTTACTCCACATCCTCTCCAACAATTCTTGTTTGTTGATTTGTTTACGATGGGCATTCTGACCTGTGTGAAGTGGTATCTCATTGTGGTTTTAATTTGAAGCTCTCTGATGGCTATTGATGCTGAGCATCCTTTCATATGACTCTGGGCCCTCTGTATGTCCTCCCTGGGGAAGTGTCTGTTCAAGTCTTTTGTCTATTTTTTTAATTGCCTTGTTTGTCTTCCTGGAGTGGAGCCATGTGAGTTCTTTATATATTTTGGAGATCAAACCCTTGTCCAAGTTATCGTTGGCAAATATGTTTTCCCATATAGTTGATTCTCTTTTCATTTAAATGCTGTTTTCTATAGCCATGCAGAAGCTTTTTTAATTTGATGAGGTCCCTTTTGTTTATTCTTTCCTTTATGTCCCTTGCTTTAGAGGACATATCAGTGAAGATGTTGCTGCATGGAACGTCTGAGAGATTCCTGCTGATGTTTTCCTCTAGGATTTTTATGGTGTCACAACTTTTATTTTCTGATGAATTTTATGTGCAGTGTGAAAGGTGGAGAGGTCAAGGATGGCCTTCAAGGTTTCTGGCCTGAACAAAGGTTGGAATTGTCCTGGCTGGCATAGCTCAGTGGATTGAGCGTGGGCTCTGAACCAAAGTGTCGCAGGTTCAATTCCCAGTCAGGGCACATGCCGGGTTGCAGGCCACAGCCCCCAGCAACCGCACATTGATGTTTCTCTCTCTCTCTTTCTTCCTCCATTCCCTCTCTAAAAATAAATAAATAAAATCTTAAAAAAAAAAGGTTGGAGTTGTCATTAACTGAGTTTGGTGATGGGAGGGAGACTTCAAGAGGAAGAGGTTTGGAGAAAAAGATCAGAAACTCACCTAAATGCCCACCAGTAAATGAGTGGATAAAAAAAACTATCATTTACTATGCATCAGAAAGAAAGAGGGAGCTCCCAACTTTCCTGACAGCATGGATGGAGCTGGAGAGCATTATGCTAAGTGAAATAAACCAGGCAGTGAAAGAAAAATTCCATATGATCTCACTTATAAGTGGAACCTAATCAACAAAACAAACAAGCAAGCAAAATGTAACCAGAAACATTGAAATAAAGAACAAACTGACAGTAATCAGAGGGGATGGGGAGAGGGATAATGGGGGAAAATCGGGGAAGGTCCATCAAGGAACATGTATGAAGGACACATGGACAAAGCCAAAGGGGTAGGTCTGAGGGTGGGAGATGGGGATGGGTGGGGCAGGGGGTCATGGTAGGGTGAAAATGGTGATAACTGTACTCGAACAACAATTAAAAAAGAAAAAAAAAAGAAACTCAACTAATTTTCAAGTGAAATCCAAACATCCAGATGGACATGTCAAGCCCTTGGATTTATAAATCTGAAGTTCAGAGGAAGCTCTGAGCTAGAGTTATAACTTAGGGAGTTATAAAAACATACAAGGTATAGAAAATTGATATTGAATGAGCCCATCAGGGCAGCAACAATATTCAGAAAAGAGAATCACCTTAAAAATTAAGGCCTGGATCCTCATTTAGAGGTCAGTGGAATGAAGAAGAAGCAATAAAGGGATTCAGAATAACCAACTAATACAGTAGAAAACAAGAAGGGGAGTGTGGTGTGTTGGAATGCAAGTGAATTAACAGTCTCAGTTGGAAGACAGTAATCAACTGGGTAGAATGCTGCTGATCTATCATTTAAAATACAGAATGGATCACTGGGTCTAGAAATATAGAGGTAATCCATGTTGTGCAGTTTTAGGAAGGAGTGAGGAAGAATGATATGGAAGAGATCATGAGGAGGAGGGAAAATACTACCTCACATCTAAAGATAGTGATAGGAGGGGTTTGGGAGAGAAAAGAGCTACCACTTGAGGAGACTGCAAGGGATGTAGAGGCCTTGAGAAGAGGTAAGTTTCAGTTAGAGGGAAAAATGAAGGGAGTGGTCAAGGAATTGTGAAGGGATATGTGGAATTTGACTGATAATTGATAGATGCTTGACAGAAAATTCCAGTATTTGCAGGAGATGGGGCAGAAGGAGAGTAGATGGTGACAGAACAGACAATACTTAGAGCCATAAAAAAAGATTAGAGGTCAGGAGATAGGGGAGAACCGGAAGCTCTAGATTTGTTCTGGTGACCAACATGAACAGGAATAGAAGACATGATGCTCCAAAGCAGCTAGTGCTAGCAAGTGGCAGCAGTTTGAGAGGGGTGATGGGAACACATAGAACAGGGGAAGACATAGAATACTGATTGACTCCTACTGGTGGAAGATGGAGCCTGCATAAAGGAAAACCTGTGCCCAGCGTGTAGGTTTCTTTTTTTCTGATGAGGGACTGGGGACTAAAGGAGAAATGATCTTACACTGAAGTTACAGGAAATCTCTTGGCCTCTGGTGATGGTTGCTTTCCCAGCCAGCACAAAAAAATATTCTTTCAGCAGTGAGTGTAGCCATTGAAGTCTGGTGCATATAGCTTTCAACATCACCTGGTGAGATGTTTTCATTACTATTGGCACACTGGGCAGCCATTTTTGCCCAATCACCACTCTGAGGCTTCTGACCAAATGTAAACACAGAGCCATTACCTCAATCACCAGATTTTATTCATCTTCTGAAAACATTCTTTGCCATTGTTCTCTGCCAGCTTTGTTACAGACATATCCAAATGTATTTTCATGTGGCTGAAAGTGTTTAAAAACTCTGACATTTCAATCATGTAATATGGATGAATAAAATTCCATAATATTTGGCACAGCTGTGTTGCTTCTTTTCTGACTCCAATCACCAAATAGGAACCTAAAATGTGGCAGGTACTCCCTAGGGAGATACTGAAGGCATATGTTTGCTTGTGATTGCAAAACACAGTTGTTGCAAACACGTTCTCTTGAGTCCAATGGCAAATACTGAGCATTATTTTGCCTGGAAATGTGTAGAGATTCAGAATTTGGAGAGGTCTAAATTCTTGAGGACACCCATACAGCTTTTTAAAAATTTCTCCCAGATCGTTCAAAAGTGTTTCACAGATGATTCTGCTTCCTTGACCTTCAACCCAATTATCAACATACTGCCAATAAAATACCAAAAGGTAAAGTAAACTATCCAAATTATATTAGAAAGCTTACATGTGTCTAGCACTTAGTTGAGAAGTTAACGTTCTGGAAGTGTGTTTTCTGATTTGATAATAGGACCAAGACATTATAATCTTCATTTTACAGATGAGCAAATTTCTCCATAACTCTCCAAGTGGGACTACTTTCTATCAAACAGTATTGCTTATTAACTCATTCATTCATTTATTCAGTACACCTTCATTTAGACAAATAAGGGCTCTTCAATCTTTACACAGCCAATACTTCTGTTTAAGGCTTGAACATTTGAGCAATTTTCAATAAATAGCTATTGAAATCCTACTATATGTGATACTCTTTCAAGAACTATGAGTATTATTAGAAAGATACAAAGATAATTAGAGTATGAACTTTGTTCAAAAGGAGCTCAAAGCCATACTTACAATATTTATTCTAAACTTCTCAATTGAAACCTAAGCTGAGATGTATATTAGTCAAACAACTTTTCTCAGGATATCTGTGTTGCTTAAGCTAATCTTAGATGCTACAACATACAACTCCAAACATATATGTTTCAAACACAATATAAATTTATTTCTTGCTCATGTTAAGTCCAAAATGGATGTTCCAGTTGGTGGGCAGGAAACCTTCAAGTAGTGATTCCGGGACTCAGGCTCCTTTCATGATGCTAGACACATCTTCAACTTCCAAAATTGCTGGGCTTATTTGCATCAAGTTTGTAGAAAAGAAATCTGCATGAGGATAGCATATCGGAGGTTTTCATGGGCCAGATATGAAAGTAGCACATAGCAGTTCCCAATTACATTCTATTAGCTAAGACTCAGTCACATGGTCAAACCTCATCTTAAGAGATTCTATATTTTGCCAATTATTTTAAATCTTTATTTTTAAAATAAATGTATATTCACATTATTAAAATGTCACTCATCTTTTTTAAAAAAATATTAAATATATTGGGGTAACTTTGGTTAATAAGGTCATAGAGGTTTTAAGTGCACATTTCTATGATACCAGATCTGTATATTGCACTGTATGCCCACCACATATATTCAAACTATCCTTTGTCACCATATAATAGGCCTCCCTCTACTCCCACCCTCAAACCCTTCCCTGGCAACCACCACATTGCTGTGTCCATGAGTTTCAGTTTTATATCCCATAAATGAATGAAACTGCATGGTTCTTAGCTTTATCTGACTTACTTATTTCACTTAGCATAATATTCTCAGGGTCCATCCATGTTGTTGCAAATAGTAGTATTCATCTTTTCTTATGTCTGAGTAGTAGTCCACTGTGTATGTGTACCACATCTTCTTTACCTAATCTTCTATTGAAGGACACTTTGGTTGTCTCCATGTTTTGGCCACCATGAATAATGCAATGAACATAGGGGTGCATATATCTTTATCAATACATGTTTTTGAGTTTTTCAGGCACATACCCAGGAGAGGGATTGCTGGGTCATATGGTAAATCTATTCTTAAGTTTTTGAGGAACTGCCAGGCTGTTTTCTATTACCAGCAGCAGTAAATGAGGATTCCCTTTTCTCCACAGCCTCTTGAACACTTGTCATTACTTGTGTTGTTGATAATAGCCATTCTAAAAGGTGTCAGATGGTTATCTTGTGGTAATTTTGATTTGTATCTGCATAATAGCTAGTGAGGTTGAGTACCTTCTCATATACCTATTTGCCATTTATATGTCTTCTGGGGAGAGGTGTCTGTTTAGGTCTTCTACCTGTTTCTTAATTGGATTGTTTGTTTGTTTGGTGTTGAGTTTTATGAGTTCTTTATATATTTTGGATATTAAACATTTGTTGAAGCTGTTGTTTGTAAATATTAACTCACATTTGGTCAGTTGCCTCTCTGTTTTGTTGTTAGTTTCCTTGCTGTGTGGAAGCTTTTTAGTTTGGTATAATCTTATTTATTGATTTTTGCCTTTACTTCCCATGACTTTGGGGTCAAATTTTAAAAATGTTCTCCATAACCAAAGTCCATAAGCTTAGTATCTCTGTTTTCTTCTGTGTAATTCATTGTTTCAGATATTACAGTTTTTTAAGATATTTTATTTATTAATTTTTAGACAGAGGGGAAGGGAAGGAGAAAGAGAGGGAAAGAAACATCAATGTGTGGTTGCCTCTCACATATCCCCTACTGGGGACCTGGCCTGCAAACCAGGCATGTGCCCTGACTGGGAGTCAAACCAATGACCCTTTGACTTACAGGGTGTTGCTCAGTCCACTGAACCACACCAACCAGGGCTGTCTCAGGTCTTATATTCAGGTCCACTTTGAATAAACTTTTGTACATGGGAACAAACTGTAATCTAGTTTCATCTGTTTGCATGTGTCTTTCCAATTTTTCAGGCACCATTTATTGAAGAGGGTTTCTTTTATTCATTGTTTCTGGCTTCTTTGTCAAAAATCATCTGCCCATATACATGTCATCTTATATCAGGGCTCGCAATTCTGTTGCATTGATCTGTGTGTCTGTTTTTCTGCCAGTGCCATGATGTTTTGATTATCATGGCTCTGTAATATAATTTGAAGTCAAGTAGTGTGATACTTCCAACTTTTTTTATTTTTTTATTTTAATCGTTGTTCAACTACAGTTTTCTCCTTTTTACTCCCAATCCAGTCCCCCCTCACACCCCTCCCTACTTCCCTCCCCTTACCACCCTCCCCTTAGTTTATGACCATGTGTCCTTTAAGTTTGTTCCTGTGAACCCTTCCCACTGTCCCCTTAAATTCCTTCTACTCTCTTCTGTGGGCACTGTCAGCCTGGCCTCTATTTCAGTGTCTTTGATTATATTTTGCTTGTTTCTTTGTTTTGTTATTTAGGTTCCTGTTAAAGGTGAGATCATATGGTATTGGTCTTTCACTGCCTGGCTTGTTTCGCTTAGCATAATGTTTTCCAGCTCCATCCACACTGTTGCAAAGGGTAGGAGCTCCTTCTTTCTTTCTGCTGCATAGAATTCCATTGTGTGAGTGTACCATAGTTTTTTGATCCATTCATTTACTGATGGGCATCTTGGTTGCTTCCAGCATCTAGCTATTGTAAATTGTGCTGCTATGAACATTGGGATGCATAGGTTCTTTTGAATTGGTGTTTTAGTATTCTTAGCATAGAGTCCCAGCAGTGGAATTGCAGGGTCAAAAGGCAGATCCATTTTTAGTTTTCTGAGGAAGTTCCATACTGCTTTCCATAGTGGTTGTACCAGTCTGCAGTCCCACCAGCAGTGCACTAGGGTCCCATTTTCTCCACAACCTCTCCAACACTTGTTGTCTGTTGCTTTATTTTTTTTATTTTTTTTAATTTTATTTTTCAATTTACTAGTTTTTTTAAGATTTTATTTATTTATTTTTAGAGAGGGAAGGGAGAGAGATAGAGAGAGAGAGAGAGAAACATCAATGTGTGGTTGCTGGGGGTTATGGCCTGCAACCCAGGCATGTACCCTGGCTGGGAATCGAACCTGGGACACTTTGGTTCCCAGCCCGCTCTCCATCCACTGAGCTACACCAGCCAGGGCTTTGTTGCTTTGTTTATGATGGACATTCTGTCTGGTGTGAAGTGGTATCTCATTGTGGTTTTAATTTACATCTCTCTGATAGCTAGCAACATTGAACATTGTTTCATGTGTCTTTGGATTTTCTGTATGTCCTCCTTGGAGAAGTGTCTGTTCAAGACCTTTGCCTAATTTTTAATTGGATTCCTTGTCTTCTTAGAATACAGTCTTGTAAGTTCTTTATATATTTTGGAGATTAAACCCCTGTCTGACGTATCATTGGCAAATATGTTTTCCCATGAAGTTGGTTCTCTTTTAATTTTGATACTGTTTTCTTTAGCTGTGCAGAAGCTTTTAATTTTGATGAGGTCCCATTTGTTTATTCTTTCCTTTATGTCCCTTGCTCTAGGAGACATGTCAGTAAGAAAGTTTCTGCGTGAAATATCTGAGATTTTCCTGCCTACGTTCTCCTCTAGGACTTTAATGGTGTCACGTTTTATATTTAAGTCTTTTATCCACCTTGAATTTACTTTTGTATATGGTGTAAGTTGGTGCTCAAGTCTCATTTTTTTGCATGTGGCTGTACAGTTCTCCCAACACTATTTGTTGAAGAGGCTATTTTTACTCCATTTTTTGTTGCTGCCTCCTTTGTTAAATATTAATTGACCATAGAGACTTGGACTTATTTCTGGGCTCTCTGTTCTGTTCCATTGGTCTATGTGCCTGTTTTTATGCCAGTACCAGACTGTTTTGATTACAGTGGCCTTGTAGTATAGTTTAGTGTCGGGTATTGTGATCCTTCCTACTTTCCTCTTCTTTCTCAAAATTGCAGCAGCTATTTGGGGTCATTTATGGTTCCATATAAATTTTTGAAGTGTTTGTTCTATGTCTGTGAAATATGCCATTGGTACTTTAATAAGAATTGCATTGAATGTGTACATTGCTTTGAGTAGTATGGACATTTTGATGACATTAATTCTTTCAATCCATGAACACGGTATATGTTTCCATTTGTTTCTGTCTTCCTTGATTTCTTTCTTCAGTGTTGTGTAGTTTTCTGAATACAGGTCTTTTACCACTTTGGTTAGGTTTATTCCTAGATATTTTATTTTTCTTTTTGCTATTTAAAATGGGATTTTTTCCTTGATCTCTGCTTCTGCTGTTTCATTGTCGGTGTACAGAAATGCCTTTGATTTCTGCATATTAACTTTGTATCCTGCTGTTTTGCCAAATTCATTTATTAGGTCAAGCAGTTTTTTGGTAGAGTCTATAGGATTTTCTATGTATACTATCATGTCATCTGCAAACAGTGACAGTTTTGTTTCCTCCTTTCCAATTTGGATGCCTTTTATTTTTTTTTTCTTGTGTGATTGCTGTGGCTAAAACTTCCAGTACTATACTGAATAGAAGTGGTGAAAGTGGAGAGCGTTGTCTTGTTCCTGATCTCAGTGGAAAAGATTTTAATTTTTGCCCATTGAGTATGATGTTGGCTGTAGGTCTCTCATATATGGCCTTTATTATGTTGAGGAATGCTCCCTCTATTCCCACTTTGCCGAGTGTTTTTATCATGAATGGGTGCTGTACCTTATAAAATGCTTTTTCTGCATCAGTTGATATGATCATGTGGTTTTTGTCTTTGCTTTTGTTTATGTGATGTATTACATTTACTGACTTGCGAATATTGAACCATCCTTACATCCCTGGAATGAATCCCATTTGGTCATGGTATATGATCTTTTTAATGT